>NC_058395.1:321596-643193 GCF_019915245.1 Fusarium musae
GAGGATATGTCGCTTGAAGAAGTATGGAAGCCAAACACGTGTCTCGTAAGAGATGAACTGCTTGGTAGGGACGGAAAAGACCTCTGATATATCATTAGTAACTGCTTGATGAGACTAGGATTTGGTAACTTACGGTCAAGTTCTTCAAGGGTGAGCTGCTTGGTCTCGCGGACGAAGCAGAAGATCATGCCCCACGCGATCAGGTTGAGGCCGGCATAGAAACCGACTACAAGTTGTTAGTCCATTGTCATTCCAAAAGGAAGTAAAGAAACTTACAAGCTCCAGTGGGAGTCATGGCATTTGTCATTCGAGGGAATGTCAGACCGAGGACACCAGCTGTTGACGTGTTAGTGAATGTCAATTGATGAGGTTCTGGAGACTTACCAAAGGTGTTGTTGATGCAGACAGCCCAGGCCATACCCTGCTCACGCTGGATGGTGGGGAATACTTCGGCGGAGTATTGGAAAGCAACAGGGCCTTCTCCAAGGGAGTAGGCGATGGTGAAGAGATACACGAAGCTGATAAGTTAGCAGGTAAACCTTCGATGAACGAGGTAAGAGACTTACAGAACGACAGGTCCAATCTGAGCGCCACGGCTACCGCTGTGATTGAGGAGAGACAGACCGGCTGCCAACAGGAAGACACACATGAAGGGGAAAGTCTATGAATGTTAATGCATGCGAGAATCAATGGTAGAGTATTGACTTACGATAAGACAAAGAGTTCGTCGTCCCTTGGTGTCGATGAGGAACAATGTTGGGATGGTAGCAATGACCTGAATAGCACCGTATCCAAGAGAAGCATACAAGGCCTGAACAGCGGTGTAGCCAGCATTTCGGAAGATGGTGGAGCTGTAGAACGAAATGACTGAAGCTGTGAGCGATTGAACCGTCACAAAGAGAGTATGACTTACTGTTGATACCGCACATCTGCTGCGCAATCATGACAGTAGAAGCACCATAGTTCGCGCGCCTAATACGAGGCACAGCAAAGCAATCCCACAAACGCTGGAAATAGCCTGCACCCCTCGCAACAGTCAACTCCTCCTCATAGATAATCCAAGAGTAGTAAAAGTCCCTCGCAGCAATGATATCATGCGCTCTGAGCCTCTGCATCGATCTGAACCCCTTGGCATGCTTCCCATGCTTCATCAACCAACGCGGCGACTCCGGGCAGAAAAAGATACCAATGCCCAGAAGAAACGAAGGGATGAAGGCAGAGCCGAGCTGCAGGCGCCAGGAGATCCTGCCGGTGTCCTTGACGATGACGTTGGCGCAGAAGCCGAGGAAGATGCCGACGACGACCCAGAGCTGCCAGAACATGACGAGGGCGCCGCGGACGCGGGCGGGCGCCATCTCGGCGGAGTAGATGGGGACGGTGGCGTTTTTGGCGCCGATGCCGATGCCCATCACGAAGCGCACGGCGAAGAGCTCTTGCCAGGAGTGGGTAAAGCCGGAGGCGATGGGGGTTGCGGTGAGACAGCATGCCGTGATGAAGATTTCACCGCGACGACCGAAGTAGTGGTTCAGCGGATCGACGATGAAAGCGCCACTATACTTATTAGCATTGCTCCGGGAACCTCACTCGGACTGATATGCTTACATCAAACCAGCAGTCAAGAAAATAATCGAGTTGACCAGTCCAACAATCCACTGATCTCGGACACTGTTCTCCTCATCAAGCCCGAATTCCTGGGGAAACGACAAGTTGGCACCGTTGGAACCAGTCTGATCCCAGCCCTGAGTCGCAGCGCCAATGGCACACAGAGAGATAGAGTACCAGAGCATCTTTGGGCCGTGCCATTTATGATCGCGCTCGTACTCGAGGGCCTGACGCTCATCTTCTTTGAGCTCCTTGACCATGTTGAACTGCTCTTGGTCACGAGCGACGAGGGCGGCGCGGGAGAAGAGCTCTGCGTGTTCGGACAAGCCGTGCGTTTCGGCAAAGACACGCGCATCGTGGGCTGCTTGTTCAGGCGTGACGCGCTGTAAGAATGAATGTCAGTAATTGCAAGATAAAAATGTAGACGTCAATTGAAGTGATTAGATCAATTGAGTTGGGGTCATCGCCGAGCTTCTTGGCGATTTGGCTAAGGAGGCTCGGCGATGAGCCAAGAGATCGCCAAGCGTACCTTGAGTGGATTCTCAACGATGTTCAAGGCAGTCGAGCCACGACGACCTGTAGTAGCAGGCGGTACATTGCCGAGGCCATTCTTCTCATTGTGAGATGCCTCAGGGACATCAGGGCCCAATTCTTTGTTATCCATTGTGAGAATGAGTCTTGATGGTAAAGATGGAAGAAGAGTGTGAAGGACTGAGGAGCCAAGAAGAAAAAGACAGAGAGGCCAAGGGTAGTGTTAAATAACTTGGCAATTGAGAATGCAATGCGGGTGAGACCTGGGGCGGATGAGTTTGGATAGGATCATCGCTCATCCCCGGTTCATCCCCATCTTGTGAGCCAGTCTAAGGATGAGGAGGGATGGGAAGAGGGATGGTGGGCGGGCGTTTAAGCGTATCCACTACATGCACCTTTGGATATATCTGACCACTAGATTTTGGAGATGGGCACTTGGGAAATTGTGGAAACGTTAAGGTTATTGTCTCGGAACGAACCAGGGGGCTCTTCTCTTTATTCTCTTGTATGGGGTTACACTGAATGCTCTGATGTTGAACTCGGGAGTTGACAGGGTAACTTTCCATTCCACGGGTGATTCCACCTTGCACAGTATCCGTATCTCAAATCACAATCAAGACCAACATCGAAGAGAACTGTGAATGTCTTACAATCTCCGGCATGGGAGCAGTATCAACGGCAACGATCTCAAGCTCACCTCCTCTTTTTCCCCATGGAGATCCCTCACAAAAATTGGAGAAGCTCTCTCCGCTACAACGAATCATCTCGACGTCTCCACGCGCTAGCAAAAAGCCGCTGAACACCTTGAAATTTGGGGTCTGGGGGATCTTTGCGGGCATTAGAGGGCGATACGTACCGATTAATTCGGCTGCCTAAACGTCATCGGATAAGCGGCACATATGACGTAGTGGAGACACTTGCCAAGGCATCCATATTCTTGCCCTTCCAAGTGGAGTTATCCTCCAGGCATCCAAATAAAAAACACAGAATTCCGTGCTAGTGCTGCCATAGCTTCACCATTCTGCAGCCATTTGAATAATTTATTGCTTTATGGTCTGAGAATGAAATATCCCTCAAGTCTAGAAGCTCGTAGCATGAAAAGTTTGATCAATCTGCCGTTGGGAAAGAAACTTGCTCTTGGTTACAATATGTGCAGTGTAACATCACCGAGACATGGCGCTAAACTGTAATGAAGAAGGATGAGACCATCGACGCTCGTTTTTGCCGTTTTGAGAGGGTTGGTGCGACGGTGGAATAAGGGTGCCTAAACGGAACGATCGGACTTATGTAGGTCTTGGCTTGTGCAATTCGTTTCTTCGGGACCGATCTTGGTGAGGAAGAGCGTTGGTTGAGATGGCGGGGTTTTAGACTGGTTCTATTGTTTGTTTGTTGAAATGCGGAGATGGAATGAATAACGCTTGATCAACACATTTCAATTCATTAGTGCTCAATAACGGGCGTTGATCGCGGCTGTCATCTGACTCTTTGGTGTTTGGTCCCTTCATTGGACAAAGGCTCACTCCATCAATGCTCCACGATCATCGTCCCCAGATTCTTGCTGATCAATGACCCCCAGATTATCAACACGATACTCTCAGACATTCACGATCGTCGCCAGGATATTAATACCACATATACATACTATTGTAATACTCGATCTTGCATTGTCTCATGTCAAAAGATCAGGCAGCCGAGTTGTATCGGACCCTTTGCACCGTAACCTTAAATTAAGCTTATGGGTATAAAGTGGCTGCACCCTCCAGCCGCACCGACAATCACCCAACGCCTTGCCAGTAACTTCTTAGAGGAATAACTGAGGGCATCGTCAAAGAAACGACGTCACCGGAAATACTGCCACTTTTACGCCCGCCCTTTCATTGTTGCTTGATCTGTCACGCATGCTTGGCAGAAAACCCCACTACGTCATATCCTCGCTATTATTCCCGCTTACATCCTCGTGAGCAAAATCCAGATTCGTGATGAGGGGAACCTGGGGTAATCGCGTGAGCACTAGACCTCATTGAACTATGAGTATGAGGTGCAGCTTCTATTTGCGAGATATTCACGTATCTGGCCTCAATTCCTTTTAGGGAGGGGATCAGAACAACGCGTCAACAGGGTAGGTAACCGCAAAACAACCTCATCATTATATGATGAACAGAATAAAGAAGACGTTGATAACTGTCGAGGCAAATTGAATGGTGGTTTCAGCTGTCTTTTTTCCATATAATCAAGTGACTAACTTATCTTTGTCGGCATGATACCGGTAATACATTTGGTTCCTGGGTGTTATTCTTTTAGTTCAAAACCACTCTTCATGTAGCATGCTGACTGGACCAGGCCTCGAAGGAATATTTCTGTCAGAGCAGTGGAGACTCTAAATGCTTCATAATGTTTATACCGCTTATAGAGCATGTGTATAGAGCTCATGTGGAAGGAACTTACTTATCTTTATACAAAACGATATTACACCAGTCAAGATCAAGCCGTACATCTTATGGAGATGAAGCAGCAGGATTGTTTACTCAGATGATGAGACATCGGAAACTTAAATGATTCTGCAAGGCCGTAAGCGGATACATAGCGGACACATTGGATATTGTTATATATCATAAGCTTTACTGCCTATAGCGTATGTACTTGAATCTCCTGACCATAGAAATAAACTCATCCCAGAACTCGTTACTACTCCCATCAGTCACATCATGAATGCTCCAGAGTCCGACCGAACTTTCTCGCCCAAGCAGGCCTTGACACCTACACCAGAGCTCTACGGTGAGATTGTCGGTGATGGCATGGAACGTCTTGCTGCTGCGTCTCTGTCCTGCACTGAGCCCTTCGGTCACTCCGAAGTCATCTTTCACGATGTCGGTTGTGGGCTCGGAGCCGGCACCGGAGCCATCATAAATTTGAAACAAGACGGTATTGTCATCAAAGGCACCGACATTAACGAGGACGTCTTGGAACTATACCGACAAAACATAGCTGCAAATGAGTGGCCTGCCGAGGCTCTCAAGATGGACGCATCGAAGCTCGAATTCCCCGATGAGACGTTCACCCACTGCATTGGCAATGCGCTACTATTCGTTCTTGAGAATGACGGCGTAGACGCGATTAAAGAGATACACCGCACCTTGAAACCCGGCGGTGTTGCCATTCTCAACTCATGGGCTCATACTCCCACTATTCCCGCGATTCATGCAGCAGCGAAAAAGACTCGACCGGCTGGTACGCCTCTGCCACGAGAAGGGCTGGATAAATGGGAAGACAAGCACTTTTTGCGGGATGTTATCATCAAAGGGGGGTTCAAACCAGAAAAAGTGAAGTTCACGCGGAAGGATGTTAATGTTACTATCGGGGATCTTAGGCGATTTGCGACCATGATATGGAGCTTTATTGGAGGTACTTCCAAGGCGGGATGGCTTGAGTCGGATGAGGAGAACTGGGATGCAGCTATTGATGCAGTCGTGAAAGCGCTGACTCAGACAGAAGGGTATGAGAAGCTTGAGGAGGGGAAGAATAAGATCATGTTCCAGGCTCATGTTGCCGTTGCTACCAAGTAGATTATGGGGAGCCATGACTTCACAGCCGGGTCAACTGCAATCGTCTGACTAGGGAAGAAGCAGCAACAACAATTTATATGGACCATTTGTGGCATAGACAGTTTTGAGAATAGCTTTTGTATGTCATTGTATCGAACTAATTCTCCCTATTCGCAAAAGCGCCCGTGTCTCTTCTGATCTCCTCCTTGCCTTGAGTACCCCCACGACCACCAGGTTTTCCAGTTACAGACTGTGGAATATCATGGCCTGTTGCGCTGATTCCCTCACCTACCCCAAACTCTCGACCTTCGGAAGCCGAAAGAACAGCGTTGTCTGCTGCACCAGCTAGGTCGGATGAGCCAAGACCGCCTGCAGCCTCGCCGTCGCGCTGGTGAGGATTGGGGACGGACTTGATCGTGTTTTGCTTGCCGGCATCGCCAGGAACTGAAGCTCATGTCAGTATCGCGAGTGAATCCTATCCGAGGGATGAGACTAACTGGATGTGCCGTCCTTGGCCATATCAAACAGATCTCCGCCTTTCTTGGAATCAGACATATCGTAACTTGGTAACTTGGGGTAAAATATAGTTTTTATTGATGGTAAAGATGACCTTAGACAGAACATTGGGAACAGAAATGGTATTTATGGTAGCGATGCTATCAAGGTCGTTTCATGATGTCATGATTTCATTCTCAGCACTTTCGTCAATCGCATCGTCGTGACGTCAAAAGCCCGAACCACTGACGCATCGATATTATGGAGCTATCGTATTTAATACTGTAGAAATTCATAAGGAGATCGGCTCCGACTCTACGCCGCTTGCATCGCCAGGTCTTCCCTTCAATTGTCCCGGGACCAAATCAACGCCCATCGAGACTCCTTACGATCTCGACCGAGCTAGAAGCTTCTCGAGTTCATTCTTCCAAAGATCAGCCATGATGTAGCTATCGTGACCCGTGGTCTCGTTGCTAGCAGGAATAGTAACTGCACGGCCATATCCAGGCGTCATGTCGTTCGTGACACCATCCTCCAAGAATCCAAGTTCGATCGGGTTCAGCAAGTCATCGGCAGTATTAACAGCAGTCAGAGGAACGCGAATGTTCTTGAGACCGGCTTTGGGGTTATAGGTCTGAGATGCGTTCCAAGCATAGAGTTGATCATTGGCATCGAAATCTTCAAGGCGAGGAATGATCTGATCATCAACGTACTTGTCCATGGCTTCACGGGTTGGGAATGCTCGCTGCCAGTATGGAGGAGATGAAAGAAGCACAAGCTGAATCATCAGTGCACCGCCAAGGCCAGCAGTTGGCTGCTTGTCATAGTCACCGCCTTTCCAGGCTGGATCGATGGTGATAAGCTCAGTGATAAACTTTCGGAATAGGCGATTATGTCCAGCTATCTCAACTGGAGATGAAGAAATAGGCATCAGAGCATCCGAAAAGCCTGGATATTCGCCGCCCATCATCCAAGTATGCATGCCGCCCATAGACACGCCAAGTGTCAAACGGGTCCGGTTGAGTTTGAAGTGCTCAGTCAAAAGAAGATGGTCGGCGCGGATCATATCGGGATACTGATACTTCGGAAACGAGGCGTGAAGACCAGTGTTGCTGGGTTTGCTTGAGTTGCGGTGACCGACGGCATCGCGCATGATGATGAAGTACTCATTGGCATCGAGAGGCTGGCCTGGGTTAAAGAGAGCACCAGCGAACTCTTCCACGAGGAATTGAGCACTGGAACCAGTAGTGCCATGGAGGAGAACGACTGCGTTGTGGGATCCTTTCGGATTGACTTTGAGCTCGCCGAGGGTCTGATAGCTGATGTTAAAGGAGTTGAGGATCTCCCCGGAGTCGAAGATAAAGTTCTTAATATTAAAGATGCCGCTCGTTGGCTTTGGCCACGATGGTTTGGCATGTATGACAGGCGAGAAGAGTGCCAGACTGAGAATTACTTTGGTCCAGGGCGTCATGATTGCTGGTGAGACAAGATTTAGGGATGTGATTTCAGGCTGTCAAATTTGGATATTTGAGTGTTTCTCTATCAAGATGGAGATGGGACCGCCCTTTGAAGTAGGAGACTTTAATTCAGCTTTTATAGTAAAGATTGTGTCTCTCATATCTAGTAGGAAGAGATTCACAGTCATTCCGTGTACGATCATGATCCAGGCTCAAGCGAAAGCGAGCCTTGGCAACATGATATCCGATTGAGCGCAAAGACGTTAACATGAAGTCGACATAGTCACCTGAGATATGAAGAAGAGATCTCCAAAAATAGGTCCATCTTAATGGCTACAAGTGAGAAAATCCTTGAATCGCACACATGAAGAGAGCCGCAAAAGGTCGACTGACCCGAATGCGAAACTGCAATGTGCGAAATGCACTGAGCCTCTGTTATATTGCGGCTTTTTATTTGCTGCCAAGCCCGTAGGACTGAGACTTGAATGCGAAGTCCGTCGGTAAGCATGATGGCTGAGCAGGATGACGTTGTCAGTTCATGTGATGTAATCGCTAAAGGGCCATTCGCTGCTGCGACTCCGAGCAGTAATCGCCTGCAACTTCGATCGGTTTCAACTTTGATAGGTATCAAAGTTGCCAGAGATTTAGTTTATTGTAGCGTATTGCTTCATGTAGCTGCCATGTCGGCCTGACTTCTATATGGTCGATATTCCTTGTTTTCCTTCCCCGTTGAGTATCACGGCTACTGAAAACAAGGCTGTTTCCTTGGCGTGCACCTTTTGCAACTGTTGGGGGCTCACAAAAAGTAAAGTCGGTCAACTGAACTTAGGCAACACGGCAAATGCAAGTTGCCATGCTTGGAGCTTGTATCAGTGGCTGGGTGACACCACACGTACCTTGACTGAAACAGTAGAGATGAAGGTGATGTGGAGTTCAGCATCTTCCTGATACTCACGTGGACTGGCGACTAATGTACGAATAGAGCCAATTAGCTTCCGTAACTCTCAGCCTTGTTCTATGTGACGGTTTCACTCATACATACTCGTCCAGAACAGATATTTGTACGACGTATGTCACACCATATTGAGAACAAGAAAAAGTTTCAAAGACCATAGGAACTCAAAATAAATATTACGACAACGTTTCTACCATCGGCAATATGCCAGCGTGGATGAGACCTTGGAGCCTTATTGTGTACAACCGGAATGTACATTACTACGTCTTATGCATGACCAACCACCTTATCGCATTTGCCGTTGTGGCTTTGCGGCCTGATCACACTAACTGCAAGTCAGATATGCATCGGAGCCCAATGAGTAAAGTGAAATAGCTATCGGGTCAACCCATAACTAGAATATCCAGATCTCTTTCAACTCTGCTATCAAAACAAAGTTGCGCTCTATGGAGTAAGTCCTATTGACCCAGTTAGATACTCAATATCAAATGCTGAAATGGCAATAGTCCTGAAAAGCTTCGGAGTTGCAAGGTTATTCTTGTCATCGGGCCAGCGGGAGCCGGTAAAACCAGCCTGCTGAAACTTCTAACTGGCGAAGACCTTCAAGTTGGACACCGTCTGGATCATGGTATGGGAACATCCTTTGTATATCGTTGAGGTTGAAAGAGTCCATTAATGCTAACATTAACAGGAACCGCTCTACCTACTGTAATTCACGGCACTATTAACGACCAAAGCTTTGTGTTTATTGACAGCCCTGGTTTCGGACACTCATCATCTCAACCGGGCGAGATTGAGAAACAGATTCATGCAATGCTTGGGCACTTCACTAGGGAGCTGGGTGGTATCCATGGAATACTTTACGTTCAAGACATCCCGCTCGAGCGCGAATTAACCGGCATGCAGGAAGCTACTAACTTTCTGCGTGAGCTGGCTGGTCGGAACTTCAGATCCCACATCACATTCATAACGACGAAATGGGATGCAGTTGCCCCTAAGGTAATCCGCAAATGCGAGACTAAGGAAGAGGACTTGATTCGATCTAGATGGGCCAGCTTCAGAGTAGGAGACGAGGGCGGCTCAAGGCTTGTTCGCCATGGGATCGACTGCAGTGAGGACGACTTCGAAACTCAGCAAGCGGGTCGCCAGGCACTCCTGAATAACGTCATGGCATATTATGTCGATACGAGTATACAACGCCTTACTATGCCATTTTCGCAGTTGACATATGGAGAACAAGGTTTCAAGATTGCAACAGTGACAGGTCAGATTATCAAAGTAACTGGAAAGGTGGCCCTAGCGGTCGGAGTACTTTATGTCTTCGGGGCAGCAATTGCTTCAGGAGTCATCGTTGTTAGCTTTTCGATTAGATTGTATTGAGTTGATAAGATGATTTCAACATGTTGTTTCTGATTTCAATAATGCCTTATTTTATGGCACATTCAAGCCGATTGGAAAGGCTGACATCACAACGCAAAGAATAAATCCAACTACTACATATCGATCTATTGCGTAATTCTAAAAGACCTCGTCTTTTGTGACGGCAGGCCCTACGATGATATGCAAGGCTGACAACCCTACCAATCCATGCTGACTCTCAGACATGACTCATAATCACTCTGAGTCATCAAAGGTAATGTTTTAAAAATCACCAAGTGTCTCATTTCCTTCTCTGCAAATCAAAGGATCACCACATTTCGCACGTCATATCCTGCGGGCGGCAGAAAAAATGTGCATGCACGACCATCAACACAGCATGGCGCCAGAGCCGTCGCCGAACCACGCAGAGTCATTTCCTTGGCATATCGGAGTTTTCGACGCTCACAATCACATTGGCGAGCGTGTAAACTCGATATCCGAGTTACCAAAGATGAAATCCCGTGCCGTAGCAATTATGGCAACGCGAACCCAAGATCAGCCTCTTATCGCGTCGATCGCCAAAACACACGGAGCAAAAGGCCCAGAGTGCTTTGCCGAGAACAAAACGACCGTTATCGCGGGCTATGGAAGGCATCCATGGTTCTCCCACGAAATATTTGACGATTCATTAGAGTCTCCGACATATGTGCCGTCCAAAGACGTCGAGACTGCGAAAGCGCAGCACTACAAGGCAGTGCTCTCACCAGCTCCAACCGATCCAACTTTCTGGCGCGATCTCCCAGTACCAATTGCACTCTCTACTTTCATTGCTGAGACTAGAGCACGATTGATCGAAGACCCGTGCGCCATGGTCGGAGAGATTGGTGTGGATAAACCCTTCCGATTGCCTATGCAGTGGACGGATCCCAGGCCGGAGCCTGATCCAGATCGGACACCAGGAGGTCGTCAGAGGAGACCGCTGAGTCAACATCGCATTAATATTACTCATCAGAAAGCTGTGTTCATGGCACATCTTAAACTGGCAGGGGAGCTTGGAAGACCCGTTAGTGTTCATGGTGTGCAAGTTCATGGGATTATTTACGATGCCTTGACAGAGTGCTGGAAGGGCCATGAGCTTCGCGGCCGGCGCTCAAGGGACAAAGAGAAGAAAGAGGGAAAGGCTGAACAACAGGTGGGAGATGCTCCAAAACCATACCCTCCACGAATCTGTCTTCACTCCTTCAGCGGTAAATCCGACGCGGTGAAACAATATCTTAAACCATCCATCCCGGCCAAGATCTTCTTCTCATTCTCAAAGACAAATAATATGAGATCGGATGAGGAGAGAAAAAAGGCGGAAGATGCGATAAGGATAGTGCCGGATAATCGGATACTGGTTGAGAGCGATCTCCATACGGCTGGCGAGAGGATGGATAGTGAACTTGAGGAGATGTACCGTGTGATTTGTGAAGTCAAGGGATGGAGTTTAGAAGAAGGCGTTAAAAAGATTGCTGAGAATTATCGGGAGTTCATCTTCGGTTGATGCACGATAGCACTGACATTGGACGTCCGCAGAAGCGAGGCCTGTATTACTATGGGAACACCTGGTCGGAATCATTGTAAAAGTGTCAATTGAAAATTATGAAAGTTCTAAAAGTCCAGCTTGACCTGCAAGTCCTGCCAGGAAAGTCGATGCCATCGAATCCACGACGCACCAGTACCAAAGAAACGAAACAAAAACTACATAAGATACAAGTTGAGCCCTTCACCTTTAAACCTCCACCGCCTGGCTCTTCTTCTCCTGGTTCATGTATGTTCCCAAAACCTCAATCAGAAATCTCTCTCGGTGCAGCAAGTGTCTTGGTCCTTGCTTCTTCAAAAATCTCAACGCTGCAGCGAGAATAAGAGGGTAATGTTCCTCCGGTAAATCTAGGACACTAGCAACACTGACTTGTACTCGAAGCTCTTGCGCCTTGACGAATAAGTGGCCAATCTTTTTGTTGGCAACTAATCGCACACTGAACTGCTCAAAGAGGTCGTGCTTGACGAATAACTTCAAGACATCCTGCAGAGTGACCTCCTCTCCAAAGATCTGATCAAGGTCGACGCCAGCGCCGTCTTGAATTGTATGTCGTAGTTGAGAGGTTGACTCAAGTGCCTCAGTGATATTATCAACGGTCAACGGCGGTATAGCTGATATGCAAGGTCGATCATATCCAACTCTATGTCGCCACCAAACGTTGCAAAAGATCGAAGTGACGATGACGGGAATGAGGATACAGTAACCCCACCATCTCTCGGCCGTGATCATTGAGCCAACTCCGCCAAGAACATTCGCGATGCCGTTGAGGACGAAGAAGAGCTGAACGCTGAAACATCTCTGCTTCAATAACGGAAGTGATGGTGATCCTTGAAGTTCTTTTTTAGCGATTGTGACGTGCGATCGCATTTTTGAGACTACCATGGAAGCCCAGATCGCACTGATGAGGCCGAATAGCGCGATGGGGGCGTTGCCGAGATATCCGGAGAGGATGTTACTCGCATGCCAGACCTTTCTGTTCGCACCACCAATAGCCATGTATGTACCAATGCTGATCAACATAGCGCCCCCTCCCATCAACAAGTCCATAGCCCAGCGATTAATAATCTCAATTCGTAACTCCCTCGTCGTAATCTCGATAAAAACATCAAGGCCCCTCGAGTCCGCTCCAGCGGGTAGATTCTCCTTCTCCGTTTCGAGATATTGTTTCTGCTGTCGCAAGAACTTGATATTCCTCCACGCCTTCCTCGAATCGAAAAATGCGCAGATTGAGAGGACAAAGGCGGATGTTCCGCCGATTGCCATGAAAACGATGGCGTAGATGGGGACGGGGACGTCGTTCCATACGTTGGCGGCAAAGTCGCCTGCATTTGCGAGTTCGAGAAAACCGACGGCGGCGAAGAGATTGTTTCGGAGGCGGTTGTCGTCGATGCAGGACCATTGGGAGCGCTTCTTTGCGACGGTGACAGAGTCGGGACCCGGGACGGAAAGCTCGGTTGGGGGAAGATCATGAGGCAGAGCTGCCTTTGGAGCAGTGTCGTACTGCTTCATCATGATCGGTGCGTCCATCGTGAGAGATATAGGAAAGACTCTTATCTGTCAGAAGTGTCCACATAATGAAGTGTTTGAGAACTTACGAATGAAGCTTGAGAAGCTGGTTATATACAGAGCACGGAAGTATCACATGGAAAGCCAAGAAACGCAAGACACAAAGAACAGATCATTACAACGGTGAGTCACTGCAAAAACTTCTCCCTTGGCAGAACAAAGAGAGATAGTGAAAGGAAGAAAAAAGAAAGTGGCTTCATAATTTAGGAGACGTTACGTACGTAGAGTGACAGATGCTCGGGCCTTCCGAGCGCTTAGTCGCTGCCGGGCTCCACTCTGAGGGCCGTTGCAGCCGAAGCTTGGGGTATCGGGTATCCACGATTCGATCATCCCGCGAGGCGCAGCAACCCTGTTCACAGAAGGATAGCCCTACAATGACATTCAAGTGAAAAGACTCGTATAAAAGGGAGACAATATCGATGAAATGCTATCTACTGAGCTTGGTAAGATGTCGCTGAGACAATTGAAAGAGTGAATATTGAGAGCCTCACACTGCAAATCATCACTTGGCACAGTGGAGATCACGGCATCTCCAAGCCGAAGGCCACGCAAGCCTTGGCGAATTTCCTTCACGGCAAGGCACGCAAATCACTCCCATCTCCAAAAGGAATAGAGCAGCTTCAATTGGTTCCACGGAAGATACCGTAGGGCCGAACCAACCACTAGACACCAGACTAAATATAGCAAAACCTTATCCGGCGCCACCAATTGAAACGTTGCACCCCTTCACTAATAAGCATCTTGGCGTTTAGAATACTTCGGCCCTTCGACAACCTTTACAGCCTTTCGACCGGTTTGAACAGGCACGCCAGCTGTTAAAGTCAGCCCATCGACGTTGGCGCTCTTCTCTAACGCCCAGAGCGCGATGCCGATCCAGTTATCACCCTTGTAGTTCAGAATTCCTTCCGGAACGGGGAAGGTTGTTTGGGGTCCTATGTTGGCGACGTATTTTCCGTACTGGAAGCCGTTTACGTAGAGAATAGCGCGGTACGCTCCTGTGCTGGAAGTGTTGTTCTTGAAGGCGAATGATAGAGGAATGTCGTGTGTTGCAGAAGGGAGGTTAAGGGGGAGTTTGGCCGTGAAGAATGACACGCCAGGTTTAGAAAGGCCTTTGTAGGGGGACCCGGGTTTGAAGGATGTTAGTGGAGGGGATGGGAGATGATAGCCTTGGCGCTCGAAGAAAAAGCCGCCTTCGTTAAGAGGACCGCGGAACTTGTCCTTGTAATTCTCCCCGCCGAGGTTACCCGTCAGTTTCCACTTTGACACCTTTGTCTCCTTGCCAGAGTCTGAAGTAATGTGCCAGTCGAGAATTCCACGGGGTTGCTTCGTCTCGTCGACGCCGGGGACCCAGTTTCCGTTCAGGCCCATGTTGTCTACGATGACTGTAATCACATGCTTCTTGCCCTTTGAGGTCTTGGGGAGTTTGTAGGTTGACGTGTCGTTGTTATTGTTACCTCCGCCGGTAACGGATCCGAGGAACGTGTCGTCCAGCCAGACTGAGCTTCCGTAAGCGCGACCACCGAATGTCCAGAGTTTGAGTTTGGACTCTGATCCAGATGCTGTGAAGTGACCGCGGAAGATTAGGGCGCCGGCATGGAAGCCGTAGTCGCCTGAGTACAGCGAAACGGAGTTGTTGAGAGGCCACTTTGAGTTGAAGGTCTTCTTGACATCAGCTGTGCGCCACTTGGCATCATCGTATCCCTTCTTAATCTCGGGAAGACCATCGATGTAGTGCCAATCCAATGACTTGAGATCCGGCACTTTGACGGAGGGAAGCTTGATTTCTGGGTTGACGAGCCAGTTTCCAAGCTTAGACTTGGTAAATGACGTGTCCTTGCCGTTGATAGACAGACGAGAGGTGCCCTTTGGTGCACCAATGATCTCAACTGGTGTAGTGATGTTGAAGTCAGCTTGGACGGAAAGCTTGCGGCCATCGACGGCAACAGATCGAACGAGATATGGGCCGTTGACGATGACGGCGTCGGGGTTCATCACGGACGATCCATACTCTCCGCTCTTTTTGCTTGGGAGAGTAGGTACCCAGTACTTGTACGCAGCATTGCGATCTAGCCGTGTTAGTCACCGTATCCAGAAGCATGATAATAAAGCCTTACCCAAGAGGTAGATGTAAAGCGATCCAGCCTGCACAACACGACGCTTAGTGCTAGTCTGGAACTGAAACACCCCAGCGCCATTCTTCTTCTCAATCTTTACCCCATCACCCTCAATAACCTTGATCTTCTCCTGCCCCTTGACAGCAACTTCATGAACTTCATCAGCACCACCATAAAGCACAAGAACAGTCTTGTCCCCAAACACCTTCCACGTAAACACTTCAGCAGTACTATACAACAACTTGAACTTTCCAACTGGGTAATCCACAACATGGATCTTTGAATCACGTCTATGTAGCGATAAAGATCCGCCAAGCTGAGGGATGGAGAAAGTTCCAGCTGATGTCTTGACTTTGAGTTTATAAGATGCTGAGTCTGTGGTTCGGTAGTCTGCGTGGCGAACGACATAGAATGTATCGTCTTTCTTGGTTGTAAGTGCTGTAACGGCGATGTTCTTGTTGTCGGTGTACTTTGTGGTTGTGAAGTTGCTTGCCTCTGCGATGGCGTAGTTTGGCGAGACGCGGAGGAATTGGCCCTGGAGCTTTATCTCGGAGTATTTCTCGCGGGTGATAGTTCTGTCTTCTTTGATTGCCTATATATGTGTTAGTAAGGGCCCCATCCATTGCTCTATGGGATGGGAGGTTCCTCACTGCTCCATAGTCGTAGGAGGTATAGCCATCGGAGTGGCCAAGGTTACCCCAGTTAGTACCGCCCCAAGTCTAGGCCGTTAGTCACGTCCACAGCCCACGGAATGAGTAGAAATAGCTTACCATGTAGATATTGAAGATGGTGACTCCAGCGGCGAGGTTGTTCTTGTAGAAAATGCGAGCGAACTCGTGGTTGGTCAGCTCATAGCAGTTGTCGAAGCCGCCGCCACCTGGTGGATCGAAACCTCCGCCTTGAAACTACAGTCGTCAGTCACCGTCTATCCCAGGGGCTATACATGCTGACCTCAATGATCGAGTATGGAGTGTTGGGGCTGATCTTCTCATGCTCCGCGTGCCACGTCGTCGGAAGACCATCCTTCGGCCAAGTGTATGGGTTTGCCTGTAGTTAGTCAGCGTCGTGCGCATCGCCGATGTTGGCAAACTCACGCAGTCAAATCCAACAGGATACCCGTCATGTCCCTGCCAAGGTTAGCACATATTGGCGCAGATTCTCGTGCAAACTTACATAAATGTCGACAGCGCCAGGTCCCGTTCCAGGAGCTCCAGTGCCTCCTTGCCAAGCATCATTGTTGATAAGAGGCACAACAACTCCAGCCTTGCGAACCTGATCATTGACGTATTTCAAGTAATCATGGTTGGGGAAAGGTGTTCCCTGCGCAGCGCTGTACTCATTCTCAGGTTGGTATAGAATAACTGGTCCACCGTTGGTGATTTGAGCTTCTGCGATGATCTTGGCGACGTGGGCTACATAGCTGGACGACGTCAGTACTAGCTCTGCACTAGGAAGTTTATCACTTACTTATCTGTCGCCTCCAAATAGTCCGTAGCATTCGTTCTCAAAAACCCCTTCACCCTCTGCAACCATCCCGGAAATCCACCACCTGAGACCTCAGCATTGATATACGGCCCCGGCCTAGCAAGGAGATAAATCCCCGCCTCATGCGCCGCATCGATAAACGGCTGCAAGTCCAGCGCGCCCTCTGATCTAAAATCTCCGGGTTTTCCTTCAAGAAGTGCCCAGTCGACGTAGAATGAAACCATGTTGAAACCCATGGCTTTGACCTTTTGGAAGAGATCTGGGTAGAGTGATGCGACGGGGAGACGGAAGGGGTGGATTTCGGCGGAGAAGATTGTCACGCGCTCGCCGTGGATGAAGAGCGAGTGCTCGTCGAACGTTACTATGTCTTGCAGAAGGGCTCGGGAGTCGAGGATGTTGGATGGACGGGTTCCGCGGGGAAGAACATTTTGGGCATGGGTGCTAGCCGCAAGGGCTGCGAGAAAGAAGTTCGAAAACTTCATACTTGCGATACCCTCTCAATACCTCACAATATCATTGCAAAGCACAACACCTTATATATCGACGCAAACAGGCTTCAGATCTCCCCATAACGGATGCTCTCCCGAACATGCCGAAATGCATCAACACCTGCAATCCGTATTGGTGGAGAAGTATTATTTCCGTATGAAATGCCGTCATGATCCTCCAACTACCAGGGCCATCTCACGAGAGTTTTGTCATTTATCCATAGTGATGGCGAGTTGCATGATTGAGGGGTTTGCATAAGAATTGGGTGCTGTGATTGGAGCTCTTACAAGGATCTACGGGAGCCTTGGCGTGGGCTATTTACCCCATGAATTACTACAAACGATGCAGGTTAAAGAATGAGGGGTATTATGATGCGATTGGGATGATCATCGGGCGGTTCGTCTGCATCCGTGGATTAAGTAGTTAGCGCTGGATGGATGGTCAAGGTGGTGGCATATCTGCACTATCGGGGAAGCCGGTCCGTAAAATCAGTTAGACTCATATGAGCTACACTGAAAAATGTATGAATTGTCTATCTTCCCATTCCCACTTTACTACCATCCAATTACGCACCAAAAGCACTCATCAGCTTCTCATGCTCCTTCTTAGTGATAGGAATAACCGTTCCATGTCTCGGGCTCGTAGGAAGCTTATAGCTCGCCGAAACCTTCCAATTCGGCTTATCCAAATCCGTAGTCTCAAGTGGTACATAGCCCTTGCCACCATACTCATCCACAAAAAGATAAAACTTCTCGCCATTGGCATCACCGGCGTTACCCTTGAAGGCAGTTGGGCCCTCAACAGCCTGGAGACCGGCGTTCTTGCCAATGCATGTAGCTTGAACGGTCCACCCGTCAACGGGAGCAAGTAGGCTGGAGGACTTCTCTTGGATGATGTCTGTGCAGCCGCTGGCTGATGCCTCGTCCTTTGTGAAGCGATAGAATGAGTTACCGGATTTGAGAACAGTAGTGTCAATGCGAGAGGTCTTGCTGTCCTGCCAGATCTCAGCCTTGGAGAAGGTGACGAAGTCGCGGGTGAGGGAGTAGAGCATGCGATGATAAGAGTTGTCTGAGTGATCAGCTGTGTTGTACAGCGACGAGGCCCAGAAGACAACGTATGACTGCTTCTCATCATCCCAGAACGCCTCAGGCGCCCAGGTATTTCCAGCATTGTCGGGAGAAACCTTGACGTGTCGCTGCGCAGACCACGTAACAAGATCATCAGACTCCCAGATCTCAAGGTACAAGCTTCCCTTGCGCACGGCATCGCCCCAAGAAGTTCCACTGCCAATCGACAAATCCGTCGCAATCATGAAAAACTTATCCCCCTCAACAGATCGAATAACAAAAGGATCTCTCAACCCCTTCGTACCCAATGTCGACGTGATCACAGGCTGGCCACCATTAAGCTCCTGCCAATCCAATGCATTATTTCCTTTACTAGCAGCAAAGTAGATATTCTCCCCCTGCTTCGAATTACCCGTAAAGTACGAAAACGCATACGCCTCATACGGATCTTGCTGAACTGCCTGACGAACAGAAGCGTTGAACTCGCGCTCGTGCAGTTGGCCGTCTACTTCGAGGGACGCGACGAGGAGAACGTCTGAGGTGGTGGGTTGGCGCTTGACGAGACCATCGTGGCTGATGATGGAGGGATCGCTGCTGCGCCAGGTGATGGGGTACCCGTTTGAGGTGGAGGGGAGGGTGATGTGGCTGCGGATGTCTTCGAGGTTGCGGACGTTGAGGGAGGACAGGGCTTCGTGGGAGTGTATGCCTGTGGCGAGGGAGAGGAGGGCTAGGGAGAGGGATGGAAGACGGGAAAACATTGTGAAGGATGGCGATGGCCCTGGTGTAAAGAGGAAGAGCCGTAGGGGATGTCTGTCAGACTGATGGTCGTGATAATGTCGTCCTTTATATACACCGCATATCTTTCCAAACTAAACAACCTTGGCTCCCTCACGATCTCCACAATGCCCTCAATTACCTCAATTAGTCCACGGACCTCTCATCAATCATTCCCGTTCTGTCGCTTGGCAAACAATTCACACTTTTCTTTTCGACGTCATTCGGTAGTTATTACCCCGGATCGTCCCTTTTCATCCCTTCTGGGGTAGCATACCGACCCCTGCAGATATTTCGTTACATGCACCATGAATTTAGGTTATACTCCGCAAACGCTGTGCTTTTATTCGCGCGCAAAAAATGCAGTGGGTAAAAGATTATCTGGGATCGTAATACGAAGCATCATGTGCGCTGGTGATCATTACTGGATAAGTAAGGTGGTTTATTGTTTTTGGCAGTGGATTGGGGACCTCGGGAGTTGAGCGGTTTACCCCAGATGCGCCATGTGTAATGCTGGGGATGGTGTTTGTCGGGGTAGGGTTTTGTGTACGTATGCATAGCGATATGCATAATTGATGGGTGTGATGGCTCGTCAACATTGCTAGCTCAGAATCGCGTTACTTAACTGGCGGGGATACCGGTGCCGGTCTTGTCGAAAACGATTACACCAGCCAAGCAGCATTCTACTGTGGGGCTCAGTAAGCCCACGGGACTTGGGATCATAGTCTAAAGAATGTTCCCCTGGTTGATCTGCCTGTTGTTAGCTTGCACATGACGATCGTCGGGCTGTACGTGTGACTGTAGGGTATGTCAAGTTGACAAGGAGTTTTTCAACATTGACACTTTTATATACTCTGTTGGCTGCATACATAGAACTGTAATTTCAGAAAGGCGCCGGTAAGTCTTATTGATATCCGGTTCCCTATCATTGTCGTGATTGGCATGGTCTGCTGATCTGTAAAACCCTTTGTTTCAAAGCGTCGACAGGGGCAGGTAACCGTACTAACTGGCTGTGATCAAATTGAATAACCAGTCATTATTACTTTCCTTCTTAAATGATGAACTATTTCCCTCGTACAAGCAGCGGATGAGCCTCCGTGTTAAGCACATACTTCATCTTCCCATCACTCCTGACCTGCAACTCGGAATCCTCCGCAAACATCAAATACAAATACTTCAACGTCTCCGCCAACCAAAAACTCTCCATCTTATCCACAAAATTCCTCGTCTTATCGTCCTTTGTCTTCATAACACTCTTCAAGCCTGTGTATCCTCCCTCAACCTTGCACATCCTGTTCAAAGCCTCGAACGCTTCCCATGCCCAGTCTTGGTACTTGCGATCGCCGGTGGCGCGGTAGGCGTAGTACAGACTCTCGATTGTCTCTGGGCGGAGGATGTATTCGGCGTTGGTATGGTAGTATCCGCTCTTCTCGTAGAATGATTGCCATTTTGGCGCGGGGAGACGTTTGGATGATGCTTTTGCGAGGGGTTGGCGGCCATCGTCGACCCAGCGGAACAGTTCAGGACCGATACCGCTTGGACTTTGACGGTAGACATCATAGTATGACTCCGAGAGCTTGACGCCAAAGTCAACAAAGGTTTGGTTCTGTAGAAGAAGCCCGCCCAGGATCAGCGAGCCGCCGCAAACGCTTGCCACTGTTTGTATTAGCATATTCTCACAGTCAACTCAGCGATCTGCGTGACTTACAGTGGCTAGAAATCGGAATCATGGTGTTGCCACGCATCTCTCCCAGGAACGTTAGATCAGGCCTCGTCGATGGCGAAGAAGCCAGATACAGCATCGACGACTCAGCCGCCTTGATCCAGCTTTCTCCATACTCAGCAAAAGCAACTGGATCGTATGCATACATCTTGATGAGATACTCGTAGTAACTATCCGAGCCACCGCCCCAGCCAGCTTGGTAATCTCCAAAATACCCATCTTTGAGCTTGACGTAAGTCCCAATCAGACCCGGGAGCGTGAAAGACTGTTTAGTCTTGGGATGGATTAAATGATCTTGGGCTCTCTGCGCAAGCTTGGCATATGTCTGATTACCGGTAAGGTCACTTAGTCGGGTCCATTCGAGAACAAGTGTGCCAAAGCAAGTGATGGAGTTGTCAATGTTGCCGAAGCGGCGGAGCTGAGGGTTGAAAATGATCTCATCGTCTGGAATACCGGAAGGTGTATCAAAGGCAATGCTGAGTCTGTCTGCGAGAATAATAGCTGCTTTTAGCAGGTTGTTTCTCAGATACATGTCTGTGGCGAGGTGCTTGTAAGATCCAGATAATAGATCATAAGCTAGAGGCAAGGTCAGTGGGATAACCAAATCGCAAGCTTTCTGGATACATACCAGATAAAAGACCTCCAAGATAGCGAATAGTTGTTTCAAAAAGTGAGATCGGTTGATCAGGTACAACAGTGACAGTAAAGTCCGTGAGCATGATCTGTCGCAAGATCTTATCCACGATCTCAGCGTCCTCCATGATGATAGCTGTGCTCAGCCCATCAACGGCTGTGGCACCCCAGCCATTTCTATCTTCAGTCAGAAATAAATCCAGAACTAATTCAGAAGGTTTGAACGTACCGATCATCTTCATAGGTCTTGCTAATCGGCAATAACGTATCATGAGGCGCAGCAAATTGCTCATACTTATCCCACGAAAACCGAAATGCCTCGACAATTGCTGCGGCTCTTTGCGGGTCACCTTTTAGCTTAGCCGGGGACTGTAGTGAAATTTCTTTTGAGTAGCCATTCCGTGAGGCTCGTCCCGCGAAGAGAAGTGAGAAGATATGGTATGCGACGAAGATGGCTCCCAGCCAAACGATTAGTTTCTGGACAGATCTCTGCATTCTTGTCCACCGCCAGCGCGAACCCAAGTATAAACGGAGAAGAGAAGTAAAGGTAAGAGGAGATAATAAAAGAGTGAAAGGAAAATTGAACAACTCAATTGATCGCCAGGCCTAAGTCAGCGTTGACTCTAGAAAAACTGAAGATTTCCCCTGAATGAATCTTATCGGTTATCGTCCAATTTCAGCTTAGGGGCTGATCCTTATCAAAGCCTGCGTCAACGCCGCAGCTGAGGCCCTAAAATTGTTCAAGCGCCATCAATAAAACCCTTAGCGCTGAGCTGTCCCCTGAAAATTGCTGAAACTATCGATTTTAGCGGTTCACTGCAGCAAATGACAGCTGGACCAACGATGCGCTAACTGAAGATGACATGTTCTTAAGATCTTTCTGGCTAGAGTCACGAAACTATTGTTTCGTCTGCAAGGTACTCTTCACCAACATGTTTACTTTGCCCGCAGAAATATTGTCTTGGCAGGAAGTGTGCCTCACGTCATGTGGGAGGCCGGAGCTAAAGCTCAGCCCGGTCCAATTCTTAAAATGTAGTCTCCTTTTCAGAAGAAACTTCTTCCTCTCTTCAACGTTTGCCGTTCGTACACTCGTTTATACTACAACGCTACCAATACTCTCGTTAAGATTCAGGATGCGTTGGATTTCTATCGTCGCTGTTCTCGGCGCTGTTGCTAGCGCTCGTCCGCTGTGCCGTCCTGATCGATCGACTACGACTGGTCTGCCCTCGACTACAGCGACTACGAGCGTTGAGACTTTGAGCACTGAATCTGCGACTGCTACTGAGACCTCGGCTATTGAGACTGCTGTTACTTCTGCTACTACTTTTACTGAATCGGAGACTGCTACTGCGACTACGGGTTTCACTACTGTTACTACTGCGGTTACCAGCGAAGCTGCGACTACTACCTCTGACGCCCCCGAGGCTACCAACTACATCCAGAACGGCGACTTTGAGGATAGCCCCAACACTGATTGGAGTGTTCGAACCAGCGATATCAAGGACGACCCTGAACGAGCTCACTCCGGCAACAAATACGTGTAAGTCACCCCCATAATCCATTCCAGGGCACCACTGACAAGAAGCAGCCAATACGACGTTGATAACTCCGAAGCCGTCGGTGGTAACCAACTGAACCAAACTGTCAATGGTCTCGATACCGAGCGTCTCTACCGTCTTACAGCCTACGCCACTGTCTTCAACACTCCTGCACCTGTCAAGGACGAAAGCACCATCTGCGTCATTGAAGCTCTACAAGAGAGCACGAGCATAGCTCAGTGGCGCCTTGACTTTACGAATCTGGGTACATACAAGCAGTATTTCGTCGACTTCACGCCATCTGATGACGATGTTACTGTTACGATGAGGCTTCGGTGCAGTGATGGAAAGAAGGTTACTTTGTCTGTTGGTCTGGATGATGTTTCTCTGTATGACATTGGTCCTAAGCTTGTTGGCTAAGCTACTGTTTCACCCAATAATTTGGCAAGACCTGGGCATCTCATTCATGGGAAGCATCAAGACAACTAAGTTGAACCCTAGCTCTGTGAGAGTAGGTTGCAGAGGGTCTTGCCATGGTATTTATTCTTCTTCGACATGGCAGAAACGATTTTGCATATATATGGCCATTAATCTTACATATTCTATCACTATCCTGCCTAGGATATTTGCAATGCTTGAGGTAGCTACGGGCCCTCAGGGTATATGCATCACTCGTAGTAGAGCTCGAGGACATAGTGAAGGAATGTCCTTCATATTCAATCTGTTCCGTGCTCGGTCCCCCCTTCTTCCAAGCCCATCGAATCATGCTAATCTCCAAGAATCACCATAAGCTACCAGCGCTCCCGTGAATCTCTCCTTACAGCTTCTGACCAGCAGTACCCGGAATAGTAGAAGCAATCTTTCCAGATCCAAGAAGTGTAACCTTGTAAGGAAGCGAAGCAGAAGTGAGAGTACCCTTGGGAGCAGAGTTGACTGAACCACCGAGATCAACATCCTCAACAACAGCATAGCCAGTCTCCTTGGAATCAGCAAAGAAGATAGCTCTCTCAGCAGAGTTGGCGAAAGCAGAGCTCTGAACGAGAACTTGAGCGCCCATGCGGGTGTTGACACCGGAGAGCAGAATGCCGTCCCAGTAGTTGTTGACAATGTGCACGGTAGCGAAGCGGATGAGGGGCTGGCGGCTACTGACGTTCTTCCAGTAGTTGTTGGCGTAGGTGATGTGGAGCTTGCCCTTGTCCTCTGAGGCGTTGCTGTCAGAGTGACCGATCAGAGAGCCCTTCCACTATAGTCAAGTGGTTAGTCATAGCACCGTTCTTTTTAGGGGTAGGGAGCTCACGTGGTCGTGGAAGTAGGTGTTGGACACAGTGATCCAGTCAGCACCATGAGAAATGTCAAGAAGACCATCAAGGTCGTCTTTTCCAAGACTTAAATCACCGGATAGATCACAGTGGTCAACCCAAACGTTGGTAGATTCATCAATACCGATAGCATCGCCGTTGGAAGCATCAACCTTGGCGATCTTGAGGTTTCGAAGAATAACGTTCTTCTGGCGACGAACATAGAAGCCAACTCCAGTGATGGCTACAGATCATTAGTCCAGACTTCGACGATAGAAAGGGGGTTAACTTACAGCTTCCAGCAGCACCAATGATAGTCTTATCAGACGCAGGTCGAACTTTATCGCTGCCTGTCAACTTGCCAGAGACAATGATGGTGAGAGGCTCAGTGCGTTTAGCAGCTTCAATGAGAGCAGCGACTGTGGTGACAGTGACGGTCGAGCCCTTGGCACCGCCAGTGGTACCGCCGTTCTGGGTGCAGTATCCGACGGTGCAAGGCTCCGCAGCTTGGCGCTTGAGGAGGGCATCGCGGCTCTCAAGCGGAGAAGCGAGTGCCAAGGTGGCGAAGAAAGTGGTAACGGCTGAAGTGAACTTCATGATGCTGATGATTGTGTAAGTCAGAAGTGGTCAGTTGAAGACAGCCAAAGCTTGATGGTTTCAATATTTTGGATATTATTATCGCCGAGTTTCACGAGGTCTTTATAGATTTTCATCACTCCCATTTAACTTCCAATACTACTATTCCAACTGGCAGCACGCAAGACACCAATCCCCAATTCAGTATTCGGACCCCGGAGTCTAAGGCTTCAATTTCCCTTTCTGGAGATACCATCACGAGCCTCACAGCGTCCATAGGAGTAACAGTCTATCCTCTGAGTATGGAACCTTGCATCGTGAAGGTATGTGAAACATTCAAGTTTTGCTGATGTTGCGTTCGGAAAAGATCGATGTCATGGAGGGCTGTTATTGGTGGAATTAGCTGGGCTGAGACGCCGTGGTTGGTGGATGATCTGGAAATACCCCGGATTGTGACGATCTCTCATCCACCGTCATTACCGGCAGTGACTTGTCAATCTGGGGTAATGATTATAGTAAGTTCTTAGCGGTCAAGAAATATTCCATTTGAGCATTTCACCTTTGAAGGATGCCATTACTCGGGGAATAAGTCACCTATCACAACTCCTTTCATTAATTCACTGCGTCTAAAGCCGTTTGCCGAATACTTAGAGGTCATTTTGACAACTCAGTCCCAGTTCAACGTTACAATGTAATTATGCATAAACTCCATCTCCGAAGCTCGATCATCAGACCACAAACGTATATACCCCAAAGTTTCGAACGTAAACTGTGGGGGCGTGAGGCTCCATCGGCCATGAAATCATGCGAGGGCTTTTTCCGTCTGCACGAAAAAGGCGAGCGACAGACAAGTCCCCCAATGTTTAAGATGTTCCTCGAATCATGCCAAAGAGCAGCCAGGATCGTCTCGACGTACTACTACATTGATCTACTGGCCTTTTGCGTATTTGGGGGTTGTTTCACCTTTACTGTTAACAGGCTCCCAATGCGTGCGGTGAAGAAAGAACTCCACCGCTGCAACTATCACCCGAATCACCGAGAACTGAACCTCGCATTCCGAAAGCTGCAGAAAATGGCAGTTGACTATGTATTTGCTGACAGGGAGCTGAAGAAAGTATATGTATCGAGCTCTCACCTTTCACTGGATGATCTCGTGGCAGATGATTTCAAGAACTTCAAATGTTCTTAGTGGTCAAGATCTAAATCAACCATATGAAATGAATACCCCAATGCTCAAATGATAGTCAAGTCTTTAGTGATTACTTTAGGATCACTCACGTGTTCATCAGCTTAAGGCTCTCATACTATACTCCTAACTTGTCTAACAATAGCTCCTTAGTCCCTTCAGCACAGTCCCATGAATCGGGCGACCACCCGAGCCACATACCTAGGAACTCATGATAGGACAAAGCTGAATGTTGAGATACCGGGGCTCAGAGGGAGACTAGCCAAGCCTGGTACATTGTCATATATATATCAGAGTAATGCTAACCCTTTGAGGCGAAAGCGATTCAGACCAATCGGTTCACAGCCTCTCCTGTCAATCAAGGGATCTACTCAATGCGGAGGGTCATGTGAAATAGGCTGACACTCGGAATATCATCAAAGCGGACATTAAAGGATATGGTGAAGAGAATAAGCTTTTGAGGGTGGATGTTTAGGAAGCTGTCACTATTTGTACCTAGGTATGAAGTAAAATTAGACAGCAAGGGCCTCCGCTTCTGGGTTGACGGAACTACCATCTTGAGGTTGGCAAAGAGGGTTCTTGCGTGGATGAGATCAAGAAATGCAGGAAGAATGTCACTATAGATGATCCCGATTTGCTTATTCAGATGGATTGTTGCGATTCGTTGGGTATTATCCTCTAGATAATGGAAGCCCTCTACTTCAGCAGCAGCATTTAGTGAGCAGTAGAGGATATCGTCCAAGTTTGGGGGTCAGCCCAGCCCCGCATATGCAAGCTTTCGACAGGATTGAGTACCACGAGATCCCCCACAAATGCTTGATCGAATCATCCCAGACCATCCAACAAGCATCCCAGGCTAAGTTGAACTAAGAAGCGGGAGCGAAAATTATGGTTAATCAAGCCCTACCTTCTTAGTGAGGTCTGTGACTGGTGGAATAGCTGGCCCCGGACGGAGGAATGTAGAACCACAAATCGCCTTGACTCAGAGGTTCGATTAAGCTTACCCCGCGTCGTCCCTTCCCCCATAGTTGGGCCATGAATCCATGATCCAAACGAAGCCTTCGAAGAAGCCTAAATCGACAACCCCGGATTTTAACAGGATCTGGAAAAGCTGCCAAGACGAAGACCATATGTTTGCCTCACGATGATTCATGGAAACATGTCCTTGGTGCTCAGTGACATGACATGTTGATTTAGAGTCTTGGCACATAGCGAACCGAGCGAGGGACCAGGCTAATGCCATAGGTCTCATGCAAAGCGGTGAAATGGTATAGCAGACACTAAATCTGTTGGCTTGGTGGTGAAGAGGTTGGTATGTTATGGCGTGGAGTTCTTAATATCCAAAACATACATATATAAACACCATTTTCATCCTAATATCTACCTCCCTCACCTCTTCAATACGTTTTGATCTGGTCCTCTTGTCTTTGACCCTTACCTGGACTGAAATTGCATCTCGAATCCACTATGAAGGCCTCACTATTCCTGTCCCTCCTGCCCGTCGCCCAAGCCGCTGTCATTGACACCCGTCAATCCAAGACCGGCGATGGCAAGCAAGGTGACACCGATGCCACCCAAGGAGATCTCAGCCAAAGGCCACCGCCGCGCTTCCCCTTCCCAATCACCAAGTTCCCCGTCGCCAAGGAGACTGTCGTTCTCAAGAATGCCAAGTACATCATGCCTGGTGAGGTCTTCGATGGCAAGATGAAGCGCTATGAACGACCTGAGGGAAGCTGCAATGAACAAGCTGAGGGCACTGATGCTGATGCTGTCTTCAACTTGTTGCCCGGTTCGACTATTCGAAATGTCATCATTGGAAAGAACCAGGCTGAGGGTATTCATGCTTTGGGTGATGCCTGGGTTGAAAATGGTGAGCAGCTTTATCTGCCTTTGAATGGCTTGTACTAACTTATGCAGTTTGGTGGGAGGACGTTTGCGAGGACGCCCTTACATCAAAGGGCCTGAACACCCAGTTGAGGGTCATTGGCGGCGGAGCCCGAAGCGCAACAGACAAGGTAAGCAATAGAGATGGCGATGAACCCCGCTTTCTAATTCTTTGCAGATCTTCCAAGACAACTCGCTTGGTGGCAAGTACAACATCACCGGCTTTTACGCAGAGGGATTTGGAACATTCTACCAGTCTTGCGGCAACTGCCTCAACCAAGCCAAGCGGAATGCCACGATCCAGAATGTCATTGCCGTTGACGGTCTTAGAATGGGCATCGTAAGAACCCCATTCGCCACTGATCTCGACTATTTCTAACAGTTCTAGATCAACCCTAACTTCGGTGATGAGTTCCGTCTCAAGAACGCTCAGATTGATAATGTGACGAGTATCGTCGACAAGGAAATCGGCAACAACGTGCAGACAGTTCCATACTATATCGGAAACGGGCCTGATGAGAAGTACGCTTTGTATAATGAGACAAGAGATAACATTACAAAGTTCAAGGGCAAGGTCACAAACGCATATGAGCCTGAGGATCCTTATGAGTGGCTTGAAGAGTTCTGGCCTGAGGGCTTCAACTGATCTAACATAGGAGGACGGAAGACGAGAAGAGCTAGCCAGTGTTGATGAAGTCTGCTATTTGCAGTCAAGGCTTGTAGCTAAGAGCTTATGTCGCTGCGGATAAGTCATAGATCCGTCAAGATTTGAATTAATTGAAAAAAAAAGAAATTTAGAATAAGAAGAATACTCTTTCAATCTGGCCAGTGGCTCTGATACCCTAAGCGACGTCAACAGCCATAAACCAAATAAGTGTCTCCAGAGCTGTTGACCAAGGTAGACTGTTTTGATACCTGCAAATCCTGCTTTGGGTCAAACGTCATAAAGTCTTACTTTGGCTGGGTTTGATTATAGACACGAATGCTGTCACCAGGGGAACCGCTTGCATCCTGCGAGCCCATGATGCCCGACATCGAGTGACCTGATCCAGCACCCACATTACTCCTATCAGTAAGGATATCTTGCCCTCGCGCGAGGACATTCAATTCATTCTTAAGTTTAAAGCCATTGCTCGATGAAGGCGTGCCAAATGTGATGCCAGTTATTCCCCGGTGCCCCAGCAACGTTGTTTGGGCAGTGATCCGCACACCTCTGGTAGATGACGCACTGGGTCGTTCGCTACATGTAACTATATCTAGCCTTATATGATATAGACTTGGATCTTAAGGCGGACATCAGTAGCATATGAGATCGCAACGTCAATCAGGGTTCTCCGTGAGAGGCTTACCCTTCCCTCAACTACATGTATTTTTTCAGACATTCTAGGCCAGCTCAGTTTGCATATCGCCTTCTTCCACAAAGTTTGCGGTTCTCCTAAACCACTCATCTGCTAACTATATTACTTGTTAAGAATATGCCTTTGTTTCGTCTACTTGTTCATGAGAAGATTGTCAAGTCGGCTCGATATCTTCTCTGCCAGTTAACATTACTTATCTGTAGAATGAAGTCATAGTCTGCAGTAACAAGGGACTATTATCTTTATATACTGTAATTTAGACCTATTAATATCTGACTGGCAAGAGTGTGAAGTCGAGTCATATGTCGGATAAGGATAACGATCCTTTGACACAGACGAGTTAGGCGCAAGATATTAGTATATGTCAGGCTGAGGCCGGGGCTGATGTTTTCCAGCGTTAGGCCATCCATAGTCTATAGAAGAAGACACTTATAGAGAAATCAAGGGTTGTAAAAGCGCTCAAACCAGGCGTCAGTGTTATCTTATATCGATATGACTTTCTGTTTTCACAAGGTAACATTATTACTTAGAATGGATCTACTACCCTATCATCATGTTATGGCAATAGATATGTCTCTTCAATAGGGTTAATACTTTATCTTCAATTTGTTTGTCATAGTGGATTTACCAGATGCTAAAGCTAGATGTCATCATAAACATGATTTTGTTGGCAATAATATTGAAAAGCCCACAATGTTATGAATGTTCAGGAAGTAGCCTGAAGGAAACGTTCTTGCCCTGCAGCTTATCTGTTGTATCTAAGCATTCCAAATCACTGGGATATGTCGCTGCATCGTCGGGTTACACAGAAAGGCAATGCAACGTGAGCCCTCTTTGGTATTTGTCATGCAACAGAACACCGTCACTGGAGGACTGTCCCTCATCATTCGAAGTGGAGTGAAAGATCCAAGTGCTGCACAACACATGCATAATACCATCTTCTATCGATATGAAGGGTCTAAGGGTCCTCATCCATGGCAATACTTCCCCCACCGAACCGTTACACTACAGGCTCAGAAGAGGGGCAATTCGACCTCAACTGCAATTTGCATTGGACAGAGAGGATTACCAAAGCATGCGTCAGTCAACAATTTCTCACCGAGACCTTCAAATATTGCCATCGCTTGACTCCGCCAATCGGGACATCGGGATCCTTGTCAAGATTCGAACCAGGGTTATCCTTCAGTGCCGACCCGCAACGATAACATCATCAAGCCACCAAAAAATAACCTCAACTCAACGGTCGATAACTCCCCGACTAGACACTAACCGTCGGTAGATCTCCATCTTTTGACATCGTCGTAGCAGTCAAACTGGGGCTTCTTGCTGAGAAAGATGGTGACTACAGCTTACTAAACCCTGCGTGAAGCGGGGACTGTATGATGACAAACCCGCGCCAGAGGCTTACAAGCACCTTCAACTGGGTCTCGCAGCGGGCCGACCTTATGCATATTCGTATAGCTCGCCGTGGCGTCGCGGTGGCTTGGGCCAATATGCGTGAGGATAGCTTCGGCCGACTGAGGCGGACTTCATTTCCGACTGTGCATTTGGGCATGGAATCAAGGACCTTTGAGTCCAGGATCACACAGCATGCCAAGATTGCAGGATACAGAGTTCAGAACATGCATGTGAAGTAATCGTAGTTGAGTTCTTGAGTATATATAGCTGGATATCAACCCAAGTTAGAGGAAGTTCTTCAGGTTCAATAGCCATCTCACAGCTTCAGTACCAACCTGCAACTCAAGGCTTTCGAGAATGAAGTTCAGTTCCATCATCGCCGCTGGCGTCCTCTCTGTTTCTGCTCTTGCTAAGAGCAGCTACAAGTATGAGCGTCTCGACAAGAACGATGCCGTGAGTCTTCCAGTACAGTCAGCTTCTTCATGGTATTAACAGGTTTAGGTTCTCCTCGTGGTCGATATCCAGGAAGGTCTTTACCAGTTGACCAGAGATTGGGATCCTACTCTGTATCATCACCAGTCTATGGCCCACGCTGCTCTTGGTCAGGCTTTCGACATGCCTGTTATCCTGACTACCTCCGCTGATCAGGGTAAGTCCTCAACTCTTTCTTATCTCATAGATACTTACTGACAACTCAGGCCCCAACGGCCCTCTCATGCGAGAGATCCGCGAAATGTACCCCAAGGCCCCTCTCGTCCAGCGCCAAGGCCAAGTCAACGCCTGGGACAGCGAAGAGTTCCGCGACGCCGTCAAGGCCACCAACAAGTCCCAGGTCATCCTCGCCGGTATCACCACCGACGTCTGCACCACTTTCCTCGCTCTCTCTCTCCGTGACGCTGGCTACTCCGTCTGGGCCAACATGGAAGCATCCGGCACTACCACCCCTCTCATCCGCGACATTTCCAACGACCGCATGCGCGATGCTGGTGTTCAGGTTGTTAGCTTGTTCTCTATTGTCTGCGAGCTTATGCGCGACTGGAGGAACAAGCCCGGTGCCAAGGAGATCTACCCTTGGCTTGGACAGTACTACCCTGCTGCTGGTTACATGGCTCGTGCCCATGCTGCGGCTATTACTAACGGAACTATCCAGCCTGGTGAGGATGGATACACTCACTACCCTTAGAGCTAGATTGACTTCTGGCACTAGCAGTTGTTGCCTAGATGGATGATGACTTGCTCTGGGAGCTGGCTTGAAAGGCAGCTGGATAGTCTTCAACTCCCAAACAACCTTCTCTATCCCCATTTGGAGGAGATGGTTCCAGATAGACTTACTTCATTCTTCTTCACCTTTTACAATGAATACACGATCATTGCTTCCTGAATTCTTTTTCCCTGCATAAGTGACTTTGTTTGGCCTAACATGGCTTGAAGCCTACTCACCCTTCCCTCGCACAACGGCGAAAGTTTACGAAAACAAAAGTCAGTCCAACATTTGCGATCAAAAAGCCTTTATCACGCCGTCGGCTTATAAGTCTGACCATGTATTCCGCTCTCGTCAGCCCACAGTTAACCGCTCAGAGATGCCGCGGGGTCTGATCTGCCCGGACAATCGCAACTGTCCTGAATGGGGACAACAAATCATGAGATCAGGCCTATCAGGGCATTTCTGACAACCGCAAGTACAAGTGAGATATTACTACTGCTAATAATTTAATCTTAGCAGACCACCTAAGGGTACAGAAAATGACATTCTTGTTTCGATTGGTTGATCGCCAATCAGGCCACCTCAGCCAAGACAACACCACCTGATCATGTGCCACCAACACGTTGTCGTCAGCCATAACCCCAAAGATCAGCAATTCTATAAGATCTCACTATCGAACAGCTTGCAATCTTAGGGCGCTATCCTTAAAGTTGACAATCAACGAAAGACAAACAATTACAGCCATGGCATCAAGTAGCACGCTCCCTCTCACCATGCGCGCCGCGCAATGGCGCTCAATCAAAGGCGGCATCGACAAGAATCTCACTTTCATCACCGACGCTAAACTACCCAAAAATACATCACCGCTTCCGAAAGGACAAACCCTAGTCAAAGTCGCATACGCATCAGTCAATCATCTTGACTACAAAATTGCTGAAATGCCTCTCACGAACTTCATGTTCTCCAAGCCCGTCACGCCTGGTCTTGACTTCTCTGGCACGATAGTCTCCACGACACTGGACGAGTTTCAGCCTGGTCAGAGAGTATTTGGAAGGACAGAGTTACCAACTGGTGGAACTCTTGCGGAGTATGTTGTTGTTGGCAGCAAGGCAATGGCAGCGTTGCCGGATGGTGTTGAGCTTAGAGATGCGGCCTGTGTTGGGATTTGTGGGACGACGGCTTTGCAATGCATGTCGCCATTCATGAAGGCGGACGATAGGGTCTTTATTAATGGTGGCAGTGGAGGGGTTGGTGTTTTCGCGATTCAGGTTGCGAAAGCTTTAGGATGTTCTCATATCACAGTCACTTGCTCCGCCTCCAACGGCGAGTTCTGCCGGAGCCTTGGTGCCGATGAGACTATTGATTACAAGTCCGAAGACCCGATTGAAGTTCTCAAAAAGAAAGAAGATAAGTTCGATTTCATTCTCGACACGGTCTTTAATGATCCAGATCTTTATTGGCAGTCTCATCAGTATCTCAAACCCGAGGGGCAGTATGTCTGCGTCGGCCTGCCACCACGCTTTCAGACCTTCAAAGCCCTCCTCACGATCAATCTACTGCCGAGATGGCTGGGTGGTGGGAAGCGAAAGTTCAAGTATCACTCTGTGACGGCAAATAGGAAGGATTTTGGGCGAGTTGCGGAGTGGATGAAGGATGGGAAGGTGAAGGCTGTTATTGGGGAGGAGTTTGGGTTGGAGGATGCGGGAAGGGCTTATGCCAGACTGAAAGAAGGTCGGACAAGAGGGAAGTTGGTCGTCCGTGTTGGAGGTGAAGTTGGTGCTAATGGACAAGGCATTGTTCAGGGAGGATGAAGGCCATGGAGTGACCTGACCAAGGTCAATCAAGCTGGACCTTCGAGAGACATAATTTCTTGGATATGGCAGGATGATTAATGACGGAAAGATACTTCAAAGGGTTATCAGTACTCGTAATGGGACCTCTAATCCAGATTGAACAATATTTATTAATCGGGCGCAGATGTCACTAGAATTCACAGAGTTCACCTTTCAGGACAGTGAGGGCAATATAAGTGTCAGGAATTATCGATGAACAACACCTGACTCTCCGCAAGCTCCTATTCAGACAATGCAAATGAACTCTCAGAAGCATTCCCTTTCACTATCAAGGGTGCGCTGGGCCCATTAGAAGACCAACGGTTATTTTCAGTCGCCGGGGCTATCGCAATCTGGAGAGATGCTGAAGATTACCGCTTCAGATCTATTGCTTGCTACGTGGGTCAAGAAGAAGTGCTTGAGGTTAATGACACTATTTCAGAATCTCTGGCCTGATTGCTAGACAATCACTGTCCTATGGACATGCCATGTCGAACCGTCGATCAGCAATGGATGGAAGGTGATAGCTAAAGAAGATAGTGCTCATTAGGCCATCCTTCATGACAATTATCCATCACGATATTGCCCTTTGGGTAGAAGGATTTGTTAAGGTTGTAGAAGAAGGCTGCCACTTTAGGTAGTAGGTGCGACCCTCATACCAGGATCAATACTTGACCCTAAGCGAGACTGATACTTAGTCAAGTATAGCCTAAGCTTGGGGAATCTTTGTTGAGTGTATATCAGGATACTCTTCTGAACTCTTATGTGTTCTTGTTCCTTGGCGCCTCCCACATGAGATGAACTTGGTTTCTACCAAATTCAACTATATGACCTATTCTCAATAAACGAATTACATACTCAATTGGCAAACATGGTGGACACTGTCTTGCATGTAATGTCATTCTCAACTATTCCTACAGATATCGAAAGCTCTGAATATGACTTGGCGTAACTCAAAGATCGCACCAACGACATTCTTTTCAGCCGGATTCAAAGCATATTCTACTTTGAACGAATGGCGGAACGGATCTACACAATCTTCCCATCCATCTCCTTGGATGAATTCTCACGAGACCTCTGACGTCGCCAGCTGAACAGAACATGCGGCTTAGTCTTGATAGTTTCCCTCATTTTTTCCTCGCTACTATCCATCCAAGCATTTCCTGACGCAGCACTGACAGGATATAGGGGTGTTCCGTTAAGCAAGAAATGGTCAGCACCCCGGCGATCGAATGAAGCAGTGATGTCAAGATCAGTTGCAATCTGATCGCAGAAGGTCTCTAGCGGCAAGTCGTTGACATCACGACCAAATGGATTCTCGATCTCTTGTCCAATGAACAATAGACCAAAGATGATATATGCTGCAGTGATGGTAGCCGGGATAGCTATCCAGCCAAGAGGGCCGGTCAACGGAAACGGCAGCAGCATAACATACACAAACGTGATCTGACTAATGGCGATAGTGTATGCGATCGGCAAGGGGGTATTGAGCACTCGATCACACCCGACTGCTACGTCGTTGAGCATGGTGATGTGATTATACGCAACAGTTTGGTGGATGGCAACGGGTAGCTGCTTGTTTGCCACGAGACAGTCGACAGAGATGGCAAGATGGTTCAGTATCTCAAGCGGAAGATTTCCTTGGTGCTCTTCGGCTCTCTTGAGGTGCTTGCGGGGATCACTCTGCGCGAATGAGAGACCTAGATATTCACCAGCCACCTGTTTGAAGTTTGTGACTCTTCGCTTCGGCACGGCTGTTGTACGGCCTGAGAATGTGTCGAGGTGGGCGATGTAGGGTTGCATATCAGGTTGACTCGCACAATGCTCAAAGCGAAGCGTGTGCTTCAGTGCAACGGCAAACCCAGCGATGAGCTTCAGCGCTCCAAGCTTCTTGATAAGCAGCTCTCTAGTATCTTGACCATCAGCACCAGTGTCCGCTGCATGGATCCAGATGATGCGTCCGAGGGTTTACGAAGCAGTAGCCAACATTCCCCAGTAACGACGACCCTCTGCGTAGCGCTCGTAAGCAGTGGATGATCGAAAGGAAAGACTGAGACCGACGACGAAACCGAGAATAGTGAGAAGAACAGAGTTGACGCTGAGATCATGAACTTTCTTGGATATGACCGTGATAGCAGTGGACCAGCATGCGACGAGGAAAAGAGGGATGATGAGCGATGGCATGATTGAGCCGTGGAGTTGAAGGATGAGTGGCCATTTGGAATGGCCTCGGAGATCCCTGGGACCACTGAAGTAGTTGCTATCATTCATGCCATCTTGCACTGGAGGCGAAGGCGAGGGCAGGTACACCTGGTTTGGAGGAGTGTTAACGCCAGAGACATCCTGTCTAGCATGGACCTCTGGGAGTGGCTTCATCTCCACTGGAGTATTTCGACCTGCGTCCGACATGGTGAAAACGAAGCACGCAACCAACAAGAGCGAATAATGCCTATAGATGAAAAGAGATAGCAGAATGGGTTATCGCAGAGAGGGCCTGTCCAGGTCTTATAAAGAAGTGAGGTTTCACCATAAAAATAAAGCTTCCCAAAAGGGTTTCATATTTCGAGCTGAATATTTAGTGCTGATGGGACTTCTGATGGTCCGACATTAGTGCTGAGAATATTGCCAATTGCCAACAAGCTTTGGCATAAGCATTCGCCAAGGCGGTCTGGCCCGCATACAAGCTTGAGAATTGATGCTTAGTTTGGCAGTGGTCTGTTTGGAATTACAATAATGTCTGATGACTTGTCGTGTGCCCCTGGCTTGGTGTTTTCAGCTTCTAATTTTAGCAAGACTCCCCAGACTTTGCTACGAGAGGTCAATACTTTTCTTAACATGGTGTTATTCTTCACTTTGACGTACGAACATAACAACCGAGGCATCTTTTGGACTTCTGCTGCTCACATGGTTTAGAAGAAGTTGGTTGGGTATCTCATCGTCAATGCCGTTTGAGTAGCGAGGCTCTTCCATGTAGCCTTAGTCTGCACCGTCGAATCAATAGTAACGCTACATCCGCTACATCTATTACTCAATTACATGAGCCTCTCAGATTTATCCGTTATCTCCTAATCCGTTGATACTGTGTTGTCCAATTTCCTACTAGCTACCTCGTTTCACAACTGACAGAGTTTCCTTCGACCCTTTCTGGCCCTCAACGATATCAAGACCCTTCACTAGCACGCCGCACCTTAAACCGAAGTGGCTTCTTAGACTTCAAAGTCAAGCTCGGGTTTCTCAACTCCACCTCCTCGTCTCCAACACTCTCGATCCTGAAGTCTCTGATCAACCCAACCAACAGGACCTTCATATTTAGCAAAGCTAGAGCTTTTCCGGGACACATGCGAGGCCCATTTGAGAATGTCTCCATGGCATATGGGCTCAAAGCATCGCCGGAGAGACGATCCCATCGATCAGGAATGAAGGTCTCCACATCAGGACCCCAGATCTCGGGGTTCAGTTGCGTCATTGCGGGAACGAGCTGAACCGTTGTCCCTTTTGGGATCCTGACGCCTAATATGTCGATATCCTCTAGTGCTTCCCATGGTATGATAAGGGTGGGAGAGTATACGCGAAGAGCTTCTTTAACCACGTTATCGAGGTACGGCAGAACATCTATCGCTTTGGCGGTTGTGTCGTCATCGTTCAGACCCAGGATCTCGGCCCTCAACCGGTCTTGTGACTTCTGGTCTTTGGAAAGGGCGTAGATTGTCCAGAGGAGGGCACTGGCTGTAGTCTCATGTCCCGCCGCGATGACCTGCATAGTCTGTGGAACCGGTCAGTGATATATCGAGGAGTCGCAGGGCAGTCACGCACTATATCGATCAACTCATCCCGAGACAACTTCTGGCTCTCAACAGAACTTGCTTCAATCATCCTTGTCAACAAGTCATCCGATAGTGTAGTATCTGTACCCAGCTCCTTTGCCCTTGCTACCTCAGATGTCCGCTGCTCGATCAGTTCTGTCATCATACTCTTAAGAGCAGATTTAGCCTTGATAAAGTTCAGATTTGCAGATACAGGTAACCAACGGAGTGGGATGAAGGGGTTGATGAAGCTGATTATCTGGCCAGCAAGTGGCTGCGCCAGGATACCATTGTAGCATTGTTCAAATGATAAAGGCGAGGTCTTTGAGCGAAAGCGTCGTAGTTCTTTACCAACCAATGAGACGCCGATTATGTCAAGTGTCACCCTTGTAAACAGATCCTCGACTGGTTCGATTTTGTTAGATGATGATAGAGATGAGTTGACTGAGGGCATGCGTACGTTCCAAGACACCGTTGCTGCTTCGTTGGATCGCAGCATCAATCTCACTGTTCAACTTGCGAGAGTAGGTCACAAAGGTCGGGAACAGTTTCCGAATACTCGGCCGAGACAGAGGTCCTATCACAATGAGTATTCGTGATCATGATCCACGAAAGAAGGTCTTGCCTGCAGTAATGCGTCCCAACCGCTTGTGCTGGTCACCAACGCTGAAAAGCAGACCGACGCCCAGAAACTCTCCGACAAGTGTATGAAAGAACGCCGGTTTCGCGAAGCGATAAGCATTGGTTTGGAGGACCTCTCGACATGCCTCTATGTTGTTCACGAGGAGAACCTCCGAGTTGAGCCAAGAGAGACTGCGTATGAACGGTGCGCTCGGCCAACGCCGCATCCATTGGAGATAGAGATCATTTGGTCCTGATCCACGGAGGATGCGCAAGGCATGGCCGACTAAGAATTGGTGGTTCTTGTGAAGTTAGTATACTCAAGGCACTACAAGCTTGTAGGATATCTTGGGTCAGGGAAGACTCACTTTTGGTCCTGGAAGATGTCGCAACTGTAAGAATGATGGTCTTAGTAGGGTCTTGATGATGAAGTGTAGGCAAAGAGCAAGGATAACCAAAGTTACCGCTCGTACCAGCGAAATGCTCAATAGCCACATCTTCGCTTCCCGATCCCCTCAGCATTAAAGAAACATAGTTTAAGATTCATCTCGTTTATGTTTCGCGATTATTACTTTCCACTTCTCGGCTGACAAATTTCTGACTGCTGATTTACTGCATATCGATGTAACCCGGCGGCCGCTCTCTCAATCTGAAGCCCGCTTTTGGTTCTAGAATAGCCAATTGAGGGCATTTCACGCATCTATGCTCGGGATCTACAAATAGCTGCATATTGAACCCCCCAAAAGTAAGCGCTATACTCTGAAGCCATGCGACTTTGTTCACATTGAGCTGGACTTTAGGTGACCATATCACGGCTGAGCGTTAGAGGAGATATTAAGACAAGCGTCTTAAGATCTTGTTTATGCAAGAAAATCAGAATGTATCCTGTACAAAATCGGGGCTCGTGCAGGAAGAACCATGGTGATTTTTTACCTCAGATTTTCGGCATAAGACGATGAAGAGAAGGCAGTCGTCAGTCAGAAAGTAGGTTGACCATCCCATCTCCCAATTGAATACCTCAAGCTCACGTAAGAGACTCGACATGTTCCTCACGCCTCTTCTTCTCCTCGGCTTCTACGCCCTGCAGCTCGATCGCAGCATCAGCAAGGCCCTGACAGATGAAAAATTTTGGTGGTAGCCCGCGATTTCAAATATTTTTCGACTCACATTGGAGTATATTCCATCATTTTGTAAGCCTAGCTTCTTTGTTACTTCAAGTCGAGGATGAACCACAGAATCATGTTATCAGCGACTTATTCCCCAACTCTAGAAACTTCAGTGGGGAATGCCCCCAACAACGGCCCAAACTCACCGTTCCTAACCGCAAAAGGCCGCTCCAAGCATCAACCTCCAATGAAGAAAGCCCCTCTCCACTTCCAACTCTCAAATGCCGGTCCCGGGTTTCGATCCAGATCCAAGCCCTGTCAAGCTGAGCGATCATCTGCACACCGAGACAAGACATCATGGACTCACCTCACCCAGAAGAAAAGAACACCACCCTAACTGAACAAGAACGAAAGTACGTTCCCCCCAGCCACCGCAAATCTTTCCATCCTCGCTGACAAAAATGTAGAAAACTCCGCAATCGCTTATCGCAGCGAGCGTTTCGTCGCAGACAAGCAGAATGTATCCGCGAGCTTAAGAACCGCGTGAACGCGGACCAGCGATCTGACAGTGAGCGCGTGGAAGCGCTGCAGAAGGAGAATAAATTGCTGAGACAGCAGTTGATTGATGTTCAGACGAAGATGTCGCGAATGATGGCGTCGGTGCAGTTGTTGAGTGACTCGGTGGCTAAGACGCTTGATGATACTGCCAGTGGTGAGGGGGATGAGCGGCAGAGAGATGGTGAGAGAGAAAGAGATGAGCGGTTAAGTGGAAAGACTGGGAATGGCGATCGGAGTGTTGAAGAGTCGGCACTGCAATCGATTGACCTCGAGACGTTTGATCCGTCGATTCTGGACTTTGATCCGTCGTTTTCATCATCGAGCGTCACTGGTAAGTATCAACATTCCTTTTATGAAGCCAGGCTAATAGCGATTGATTGAAGCATCAACAGATAATGGCATCTCGTCAGAGCTCATCAACGTGTCCGGCACAAGCCCATTTTATTCTCAGATCCCGAATATCTGGAGCCATGAGTATCAGATGGGAATGCAACCTTATCTAACCGCCATCAACGCAACAGCCGAGTCAAGTCTGGTCCTCGGGAAAGATTACTCTTTTACAAATTCACCATTCTCGGATCATATTCAGTTACTTCAACGAATGCTTAAGAATAAGCTCAATACTCTTGGATTCGTTCCAGAAGGCCATAATCCTGTGCAGAGGTATACATCCCTCTCACAACGTTTTCAAGCTTCCTAACATGCGTAGTGTCTACCAACCAGTCCTCATGGTCTTATCCATGTTCAACAGCATGACCCGTCCAGACGTGATGGCATGGTACGCCAAAACACGCTTCTACCACATCATCGAGCTCACAGCCTGGCAACTCTACCCCTCCTCCGCAACCTTCAACAAACTCCATCCGCGCTACCGCCCTACACCAGCACAGCTCGAGAATCCTCACCCCGGCATCATCGACTGGATCCCCTTTGCCACAATTCGCGATCGTTTAATCCAACTACACTCTGCAAATCCCCACATCGACCAAATCTTCTGCGATGCTGTAACCGGCTACGTCGTCGAGGCGCTCATGTCAGATCTCGTCCTAGGCGCCCCGCAGATAACAGTCTACGTGCGTGTGACAGACCTCATCAACACCATGTCCTCCGCAACATCCGAGAGCGAAAACACAATCGCCATGCTTCCCGCCCCAGACATCTCAACGCTATTCTCATCGCCTGCATATGCCCGCGCCGCGTTTAACAAACTGAACATGGACAAGGGCGCGGGCTACTACAAGATCGACCCCGCATTCTTCGAAAAGTATCCTGAGCTCTGGGACCAAGCCAGCGATGTGACGGCGACGGGGATGCCGCTGAAGCCAAAGTATCAAAAGATCCTTACGTACCCGAAACCGCTCGACTCTTCGACTGTGGAGACTTATCGAAGCTTTATCGATTTTTCTCTTGACGCTGCGAATACGATATCAATGTCCCCGTGATGCAACCAACCGGGCCGGTTCTCGTTATCTTTTACAACTCCTCACATGATGCGATAAACGTGTGAGGACGGCATTATTAGCGCATTTGGGCTTGGTAAAGTTTCGGGAAGCGTAATGGAATGTTGAGTAAACGACCCACCACGAGGGTTTGACTAACACGCCAGTTACTAACACCTCGATTCTGTGATTCATCTGTGGATCATCGAGTGGGGATGAAATCATCTATATAGAAATGCCAGAATTAGTACAGCACCATCACAGCCAACATACACCTACACAATTTCTAATTCAATCATCAAAATGCCGTCTCAAATACCAACCTCAATTCCTCGCTATAGTTTCATGGACGATTATAGCGAGGGTGCACATCCCGCTCTTCTCAAAGCCTTGATCACCAGCAACACGACCCAAGAAACCGGCTACGGAGGCGATACGTACTGCGATCTCGCACGGGAGCGAATCCGTCGGCATCTCGGCCGCAACGACGTTGGCATATTCTTCGTGCCCAGCGGGACATCAGCCAATGCCATCTCCATCGCCGCCTGTCTCCGACCCCACGAAGCTGTCATCGCTGCTAGCTCCGGTCACATCGTGACGAGAGAGACAGGCGCAGTAGAAGCAAGCGGCCACAAAATCATCAACGTCACACCGCATAATGGAAAGCTCACGCCTGAGACGATCGAGCGTGCGCTAGATGATAATTGGCATTTTCCTCACATGGCGAAACCGCGACTGGTGTATATCTCCAACGCCACCGAGATCGGAACGATATACTCTCGCGCCGAACTGGCAGCTATAAAACAAGTCTGCGAAAAGAACGGCCTTATTCTCTTCCTCGACGGCGCTCGCATCGGCACCGCCCTCGCCTCCAAAGCAAACGACATGACCCTCTCCGACATTCTCGAACTCACAGATATCTTCTGGATAGGCGGCACCAAAAACGGCGCCCTCCTCGGTGAAGCCGTCGTCGTAAAAGACGCCCGCCTCTCATCAGAATTCGAATTCTACGTCAAGCAGCACGGCTCCCTCCTCGCAAAAGGTCGCGTCATCGGCGCGCAATTCGCAGAGCTCTTCGAGGACGATCTGTACTTTGAACTAGCGCGCAAGGCGAATCTGGCTGCCGAGTCGTTGTCAAACGGTATAGCGCAGGGAGGATTTTCAGTTTATGCTGCGACTGAGACGAATCAGGTCTTTGCCGTACTGCCGTTGAGTTTGATCAAGGTGCTGAAGGAGAGTTTTAGTTTTTATGTTTGGGAAAAGTGTGGTGATGATGAGGCTGTTATTAGATTGTTGACGACGTGGGCGACTGAGGCGACGCAGGTTGAGAGGTTTGTGGAGATGGTGCATTCTTGGACTGGATAGAAGGAGTTGTGGATTTAAAAAAAAATAATGGATCTTAGTTTGAAAATAGTGTTTTATGAGTTTTTATGAAGTTTTAATATAGACTACCAACTAATCAAATCATCACATCGTACTTGCGTCCGGAAGTTGAAGAGAGGCAACAGTTTGATGTCTTGTAAACCAGAGCTTGGCAGCGTTGTACGTGGAACAATTATACGTGTTCGATCCTACATCTCTTCCATCAAGCGCTACCATAGTCTTCTGTCAATGATGCCTGCCGAATTACTTCCTCGTGGTGTGAATGAACTGGGTCATCTGTTGAGAAAAAGCTTGAAATGGGACTTTTCCTCTCAGTCCACTCATCGACGATAATTTCCACTTTTGCTGACCCTCACGGATACATATTTCGGCAATATATGTACCTTCTCAGCTGAGGATACAGTATTATCTGCGAATTTAGATGTCACAAGCCAACTGCATGAGGCCTCTTTCGGCTTCATGCCTGCTTAGTCACCAGTAAGCGACGAGAAGGATTCACGCCATTTGACCGCTCAACCGACATTAACCATTTTTCTTCTTATCAGTTCTCTCATATAACAATTATGGCAGCCGTAGATACATACCCTGACAGGGAATTCAGGTTTCTGAAGTATCTTGACGATGCCGATCAACACCAGGACTCGATAACCGTCAAGCGTTCCGCCTATTGGTGCTACTGCGGTCCGCTCCTTGAGCCTTCGAAGTCATCATTACCGGACAACTTGAATGACTTTGAGAGCCAAGTCTTTACTGGCTCTATTCGCTCGAGACTTGATCCTTTTCTGAACTATATCAAGAATGTTCTCCTGGACAAGGGGTCTAAGCATTATTTCCTCACTATACGCGCCACGACGCCGACACGCGAATTTGATCAGCCGAGATGGCATACCGATGAACTCTTCTTCACCACAGACATACTCCCCGGCACACGTCTAGGTCTCAAATCGCAACACCAAAAACATCATCAACCCACCGGAACGGACTTCAAGATCTGCACTACGCTTCTCGGCCCCTCAACGCTCTTCATACCCGGCTCCCATCAACTTCACGCACGCAAAGCCCAAGAGTCCGCTCGTGACGCTGCAAGCACAGAACATGAGTGTGTGTCAATCCGCTGTGTTGGCTGTGCAGCTGCAGCAGATGCTGTGCGCGATGAACTAGCTACTGTGCTAGAACCTTTTGGTGCAGAAGCAGCAGAGATAGGTGAATTCTCTGTGTTTAAGGTTGGTAGAGAGTATGGAGCTATGCATTCTGAACCTTGTATGAGCGAGGGAGATGGTGGAAGGGTTTTCATTAATGTTGTGCCAGGGACGGAGGATGAGTTGAGAGTGCTGATGAGGAAATGGGGCATGGAATTCCCTAGACAGTGGTGGGTTGGAGGGAGATGAATGCGAGACAAATAATGATATGCATATAGTGTATCTTCGCTTCTTGATACGTTAGAGCAAGGATCTTGTTGAGGGTTGGAGATTGTTGGTCTCATGGTCAACACGTGTCTTGCCGTATTGAGGCTTCACAGCATGGGCTCGGGTAGGACTGCAGGGTAGCACGGACACATGACAATTAAAGTTGAAAACCAGCCTCTGTCTATGTCTCGGTCTCACGTCGCAAGTTACTATCTCGTAAAATATCATGTTGGAGGATGTCTTCATGCAGAATTGCTTAATAGCTGGGGTGATACAGAGAAATTATATCAACTGGTTTCGTATTTTGGGTGACAGGAACCGAGTGTCGCGACCAGCATTTGACCCGCAGTGCTTTCATCAGCATCTCATCAGAGGCATCTCCGCGATAAACAAGATTTAATGTGTACTCGAAGTTCCTTGACGAGACGTCTGTTGATTTGTTTATAAATAATTAACATACGAGCCTCACAGATATGCCCTTGAGCTAATGCGGCTTTACCATTTCATGTTAAAAGCGCTCTCGGGATCGTCAGGTCGCCAACCGCCCCGCCATTTCCCGACCATCTCGGCCGAGCACAAAAACACCAACCAATCCCTCTACAGCAAGCCTGTCAATTGACAAACTGCGCCTACAGTGGTCTAACACCCTCCAATCCAACCCCGTGCATTTCCCTCCATCCAACTCGCTGATCTCAATCAAACCTCCAGCGATAACCTTTTCCCGCACCAGTAACTCAACGGCGCACCACAGATTGTGGCTTGCATCGACAGGGTGACATCTCGTCAAAGCTTGCGGGAAAAGGTCGACGTGGCGCTGCACGCCGTTTTTGCACAGCGGGTACACCAACAAATCTGTCGTTATTCCCAACCTCTACTGTGAACCCTAAGGCAAGACAAACACGGGATCCGAGGTGTCAATGTCTCGGGACGCGTTTAATTCAGGGAAAGCTGCTCATCCCTTCCCGTGCGCTGTTTCAAACTCAAGTCGGCGAGATCTGGAAATAACAAGACCCCGTATTCAATCAACTGTGTGTTCCATACGACGGCGGGGGGGATAGCTAATCTCATAATGGCAAGGCGCTAAGCCCGCACCAACTGCGGAGCTGACGTGACCCCTAACAAGGGAACAGCGCATCAGGGAGTCTCGTATTTATCACTTCTGCAGATAAAACAACCCTTCAGCTGAGAGATTGACAAAGGGCGCTTTGTATATACCCACAAAGATATTAAATATTTAATCCTTTATCTTTCTCTATTTCCCCTCTTTTTTGCTTTCCACGTCATCTTAACTTGAGAATCCGCTTGTAACGACCTGGCGCTACACGAGGCCCCCCCTCCCTCCTTAGCGCCAGGCACAGATCATCCAAGACAAGGCCCCTTAGCTCTGCATGCTGTAGTGCATCTGCAGCTTGGGTTTTATATAGAAACAGCACCAACACAGAAAATTCCCGCCCTCTCCATTTTTAGTTCTTCCAACCTCTCTTCCAATTCACCATCTTCTTTGGTGGTTATAATTGTTTCGTTTCCCCGGTCACTCTCTACGCCGGGTTAACAAATTCCCATCTTATTTCCTTCCCCTGTCTCTTTTTTTTCTCTCTCTATTCCCGATTATCAAAACGTCTCAATTGATTTGCTGAGATGTTGTCCGCTCTTTTCCTCGCCTTCGCGGCCCCCGCGCTGGTTCACGCTGTCGCTCCCGCAGAAGATGGCCTTATCCGCTTCCCCCTCAAGGTTTCCACCGGCGCACCCGTCGTAAAAGGCGTAACCAAGCGCCAGAACGAAGTCGCCCTCGAGAGCCAGCAGAACGGTTTCTTCTACAGTATTGACGTTGAGCTCGGCACGCCGGGGCAGAAAGTCACCGTCAATCTGGACACGGGCTCCGCAGAGCTCTGGGTCAACCCCGTGTGCTCCAAGGCGCAGCAGCCCGCGTTTTGCGAATCCTTTGGTCATTTCGGCGAGAGTAGCACTTGGGTTAACCTCAACACTACTGGCGGTGTCGTCTACGGCACTGGGTATGCTTATTGGAACTATGGCTACGACCATGTTGTCGTTGGATGTGAGACTAGCATTCCTCGCTGAGACATGGGGGGTTTTTGTGCTGACGAGATTTAGCTGCGAATATTCGTAACCAAGTTTTCGGTGTCGCATACGATAGTTCTTTTACCAGCGTTGGTATCATGGGCGCTGCGCCTGATCTGAATGGTTGGGATGCGCCGTACCCCCTCGTGATTGACAGCATGGTCAAGCAGGGCCTCATCAAGAGCCGCGCATTGAGTCTCGACATTCGCACCCTCGATAGCGATCGCGGCGCCGTCATCTTTGGTGGTCTCGACACCAAGAAATACACCGGTCGTCTTGAGAAGCGCCCCATCATCCCCGCCGAGTCCTCCCCCGATGGTCTCACCCGGTAAGTCCCCCGCGCGCTCAATTGTAACAAGCGCCTGTCTAACAATACCAGTTACTGGGTCCACCTCGACGGCATCAGCATCATCCAAGACGACGGCTCCGAAGACGCGATCTTCTCCCAGACAAACGGCCAGCCCGTCCTCCTCGACAGCGGATACACCGTCAGCGCCCTCCCCGGCGCCATCTTCAACAAGATCGTCGCAGCCTTCCCCACCGCCCAGCGAACCCCTGGCGCCTACGTCGACGTCGACTGCTCCGTCGCCGACCTCAAGGGCACCGTCGACTTCAAGTTCGGCAACACCGTCATCAAGGTCCCCTACGCAGACTTTATCTGGCACAACGACGACCGCTGCGTTCTCGGCGTCTTCCAGGACGATGAGTTCCCCGTTCTCGGCGACACTTTCCTCCGCGCTGCCTACGTCGTGTACGATTGGGACAACAGGAATGTCTGGCTCGCTAACAACGAGGACTGCGGTACTAACCTCGTTGCTATCGGTACTGGTCCCGATGCCGTGCCTGACTTGGTTGGTGAGTGCGGCTCTGACTCTACCACCACGTCTGGAGCTCCTACTTCCACCGAGACTGCTTCTGAGTCTGTCACCGAGTCTGTTTCTTCTGTTGAGACGACCGCCGATACTACCCTTTCCTTCTCCACTACTCGTTACTCCAACACTACTTTCACAACCTCCAAGCCTAATGCAACCTCTACTGGCGGATCTGGCAACACTTATGTTCTCCCTACTACCTCTGCTCCCTCTACAACCATCACTTCCACCGTCACAACCAGCAAGGTCTACACGGTCACTGCCTGCCCTCCCAGCGTCACCGACTGCCCCGTCGGCCAAGTCACCACCGAGATTATCACTTCTCTCACAACATACTGCCCCGGCTCCGAGGCTACAGGCATTGCTCCTCAACCCACCAAGGGTCCCGTCAAATCGACCCTCACATCGACACGCGTGTATACCATTACATCCTGCCCTGGTTCCGGCTCCTGCAACAAGGGCGACGTCACCACCGAGATCGTGCACAACACGCAGATCATCAACCCCGAGCAACCCACCGGCGTGTTCACCATCCCCGAAGCTATCCACTGTGGCTTTGGAAACTTTGGCTGCAAGGAGGCTACCACCAAGGGATACCGCACCGTCACCATCACGTCGGTCGTCAAGGCGCCCAAGCCCACTCCTATTCCCGGCCACTGCACTACCTGCGGACCTCCTGGTTCTAACCATCACAACAACGGTACTTTCACAGGCCACTACACCAAGCCAGGCTATGAGCAACCCACCAAGGGCCACGCTACACAGGACTACCCTGAGCCCACTGGCACCGCTTCTAAGCCTACCGGCGGCAACCCTCTCGAGGAGCTTCACACCTACGAGCCCACTCATGTCTACGCGCAGCCCCCCAACACCGTCGCCACCGTCGTCAAGCCAACAGGCACACCCGCTGACTCAACACCCTCGGAGCCAACGGGCACCAGCCCCGCGATCGTCAACGGGGCGAGCGCGTGGAACGTCCCAGCGCTTGCGGCGTTTATCGTGGGCGCATTTGTGGCAGCTCTGTAAAAAGGATATAATGGATGAGAGGCATTTAATACTTATTTAATAAGGTGAAGCGTAGATACTTTTTTGCGATGGTAGATATGGGATGATAATTATTCCCTTTCATTTTGTATCTTGCTTCTAGAAGCGTATTATTCTTAGATTGGATATTTACATCGCTTGGATGTATTTATACGACATTGAATTTTTATGACAGCCTTGATTGATTTGGTGATGTGATACTTGGTTGATGAACTGGGACGAATTGATGCTGAATTGAAGATGTGACTCCAATGCATCCACGACTCTTCCAAAACCGTCGGCTTGCATTCATCCGACCATGACAGCAGCGGTTATTTGACTTGGCCAGGATGCGCATCCTTCATCCAACCACGTTCTAATTTTATTTTCTCGTCTCAAATCATCATAGCCAACGTTCACAAGATGGCCATCTTCACCAAAATCAGCATCGCAGCCACCGCCCTCCTCGCAATCCTCTTCCAGATCTACCTCAAAGAAGCAATATGGCTTGGTTTCGGCATAAACAGAACCATCCAACCGCTCAGTGACTTCCCCTACCAATGCCGTAGAATCGTGCATCATCGGTTGGAAGCTTGCGAGGACATGTACTTATCACAATCCACGCGCCAATTGTTCCTCGCGTGCTCGGATCCATTTGCACGAGGGCAATGGCAGCCAAAGTTTGTTAGCCTTTATCCAGCTTAAATTTCCAGTGTATTGATGATCGTGTAGTGTTGGGTATCGCAATGTTTCGGGTCGATCGCAGCGCGACGCTATCGTTGCGTTGGATATCGATAAGCCTGTTGATAACGGCTTTGCGTTCCGGTCGCTGAAAACACCCGATTTCGAGGGTACAGCTGGTGATAGACTGATCAACCTCGCTGGCTTCTCAGGCGTCGAGCAAGACAATGGCGATATTGATTTATTCCTCGTCAATTTGCGACCTTCGATCGACGCAGACGGAAACTTGGTAGATCAATATTTTCATGGTGGAAACGCGACTATCGAGCACTTTGCTACTGGCCCCCAAGCGACGGAGATGAAGCATGTTCGGACCTATGCTAACCATGGAATTGCCACTCCAAACCGTGTTGCGGCGATGAATGATAAATCGTTTTATATCAGCAATGATCACGGCCCCTATAAATTCGGCTGGGTAAAGAATCCAATGCCTATTTTATAGCTCATACTAACAAGACAGCGGCATCATTTGTCCATGATTCTAGGCTTCTCCGACGTAACCTTCTGCGATACTCAATCCTGCAAAACGGTTGCACCAAACCTCCAATTCCCAAACGGTCTCGTCATAAAAGAAAATATACTCTATCTTCCTGACTCCATAACAGGTCGTTTATACATCTACCACATTCTTCCTAACAAAGATCTCGAAAAGATTGATGAAGTTAATCTAGGCTATGGAGTTGATAATGCATCGATCGATGAGAATGGTGATATCTGGATCGCTGCATTTCCTATAGGCGTTGAGATCTTCAAGGCGTATGATGACCCGTATAATGCTCGTCCGCCTAGTGCTGTGTTGAGAGTTAGGAGAGTTGAGGGGGAGTATGTTGTTGAGAAAGTGCTTGAGGATGCGAAGGGAGAGGTTTTGCCCGCTGCTACGACGGTTGTGCATGATGTTAAGACTGGAAGGCTTTTCTTGAGCAGTAAGTTATGTAAATATCTACTAATTGCATTGCTAATTTCTTTTAGGCGTCATTTCACCGTTCATCGCTGTTTGCGAACCAAAGTTGTAGACATAAGCTATTGCTGGCCATATACATAGTTCATCGGTATCAACTCAACTCCACTCAGTTTGCAGCCCTTGCCGATGTTCTTATCGCAGACTCATTTGACTCGGCACAGACGGCCATTATCGATCTGTTGCCACTTCTCACTTCCGACACAAGGGAAGCACCATAAAACGTCACCAGGATCAATGCTCCCCTTGATCGATAAAAGTTTCTCGTATTTCTTACCCCAAAAGGCATGCTGCCAGTCTGGCTCGAAAAGAAGAGCCTAGTGCATGTTAATCAAGCATTCTATCTAGTAGTGTAGAAAGTCTTACCTCGTTGATATAAGCACCTGTATCCGGGGACAGTTTGCGGAATGGCTCCATGGAGGCATTCAACCTCTTGACGGCCTCAGCTTCAGAAGTCTTGTTGAAAGGCTCAAAGGACTCTCCAGATACTGATATACTGGTCAGTAAAGTTCAAGGTGAAAGCCAAGGTTCTTCAACTTACTCGCGTGAATATAACTTTCCCTCCATCCCGGGTTGACAGCTGTACTCCCCCCTCTAGGCTTCGCATCCCTAACACCCTTCCCAGCGATCAAATGAACCGTCAACCCCCCGGCAGCATCTAAACTCTCCTCCAACGCCCCCTTAAACTTCTTATCACCCAGCGCCTCCCTCCCCAACAATCTCGAAGCAAGATACAGCGTCACCCCCGCAGCGCCCTGATCAAAATAAACATCATACCACTCCAAAAACGAGCCATACTCTTCCCTCGTAGCGCTAAACTGCACAGCCCCCGGCCACCGCTTCTGAATAGTATCATTAATCGGCTTGAACAGCTTGAGAATGTAATCTGGGTCATCAACGTCCTGTGCCGCAAAGACACCTTGAATGCCCGCTACTTGGTCGGTGCCGCCGGCGGGGTTGGGTGTTTGGGGGCTGAGGTTTGTATAGCCTGAAAGACCAGCGTCGGATAAAGAGGGGAATTGGGAGAGGATGTAGGCGAGGAGGTCGTATTTGAAGGGTGCGACGGCGGATGTTCCGATTGTGAAGGCTGATGCGGTGATTTTGGGGGTTTTGTAGACTTTCATGGTTATAGATGTGAGAATGCCAAAGGTTGAGCCGCCGCCCTATATTGTTAGTATAATGGGTAGTAAGAATGGGTAGTAAGAATGAGTGGTATAAATGGGTGGTAAATGGGTAGTATAGATGGGTAGTTGAATGGTAGCTGACTTACTCCTCGCATTGCCCAGAAGAGGTCGGGATGGCTATCTTCATTAACAGTCAGAATCTTCCCAGATGGTGTGACCATTGTCATCTGGAGGACCTGATCAACTGCAAGACCATGTTTAGTTGATAGGAGTGAATGACCACCGCCGGTGACGTAGCCTCCGAGACCGACAGTCTTTCCGCCGCCGCCAACGACTACACGGCCAAACTTATCCAGCATGGTGTAGAGGTCATACATCTGGGTTCCCGCACCGGCAGTAACAGCATCCCCGGTAAGGACGGTCTTGGAGTTGTAAAGTTTAAAGGCGCCTTTGTGGTAGGTTATGTCCTTGAGATGGTGCGTCCAGAGGGAGAGAGAACCTGGGGCAATGGAGCGGCCCATGTAGTCATGGCCAGTGTTCTTGACAATGAGTCTGACGTTGTTCTTCCGAGCTATCATTCATTAGCAAAGCTCTCGGTAAATCGTGGAATATTTACCAAAGTCGACTCCAATCTTGATATCCTCCGCCTTGGTAACATTAACAACATAAGCAGGATATCCACTTCCACTGCACGGATAACTTGCATCCGGAAGACAAGTCCAGTTCGAATACTGATCATAAATAAGCGAGACAGGATCCTGCGTGTGAAGATCATAATGCTTCCATGCCTCAGCGACCTTGGGACAAGTATCTTCGTCATAAGACGGCCAGCCCTTATGGCAAACAGCCCCAGGAGGAACAGGCGCAAACAGTCTACCGTCTAAAGTCTCATTAAGACGAGACCACGCCTTGTGCGAAGGCCAGTCAGACGACCCAGGGTACGCCTTGCAAGTCTTGGGCACAGAGCCAGCAAGAACAGAAGGTATGAGAAAGGCGATGAAATTATAGAGACGAGTCATTGTGTGCGATGCACTGAACTAAGATGCTTTGAACAGGAACAATACTTGGGGTAATTGCTCGCAGGTTTATATAGGCAGAATATCTGAAATGGCCCCCATCTTGGCATCACGAACACGGTCTAAACGAGGGATCATGTCCCGAGACTAAAACAGCATTTCTGCGGCGTCGACGTCAACGCGTATTAGTCGGGTTTTTCTTTCTGTAGCTCAGCCCTGCCAAGAGGGGTATTTTGTGGAGGTGGGCTTGGATGGGGGATCATGATGCGAGATACGGGGCTTGAAACTGTCATGTTTTGTGGAGGGAGCGGTTGGTCCGTGGGTGAGAGGATCATTTGTGTTTTTGGTCAAGTCAGTACTCTATAGTGTCGCATTGCTAGTAACTGAACAATCGGGACATTTCACCAACTCTCTATGATTCACCTTAATATGCTTCATATGATTATTGCAACTGAGTGAACCTCCTCACAATGCACATCGTAAATGGCCACTGCTCAATCCACTCCCGAAGTGCCGAGATCAAGAAAAAAAAAACAACTCATTCCAACCCCTGTCCCCTCTCGCCATATCATCCCCAAAACAGCCTAATGCCATGCCCGTAATCAATGCTTAATCTCAATGCAGTAAAGATCAGGTCCAATTCCCTCCCCCCAGACCCCTAATACTCCCCCCGTTTCCTCGCGTGGCTGTCGCAAAAGAAAATGCCTTCAATCACACTCATTCCTCTCGCCCTACGTCAGGCGTGTTCACTCCCTCAAAAATGCTGCGGCTCTCGCTGCTCGTCCACTCCCTCGTCGCTCTATCCTCCGCGCGCAAGTCAGACGGCGGCACGGTTTGGGCGACGCCGCATGATAGTTACTCCTCGTCAATTGGCGTCCTCGGGTGCAAAGTACGCGACATTAAACCCATCGCTTCGTCCATTCAATCGGGCTAATATCACCAGGTCAACACGAATCGCATCGCCTACTGGCCGTATTCGGTCGACTGCAACAACATCTGCATCGCGCTCACGTACCAGGACCGCACCGTGCACCTCCTCCGCGTGGATCAATCACAGGGTGCCTACGACGTTAGCTACGATGCGTGGAATTACCTCTATACAGGCTACTCTGCCACCGACAAGCCCACGGCCGGCGGTCCCGTCGAGATGACATACTCCAACGTCGACGCATCCAAGTGCTCCGATTTAATACATACAAAGAAGAGCAGGCTCCCGCTTAGCGCAGCGAATAGCATGAACTTTTTGACATCGTGCCTCGATCGGAATGAGAGTACGTGGGTGGGCGATAATTACGTTCTTTATAACATTCTCGACTCGATATGTACGCTTGGACATGACGAGACGTGTGAGTTGGATTATCCGGCGCAGAACCAGGCCAAGTGTCCGCATACGATGGGCGTGCCGGATGAGTTGAAGGGGGAGGCTGTTGTTAATATTCGGTATCCTAGTGGAGAGAAGGTGAGCGCTGCTGATGGGAAGCCAGTGGATGAGGACGGCGCGATGGCGTTGAACAGCCCAGGTGGTATGATGTTGGCGATTGTTGTTTTGTTTTCGGCGCGTCTTGTTCTTGGGATGTGATGCGTATTGCTGATGATGGCGGAGGATGATAATGTCAAGATACCCCTAGTGTTTTGTTTTATACCCTTTCAATTGAGTAATTAATTCCGCATCGCCGATAAATAACTTAGGATCAATTAATGTAACAATTTGGTATCAACACCGACATAAGAAAGTATTCCCATCGTCAAGTACCTTGGTTGTCGCAGCATTTATTTGCCCAGATTCAGTGCCTCTTTAACCTTGCCCATCACCGACTGCTTTTTTTGTTCTCCCTCCTCACTTGGCCCAACATCATCCTGACACAGCGCATCTTTTCCGTGCATCTATTACTTATTAGTATGTACATTCAATTCATGACAGCGACTTACCTTTTGCTCTTCCACTTCGGCCTGGTGCATGATGTCGTGGACCTCTTCGGCCGTCTCATCATTGAGACCAGTTGGGGCCTTTGGGCCAGAATGTCTTCTCTCCGACATGATTTTCTTGTCTTGCTGTATTGTGATATGTTTAATTCTTCTCTTGGTGTTTAGTTCCAGTCTGGAGCGACAGTACGGTGCTGGGATGGCAGCTTCATATAACTCCCGCTCTCGTCCCTCGTGTCATCATCCCTCCCATACCTCACGATGATATGATGCTGAGCAACGTCATGTTGAACCATCGCGGGGTCAAAATGGTAACGTTGGACGACAATCTCGAGACCCCTCATCATCACAGTGCAAATGGCGCCGTGACAACATCTCATTCTGCCACAAGTCTCGTTATATGTATGTACACTTTTGTATCGCATACCGTGGCTGGCAACCATCATTACGTTTGAGCGTCTGAACGCTTCGTCCCGATACGTTGAAATGCTTAATTTCCGCATGATGACATCGCGAAATGCTTATCTTTTTCCTGTTGGTGTTCAGCTGCTCGTGTGCCATCGTGTGACTTTGGGGGATTGGATGGAAGTGACTGACATGATATCACCTCGGCAATTTCCATGGCTTGATGTTGGGAAAAGGACAATGATCTGATTGATCGGTGACTTGTGGTTCCATCTCGTGATGTGACTGTATTATTCTGGCGGTTCTCGCATCGCATTCTATTCATTTTCAGTCACTGCCATCGTTCCATTGGATCTTGCTAGAGGCGCATCCCTTTAAATTCGGGTTCAGGGTCCACGGCTCCAGGCATAGCGATGGGTGTATCTAGGCTTTTAAGAAGACGAATCAACATATTGCAATTATCCAGTAGATCACACGCCTTGGGTTGCTTAATCCATGGCTCAGCTTAAACAAGTCGCTGCGTAAGGCCCACCGTTGATCCGCCGGAACAAACGCAGGCCAACGTGACCTTGCGACCGAAACACCGGTGGGATCTACAAGGCTAAGGACTACCGATCTACCGGATCTAGAGGGCATACCAGTATATCTTTACCAAGCGCTCATTGGAGCATAGTTTCAAGATATTGAGGTTCCATCGAAGTTTAAGACTTCATCTCTGACAGGAATACCGCTCATGCTCAGGTACAAAGCGTCTCAAATAGTCTCACTTGAATACCTTGAATACAAGCGAATTAACCCTCAACACTGATATGGAGCCACCCAACGCAGAAGAAATCTTTTTCTTTGAATCGCAATTGTTTGCATCTTGGCCATTCTCGCAGTTGACTATCTTACCAGCGATAAGATAGCACTCCACGACCTTCTTGGCAGATGACCGCCGAGTGGTAAGATGACGACGATAATTAAGATGCACAAAACCCGAAATTATCAATACGAAAATCACAGTCAATTGTTTCATTACCAAAAACATCCAAGCCTCACGGCTCCTGTAGATCCGATCTCAATACGCAAGAACCAATGAATCCAAGACCCCTAAAATTACACACTCCATCACCAGCGAGGCAGTGCAAAATCACCTACAGAAACTTTATCGCCAAGGGGGCCAAAACACCAAGAAACCTCGTGCCGACTTAGCCGCCCAATCCGGCTCAACACTCTTGGCCAAGTGGACCCAGCTGACGTGTATTGGAGCGCCCCAAACGTGTCTTTTTCACCTTTTTCTTTGCATCAAACACATTCATTCACTTCTCTACACAGCCTTGATAGCGCTGTCGTTTACTGTCTGTTTGTTTCTTGGTATGTTCCGTCGCGCAAGGGGTATTGCTTGACTAGACCGACGGGGAAAGCACAGGGATCTTATAGGCTGGAAGATGCCGAGTATGGGGTTCGAGGATAAGACGACGTACAACGACAAGTATGTCGTTCTGTACGACTTCGGCGAGACGGGTGAGTTTTGAGAAACGAGTGAGAAACGAGATGTGATGAGGTGCTGATTCGGGCAGATCATGATACGGCTATCAAAGAGTTCAAGACCCTAGTGGCAGACCTGGAAGAAACTGGTTTCGACGTTGAAGTCAGAGCGGGCTATGAGCAATCCCTCCTTGTATTCGCCAAAGCACCCCGCGAACTCCTCGGCAACGCTGTCTACAAGTCCAGGCAAGTACTTGTTCAAAACTGGAACAGGACTTTATTAACAGAGACAGCAGGGTTAAGGACTGGCTATACGGCATCACGCCGAATCACCCTGGCGGTGATAAGAACACAGTCGTTGATGGAGCTTATGAGGCAGAGGATATTCTTTCGGTTCATCATATCGTCAACTGGTCCAAGGATCTTGGTGGTGCGGGCATCACCCCCGGGACAGGGAAGTGGGAGAACGTCAAGGCGATATTTCCTATTCATAATTCCAAGGTCAATCAGTCGTTGCTCAAGTATCTGAGCAGAAAGTTTTTCTTGTCGAACGAGGATATTGATCAGATTCGCAACCTTCACGGCTCAAAAGTACGCCCCCTTTCACCCATCTGTATAAACATGTACTGACAACCCCAGGTCGCTTTTTACTTTGCTTTCATCCAAGCCTATCTTCTCTTCCTCACCTTCCCCGCCATAACAGGCGTCATCGCATGGCTCTGGCTTCCACGCTACTCCCTCGCCTACGGCATCCTCACCAGCGTGTGGTGCACCGTGTTCCTCGAGTACTGGAAGATTCAAGAACTCGATCTTAGTCTCCGCTGGAACGTCAAGGGCATTCAACACGTCAAGGTCAACAGACCGCAGTTCAAGTATGACTATGAGTATGTTGATGAAGGCGGGCGGAAACACTACTACTTTCCTAGATGGAAGAAGGTCGTGAGGCAGTTGTTGCAGATTCCGTTCTTGATAGTGGCGTTTTTGGCGCTGGGGATTACTATCATTGCGGTGTTTACTATTGAGATTTTGATCTCGGAGACGTATGCTGGGCCGTATAAGGATTACTTGGTAGGTCACTATTCTCACTAACAACCTTGTAAGTTATCTAATTTAAGCAGGAATATCTTCCAACTATTCTCCTGGCTGTATCTCTCCCTTACATCACCTCAGCCCTTGAAGACGCAGCAGAATGGATGACCGAGTTCGAAAACCATCGCACCGCCGATCTGCATGAAATGTCACTCACCCAAAAAGTCTTTGTCCTCAATATGTTCACCAACTACCTCCCCATTTTCCTCACAGCCTTTATCTACATCCCCTTCGGCGGGACAGTCGTCCCCAAACTTGAAAATTTTCTATCAGCTGCATTTGCCAGCGTCGGCAAGAAATTCGTTCATCAGCCGTTCCATCTTGACGCTGATAGGTTGAGAAACGAAGTCATAGCTTTAACGGTCACAGGCCAACTATCAGGTTTCTTCGAAGAGAACATCGTCCCGATGTTGAAGCATAAATTCTCTGATTGGTATCGAGATTATCGCAGGGCGCGATCAAAGGGCGATATGCTTCTTGCGGTGGTGAAAGATGATCCTGAAGAAACAGCTTTCCTATCACGGGTTCGAAACGAGGCGATTCTTCCAAAGTACAACGTCCAGGATGACATTGCAGAAATCGTTCTTCAGTTCGGATATCTCGCGCTATTCTCGCCAGTCTGGCCGATTATCCCAATGGGCTTTCTCATCAACAATTGGATTGAGCTACGATCTGATTTCGCAAAGATCTCACTGGAGCATCAGCGCCCCGCACCGGTTCGCTCAGGTGGAATCGGCCCTTGGATCTACTCCCTCGAGGCGTTAACCTGGCTCGGAAGTATCTGCACCGCAGCAATTGTGCATCTTTTCAGCGTCGACAAAGTCGGCAATACAATGGGGAGCTGGGCTACTCTCCCCGTTACCGTTTTCATCAGCGAACACGTTCTTCTTCTTCTCCGATCTCTTGTCCGCTTCGTTCTTCAACAAATCGGCTCTGAGCGCATTCGAGAAGATTATAATCAGCGCTATGCGAACCGCGTTAAATATCTTCAAGAGCTGGAGACGAAGAAACAGCAGTCTGGACTAGCTGTACGTGAAGCGCACCGCGAGCGACGCAAGTCGGTTTTGGTGATGGAGAGAGATCCATTTTGGACGAAGCAGGTCCATGACGGTGCTAGTGAATTAGCAGGTGTCACGCTCATCCAACAGGTGAAGAAGAATGAAGAGCCAGGGGATCAAGAGAAGAAGGATTAAGCATAACGCGCAACAGAACCAGTGTATAGATTACAGACCAAATTGTTTCATATGTAATGTATTTTTATTAATTCTTCACATTCATTGCCTCGGTCCAACGGTATATTCCATCGCCAAGACACGGCCGAGACATTCGGCCGTCTAATCCGAAAGAGATTTTTAACTCTCGTCATCATTCCAGACTCGTCCATCACGCGATTGTTGCAGGCTGGTTGCGGGGTCTGAACCTTAATGCGCCGGATGCGAAAAGAACTGTTCAGCTCTCGAGGTGAGCTGACGAAACTCGCTTCTTGGTGCCTGTGTTGGGAATAGAGTGCCAAGAACGTCTTTCGTGTAGATAAAGTATAAGGATGCTCTGACGCCATGTACAATGATCTGATTGCCAACCTCAATTACACAACATCAAGATGAGATTCACTGGTATTTTCTCCACGGCTTTCGTGGCTGGTACTGCAATTGCGTTTTCGCATGATGCGCAGCATCGTCTTGGTAAGCAGATCAATGTTGCTGGCACAGCAGACGCGAATCCGAAATGCAATCTTCCTGCTCCGCTGAACCCCTCCGACGATGGGCTTGAAAGTTCTCATGATTTATTCTCCAGCAAGAAAGCGCTTCAACTGATGGTCAAGAAACATCAATCCCTCGTCCGCATCCCTTCAATCTGCTATGACGACATGGGAGACTTGGATACAGATGATAGATGGAAGCCCTTCAACGACATTCCAAAGATGCTCAAGAAGGCATACCCTACCGTGTAAGTAAATTCAATTACACTCTGAACGATGATTTTAACGAAATTCAGACATAAACACATTACCCCAGAAAAAGTCAACAAATTCGGCCTCGTCTACACCCTCAAAGGCTCCGACCCATCCCTCCAGCCAATCCTCCTAGCAGGCCATCAAGATGTCGTTCCCGTAGCCGACGGAACACTGCACGAATGGGTCCACCCGCCCTTTGACGCGTTTTACAACGAAACAGACGGCTATCTCTGGGGTCGCGGCGCCTCAGACGACAAATCAGCCATCACAGCACAGATGTCTGCCCTAGAAGCACTCTTATCCCAAAAGACGTACAAGCCGCGCCGTACAGTCATTCTAGCTTTTGGTTTCGATGAAGAATGCTCTGGTCATCGTGGAGCCGGTCATATCTCGAAACATCTGGAGGCGAGATATGGAGAGCATGGCATTGCTGCTATTCTTGACGAAGGCGGTGCTGGGCTGCAAAAAATGGGCGATGTTTTATACGCGCTTCCTGCTGTTTATGAAAAAGGGTATCTGGATGTTTGGTTCAACGTTAGTGTCGTTGGCGGCCATAGTTCAGTGCCAACACCGCATACAGCGATTGGCATAATGGCTGAGATCGTTACTACCCTGGAACACAATCCCTTCAAGCCTGAGATCGCCAAGAACGGAGCTATTCATCAATGCCTCGCTTGCTTCGCCGAGCATTCGCCCCATGTCTTTCCTGATCTCACTAAGCTCGTCAACGGTGGAGATCTGCAGGGCGTTGCAAAGTTCTTGACCAAGCTGTCGCGCGATATGCAGTACATGGTCCAGACATCACAGGCAATTGATGTTATTTCCGGTGGTCAAAAGATCAATGCGCTGCCGGAGTTTGTGACGCTTGGTGTTAACCATCGGTATGCGCCGCAGGATAGTATTGGAAGCATCCAGCATCGAATCGTGGGGCTGATTAAGGATATTGCTGAGAGTCACAACCTTCGAGTCGAAGCTTTTGAGGATGATGCAGACTATGATGTGTATCTCGCTGCTAACGATCTCTCTCGCCAATGCAACAAGGACGAAGATCTCTGGCAACAAAAACACAAGGGTGTTTTGACAATCGCAGCCAAGAAAAAGTCCTACATAACACCTCAATCACCAACAACTGGTCCAGTCTGGGATATCTTTGCAGGAACAGTACGACATTCATTCGCGCAAGAGGCAAAGACAGTAGTCGCAGCACCAGGAGCCATGACAGGCAACACCGACACTCGCCATTATCTCAGTAAGTTCTCCCAAGTCCAGGGTATTTCGTTCGTCACTGACTCCCAATCAGATCTCTCTAAAAACATTTACAGGTGGAGCCCTGGCAGCCTCAAGTCCTTCTCCAACATCCACAGCGTTAATGAACGGCTATTGATGAGCGAGCAGATGAACATGGCCAAGTTTTACTATGATTTCATCCGTAATTTCGATAAGGCCAATGTCTAGGGGGAAAGCCATGTAAATACGGAGTAGGAGATCATATTCATTCACTGATTATTCTGTCGTAATTCTTCCGTTCATCTGAACTTGTTCCGTTCCGTTTCTTTCGCGCTGGGTAGGTGTCCACTCACCTGTTACACCCGGCACTGAACCCCTGTGCGCATCATTTTCCACCAATCACTTCAATCGTCAACTTGCCAAGGCTTTGAGATTATCTCTGTCGATTGAGTTTTGAGAATTAATTACAATCTACGATTGACTTTACATGGTCAAAAACTATACGAAATATACAGTATTGAACTCGTATTCATCACTTATAGTTGTAAACAACCTTATATCGAAACGCCAAGTTGTTTGCCGTTGTTTCTGCAAACAGTTTCGCAATGCCCTCGCTCAATCGCCCAAAGCGCTTAGAGGTCCGAGATATGAGACGTCTCGCGTAACTGACAAGACAGGGTGTCTCACCAAATTCACCAAATCTCAAACAAAACCCCCTTAACCAGTTCCTCCAAACATTACCAAACGACCCTCAGCGTCTAATGTAAGGAACAGTTTCAGTTGGCGCGTATTATCCACCGATATTCCAGCAATGATGTGCACATCCGAGAAACAAGGGATCCTCCCTCCATCTTGATAAAGCTATGGCTTCTCCCTCCTGATTCCGTCTCTTCTTTCTTTTCTCTCTATCCCATTCTTTCCATCACAAGATCTGATTCTTAGTTTTTCGCAGCTGTTGCTTGCGCCTTTCTTTTCTTTCTCTACGAGATTATTTCATTCTTTGCAGACCCTGGTGGTTTAGCTATCCTTTCGTGTCCAACTCTACGAAAATACTTCTTACCACTATATCAATCAATCCTTAAAAAGCAAAATTCAAGATGCGATCCTCCTTCTCTACCGCTCTGGCCCTCGTCGCCGCCCTCCCCACCGCCTTTGCGCACTACAACTTTGACGCTCTCATCGTCAACGGCAAGGTCACCGAGCCTTATGAGTACGTCCGCAAGACCACCAACAACAACAGCCCCATCACCGACGTCACCTCCAAGGACATCATCTGCAACGCTGGCGGTCTCGACAAGGATATCCGCGCTGCTACCAAGACTCACGCTGTTTCGCCTGGCGATGAGGTTGGCTTCACTGTCGCCAACGACATGGGCCACCCCGGTCCTCTGGCTGTCTACCTGAGCAAGGCCCCCGATGGCACTGAGGCTTCTGACTACCTCGGTGACGGCGACTGGTTCAAGGTCTACGAGATGACATGGAAGACCATTGGTGCGAACGGCATTGAGTGGGCCAACTACATGAACGGCCAGTCCAACGGTATCACCAACTTCACCTTTACGCTCCCCAAGGAGACTCCCAAGGGTACTTACCTCATGCGCGCCGAGCACGTCGGTCTCCACGGCGCTAGTGAGAAGAACGGTGCTCAGTTCTACATTGGTTGCGCTCAGCTCACTGTTGATGGTACCGGTACTGGCAAGCCTTCTCCCGTTGTCTCTCTCCCTGGTGCTTACACCGCCACCGACCCCGGTCTGCTCCTCAGCATCTACTACCCTCCCGTCACCAACTACACTGCTCCCGGCCCGAAGGTCTGGCCCAGCGGCTGTGAGGACCACACTCCCAACTTTGCTGGCCAGGCTAGCGACGGTGACTGCACCAACGACAAGGGTTCCGACTCCGGCTCTGGTTCTGGCAGCGCTGCCCCCGTTGCCAGCGACGCTCCCGCTACTGAGGCTCCTGTCGCCTCTTCTCCTGATACCGATGCCCCCGCTGCTTCTGCCCCTGCTACCACTGAGGCTGCCAGTGCTGCTACTCCCACTGAAGCTCCTGTTGAGCAGCCCGCTGAGACCTCCTCTGCCCCCGTTGCTACCAAGGCTCCCTCTACTGGTGGCAAGTGCAAGGCCAAGCGTGCCGCCAAGCGAGCTCTTAAGGCTAAGCGTGCTCTCAGGAAGTAAACTGAGATTGTATGAGATGGAAGGTTGAGTTTCTGATCTTTGCGTGGATGGAATGATGGATCATTACTGGATCCCACGTAAAACTTATTCTTTGTACATAGTGATTTTGAGTCACGTATACATATAGCAATTGACGTGTGAACAAATGAGAGTTCCTAGACTTTTGACATGCTTTTCGTGGCCGTGAATGATTCTCATCCTCTGATGGCTTTTACCCCGCATGACGTGAGACTGTTTTGGAGGTTGATGACCCGACCATGAGTTTTGTTTCTGTTGTGGCTTGCACATCACCGCCACGAAATGCTTGTCAACACCGCCACAATACAGTCTTCCAACTTTCAACATCATCACAGAATCTTCAAGTCAACCCATCAGGAACCTATTCCCTACCTTCTTTAAATGCAAGACTTTCGTATCTGATACAACGATCTTGATGTGTTGTCTTGAGTATATTTGGATCTCAGATATGGAAGAGCTACAGTTGACACTCCAGATTTCCCTCTGAACCCCATCCAGCTGACTTGGCTCTTTTCGGTCATGATACTTATACTTGGTAAATGACGAAGCGACTATCAAAAGACCAAAATGGGAGTTTCGGATCGTCGCTCTCTCAGATGATTGGCCTAACTCATCAATCAACCCCGTTCCAATAACCTCTGGACCCCTATGGCGTTATCTCAGCTCAAATGTCGTCATCAAGCCCTCTGCATCCTCCAACGCAGTACGGTTGCAATCTATGCATGCAAGTCCGTTTCAACTATTGAAGCACCGAAGCCTTATCGAACACACTATAAACAACGTGCCGTGTGCAGAGATCGAAGCCTACTGCATATGCGAGATCCTGCTAGTCAAAACGATTGCACTCCATCTTTGACGCACGGCCTATGCGTCTATCACTGTACTTCAGATTGCGCCATCGATGGATGAATGTCGCAAGGTGAGATTGTCCAATTAAGATTACTTTTTTGGGTAGGACTATCAGTACATATGCGAGGATATGGCGTGGGGTATCACAGCATAATATCAGAGATAAGAACTGATCTCGATGTTACGCCGTTATCAGTATACTGCAAGCCTCGAATTTCTCTCGGTAGGGTGATTTGCATGTCTATTGTTCTGAGAGTAGAGCCAAAGAGCTCTGACAAGAGACATAAAGTTCTGGCGTCAATAAAAAGTTACTTCACGATGTCGATAGTCTCATACAACTTGTCCACTTTACCAAAACAAGTCCAAGGATTATTGAAGGCTCCTTGCTGGCTGCCTGTCAGTTCAACACCATTCTAGCATCCAAAAAGCAAAGAGAAGCCTTTACATGCTGCAAAGCATATGTGCATGGGGAGGCAGCCCGTCTCCCTTCTCTACGCCCTTGGTATATGTATACACGACACCAACTTACGTAGCTGTCACCCTATAGAAGAGGCACAGAGTCGGAGAATCTGACGCGGTCCACTTAGATTCTGCAGATATGAGTGGCGTGCATGTTATTGAAGTTAATGGACTTTTGCCGTATTCTGGACTGCTCAAGAGGATGGGAGACAGTATGAATAGAACGGATATGGAAATTAATACTGGACCTGGATCAAAGTTTGATACGAAATAAGTTGATAGATGTTGGTGGCCTTCAAGATGACGGCCGCTGGAGACCAACCTATTTGCTTTGAGCATAAGCAAGAGACGTAGGGCTTGAGGGAAGCCACCTCGGCCCGGATTGATGAACAAGAATTTAATATAATTACAGAAACCCGTCTTGGAATAGATAGCGGAAGGGGATGTCGGTAGAAAGCCAGCCACGAAGTCAAGGCTAGATTGAGTACTTTGAGATGCTCACTGACAGCCTCAGTCACGAATTCAGACAATGTTCACCCAACAAATAATACAGAGGGCAACTCAAAGCTGCCGAACTTGGGAAAATGATATCCTGTAGAAGGTTTCGTACCCAAATTTGCCAAGGAGCCACTTTTGATGAGGTTGGGTCAAGTCCCGTCAGCAAGCGGAGAAATCATAAGCGAAGCCATGTCCGCCCGCAAACCTCCATAATGACCAGTTCAACGGCAGTAACCTTGCCGCAAACTCTTAAGAATTAAACTCTAGGACTATGATCACAAGACATCCCAGAAAGTGAACTGTCACCCAAGCCAAAGGTTTAAATCCTCTCCATACATACGGCAATTACCTCCTCGATTTGGCCTCGTATTCCCAGCCGCTGACCCGATACCTGGGACGACTGGAATGCGGGAACCGTTGAAAGTCAGTAAGGTTCAACGCCGTTAATGAGAGACAGTGAGAACGTGGCTAGAGGGTTTGGCACCGTCGCCAGTCATGTGTGAGGCGCCGGCACGCTAGTCAAGAAATCAGGAACGCGCTTCTACTGGAATGCGCATCAGTGCGTAAAGTGACGACGTCTTGATTGAGTTACAAAATGGACTTTTGAGGAGCAGCTTGGGATGAAGTGCATTGTTTACAACTGTTGAGCGGCTGAATTGGTGGCGGACTTCCTTTGGACGTGTTGCAACCAGTATGTCAGGCACGAATTTCAATTACTCGTCCACGTTTTTCACCGTAGAAAAATGGTACAGACGAAGATGACATTGTGCCATCTGCCGTGTCAGTTAAGTGTAACTTGGGCGTCATGATCACGAAGATTATACGAGATGCAACTTGGCAAAGAGTTATCGTTCAAGGAAAATCCCATCAAACGCAACACGTAGGGGAAACTACGAGCCTCGTATCGCCAGGCTCCAAGCTGCAAGGCTCTCAAGCAAACCTGCCAGACAAAATCTCGGGGCATAGCTCGATACCCTAAATCGCCAACCTCAAGTCAACGACACATGAGGCCCGACAGGATAGAGTACTGGAGGCTTGCTTACCCGATGTGACACAACACCTTTCTCCCATCCCATCCGGTGAATCCACACTTCTGGTGGCTTTTTTTCTCTCTCAGCTACCCAATGTTGTAAGACTTGGGTCAGCATGCAGAAGGACGGTGAAAAATACATCTACTAAGGGTATGCTGTGCTGTAATGCATCGGATGTCGGGGGGTATAATGACGACATGGATATAATTCTGTTGGAGGAGTAGCTCGGATGGGCTTACGTTAGGGCAACGCAGCCATTGGACAATGCCGTGAGATGCTTACTGCACGTGGGTCGTGTCGATTTCAGGCAATATGTTGAGAGAGAGTCTGACTGCAGATCAGGCGTTTTTTGCGAGTATGGACTTGTATGTAATTACTTTGGGAGGTATCATGGATGACGGCGGGTAAACAGCACCTACATTCTACATGTTAATGGCCTGATAGTGCCGTGATAAAAACAGAACTCCATGTGAAAAAAGCAACACTGAGCTGAAAAAGTCAATTACCATACATGACAGTGGTAAATATGACATTGCAGCAAACAAGGCTCGCTCGGACCCAGAGAAACATGCATCATCCTTTGAGCTCTACATGGATTAGACGTTCAGCCAGAAATCAGCCGTAAAAAAAAACAACTCACAGTGGCCGTCATCAGCTGACCTGTATAGCCAAGGATTCTCCAGTTGTGGCAGAACAACTATTGTCTGCAGGCGTTAAATAAAGTTAACAAACATTAACAGAAGCTCATTAACGCCAAAGAATTACAGGGGGAAAAGGAGACAAGTAATCGGGGGGCCACCAGCCTCTCGTGTTCTGGGGGGACCAATTGAAAGTGATGGCGCCCTGGATCGTCACAACGGGCGGATAGTTTTTCCCAGGTTCGATCAGCCATTCCCCGCAAATAAGCGGCGGAAAACTCTATTCCTCGTGCCGTGACTTTTCACTCTCACTGAATTGATTCTCTCCTGATGCTAGACCTGCAGGTGAGATTTGGACCAGCCAAGCTTAGCTGTAGCGATTGAACATGCAACATGAACCAGGATTTTGTTTCTTCCCCGCAGCTGGACCGACCTGAAACGTCACGATTATTCAATAGAAATCTGCTCACCCAACCTTGGCATATCTTATCATGAGTGTAGGTAATTGAGTGCAATCATCACCGTCATGGTTGAGAAAGAGAACACAGACTACCGAAGTTAAAAATACCCGAGAAAAAACGATCTCAACGGTTCTAACCGGGAGAGTATTAGTCAAGGAGTTATGCACGTTGGCAAGAATAGAATCTCCCATGTCTGCACAGGAGCAGCCAATGAGATACGCGACGGACGGTCCGGAAATCATGATCAACAGCGAGCTAAAATCAGGCCAAGACTGTCCCCGCGATCGAGCTTATGGCCCTAAGCTTTTGGGGAACAGGGGTCCCCTGTTTAGGACTTGAACTGTAATTCGCGTGAGCTGGCGGGCCACGGCCACTATTGAAGCGACACGATGTTCTTGCATCGGATCCTCGGGCGGGGGTTGATGAAGCGAGTGATCTGATCAAGGTCTGGGAGGAAGAACAAGAGCAAGATCGGCAGAGCATAGCAAACATCCCTTGCATATCGTCAATTCCACCATCTTCTGATGCCTCTTCTCAAAAGAACAAGGCCCCCTCAGGCCCTCACCCTCCATCGGTTGTCGGAGACGGAACGGTCGGTCGATATTCCTTCCCCTCTTTAGGTGGACCACCAACACCCAATACCAAGAAAAATGTGGCTGCATGCTTTTCTCTGACTGGTGCCAACCCCTCGCAGCAATGACATGTTTCCTCTGTGGCTGCAGCTCTCGCTATATTTACCAACAGCTGCTATTCTGTTTCACCCTTGCGTGGCTGCTCTGTCTACCAATCAATGCACTCCTCGTATGCTGAAATGTCCCCCTTTTTCCCGGGGCCTCGTATTGAACAAGAATCGGGACTTTTCACACTTGGCGAGCTTGGCCCCAATTGATTTGAGATTCCGGATCTATGTACCTCCGCGCGCATACGCTGGGACTAGTTCAGCTCCGTTGGCAGGAGAAACACGGCAAGAAAATAAGTTCTAGATCGCGGCTCCGAGACCTGACAGGGATCCATGCTTGTCTCACCCAACCTCACCTCTTGATCGTGTTTATTTCCCCTTCCCCTGGTGAGTTGTCCGTGTGGTGAGACCCAACAATGCCCATCAACCTGCATTAGCCAGCCTTATGGTCAACTTCTTTTAGCCTTGATTGCTTTGCGCGGGGGAAATGGCCCCTACTTGAGCCTCTCCTCCAACGAGATGTTGCAGCTTCAACACCATCTGCAACCTGCAAGACCTCGTATTCCTGAATCGGTGTGTGATGCCTTCGACCTGCAGCCAGCGCATTCGCCCCGGGCGTGAAAGAAAAACGCCTTGTGTGCGTCACAGCTGCCATTACTAAATCGTTGCACTCACATGTATATGCGGTGCTACTATCTATGGGACCATCAAACCAGACCTTGGGTCCCATTCGGCTCGTCGCTCTCCGTTTCGTGATGGATTCAGCCGACCGTCGAATCACGGAGATTATCTAGCATGTCACTGGGGCCTGGTCTACCGTTCCAAGACACGCAGGTGGGACAGAATTAGAAATCGCGGCACAAATCAATAAATCTGGATCAATCACGGCACGGAACACTAGCCTCGATTGAGCTATCGCTATCAAATCTTGTCCGGTTTAGAGCCGGTTCTGCTTTCACTTTGCAAAAAGTAAGCATAATGTTGGGCCTGCTCCATGTCCCGTGCTGTCATGGTTTGTCCCCAGCCCAACCTTCTCGTGCCCCTGTCCTGCTGTGTCTGCCTTCCCTGTTCCTCGGGCGTGGTATATGCAACCCCCCTGGACCCGACCGACAGCTGGCATCCACAGTTGAGGCTGGCTTCTGGGATGTATGTCACACTGCGAGAGGAGGATTACGGTCTAAGAGAGAATTTAGCTTTGGAACTATTGCCTTGGAGCATCATGCTTCCCAAAGTAGCATGAGCTGACTTCCTATCTGGATGCTGGGATCATCTAGACCAAAGGATGGGCACCTAAGCATCAAGATCTCGTATTCACTCTGCAGTCAGACATCTCCTACTTAAACCTCATGATATCCTCGCCAAATCCGTTTCTGTCTCTTCACTCTCAAGTCAGAAAGGCACCGGTCTCTCAACTCGACTGACCTCCTCCTTCACTCGCTCCCCTTCTTTCGTTTCTACCCCAATCACTTTCGTTGCTGAAAGGCCTGCAGTTGCCTATCATGCATATCAAGTACCTCCTCATCAATCTTTTCGCCCTGGCCGTCTCGGTCAAGGCTCTCCCTGATGCCGACAACGACTTCGGTCTTGAGGCTCGGGATGACTCCGACGCTCTCGTCCAGCGCTGGGACTGTGGCCATGACGCCAAGGAAGTCTACGGCAAGTGTGTCTGCAACGACAAGCAGCTCACCTGGAACGGCAAGAAGTGTGTCTGCCCCAAGGACACCACCTGGCAGTATGGCAAGTGTGTGCCTAACAAGCCCTCTTGCCCCAAGCCTCAGGTTTACAACCCTCACTCCAAGAAGTGCGAGTGTCCCTCTGGCACTGAGTGGAAGTACGGAAAGTGCATTCCCAAGTGCCCTCATGGTCAGTCCTATGACAAGGACCAAGACAAGTGCGTCTGCCCCAAGGGCACTGAGTACAAGTACGGCAAATGCATTCCCAAGTGTCCTGAGGGTCAGTCCTATAACCAGCACAAGGACAAGTGCGAATGCCCTGCTGGCACATCTTGGAAGTACGGCAAATGCGTGAAGGACTGCCCCAAGGGACAATCCTACAACTGGAAGACCAAGCAGTGCGAGTGCCCCGAGGGAACATCCTGGAAGTACGGAAAGTGCATCAAGGACTGCCCCAAGGGACAGTACTTCAACCAGCACAAGGACAAGTGCGAATGCAACAAGGGCACTGAGTGGAAGTATGGCCAGTGCGTGCCCGTCTGCCCCAAGGGACAGGAGTACAACAAGTGGTCTCACAAGTGCGAATGCCCCAAGGGAACCTCTTGGAAGTACGGAAAGTGCATCAAGGACTGCCCCAAGGGTCAGAGCTACAACCCTCACTCCAACCAGTGTGAGTGCCCCAAGGGAACTGAGTGGAAGTACGGCAAGTGTATTCCCAAGTGCTCAAACGGTCAGTACTTCGACAAGGAGAAGTGGAAGTGCGTCTGCCCCAAGGGAAAGATCTTTGAGTACGGCAAGTGTGTCTGCCCCGAGAACCAGGTCGAGAAGTACGGCAAGTGTGTCTGCAAGGACGGTTTCAAGTTTGAGTACGGAAAGTGTGTTCCCGAGTGTCCCAAGGGCCAGACCTTCAACAAGCACACCAAGAAGTGCGAGTGCCCCTCCGGCAAGGTTCTGAAGTACGGAAAGTGTGTCTGCCCCGACAACCAGGTTGAGAAGTACGGCAAGTGTGTCTGCAAGGACGGCTTCAAGTTCGAGTACGGAAAGTGTATTCCCCAGTGCCCTCAAGGCCAGACATACGAGCACGGAAAGTGTGTCTGCCCCGCCGGCAAGGTCTACAACAAGTGGCACAAGAAGTGTGAGTGCCCCGAGGGCAAGGTCGAGGCCTACGGCAAGTGTGTCTGCCCCAAGGGGCAGATCGAGCAGTACGGCAAGTGCTCGTGCCCCAAGGGCCAGTACTACGACCGCTGGAGCAAGTCCTGCAAGTGCCCCAAGGACCTGAGCTGGGACGGACACAAGTGCGCCTACGACTGCGGCAAGGACGCCGAGTACAAGTACGGCGGCTGCGTCTGCAAGAAGCACGACCAGGTCTTTGACAAGAAGTCCAAGACTTGCAGCTGCAAGCAGGGCTGGTACTGGGACCAGCACAAGGGCGCCTGCAAAAAGGGCGGCTACTAAAAGGTGTTGAACCCGGGGAGAGATTGAGGGGGATTGTTGCTTGGAGGACAGCCTGGAAGAGGCTCTGATGATCTTATGAGATTGGCTTTGGCTTTGGCTTTGGCTTGGACATAGCACGTTTACTTCGCTGGACATCTTCTTTACACTCCTTATATACTTTACTTCATAGTGGATAATACTTAAATCAAGGACATTGAGTATCACATCTTTTGCCTTTGCCTCAATGACTTTACTCTTTTCACCATGGCCGACTTGAAGTTTGGTGACTCAGTCAATGAAATGGCGCTCAGCTTAAACCACACGCAGTTGGACTTTAGTCTCATAGAAGCTGGCCCCTGAGGCTGACCCACCGTGCGAGACAGGTAATCGCGTCTGTATATATCATTCATTGTTTATTGCCTTTCTGTCACTCTGGCTAGGGGAGGAAAGAAAGCTTAGGACCTTGACCCTGAGTGATAAAAATATTAGGTAAACTTAGCTTAAGCTTAGGGTGCTCTCTACCAAGTTTATTTTAATATCTTATATATTAAGGTTAAGTGTTTTCTTGCCTTGTGAGGCCCGCGAATTCCTTGGTCTATGATTTGGCACTGTTGGTTCTGCCTCGCCACGCAATCATGCATGAAACTGCAGGGGCTGAGTTTGTGTCACAGGAAATGGTTGGATAGCAATGGAACTTATATGGTTGCCTCGTTCTGCCTCACGGCTGAAATTCGCAAGCATCGGAAGCGGGGTTAGCAATTCTTGTTCCTTTTTCAATCTCAGATCTACGCACACAGCTCGAATCTCTCGAATCGTGACACGTCTTTTGCCTCTTTTCTACCTAACTTTACTTCACCCTTGTCGCAGAATCTCTCTGCACACATTGGCTTTGCGACATGTCCGATCCGCTTTCTGTGGCGGGGAGCGCGGTCGGCATCATTTCGCTGGGCATACAGGTCTGTCAAGGCCTGATATCTTACATTCAATCCTTCAAAGGACAAGATCAAGAGATACAGGATAGTCTCAACGACGTTCAAACTATCATAACAATCCTATACTCGTTGAAGGGTATTTTGCCAAAGGTCGACAAATGCTCAGCTGAAACACCAGCCCTTCGCCGGTGCTTGGCCGAGAGTGAAGCAAAGCTTCGTGAATTCCAGCAATTCTCGCTCAAGCTCTGTGGTGCGGAAAGTACAGATCATGATGTGTTGAGAAAGATGGATAGTGCCAGACGTGCGCTATTATATCCGTTGCGGGAAGGAAAACTGAAATCACTTTGCCAATCATTGAAGGGATTGCTTCAGAATTTGAGTCTCGGTCTGGATTTAACCTCATTGTATGTACCTAACCCTTCCCCTGCTGAAGTATTATACTAAGCAAACGCTTAGGGACATTGTAGCCGGAATCCATACTAATGTTGAGGATCTTGGAAATGCTTTTAATGACCAATGCGCAAATGTGGCCAAGATCTCTGATCAACTTCAACTCCTAGACAACAGCATGGAATCCTGCTATAAGGATTTGAAGACTGAAATATCTCAGGCTCAACTGTTTGCGCAAGATTTGCGACAAGAGATTGGTGGACAGCTGACGCTGATCAAGACTGACGTTGGTTCTCTTTTGTCCATCAATCGACGCCAGCAAGAAGACATAAATGAATGTTTTATGAAAGCTTTGGACGAGCTTAAACAACAAAAGAACTTTGAGAATGAGTTGATACGAACAACGCTGGTCAGCCATATCACAGAGTCTTCTTATTACAACGCTAACAGAATTCCGTTAAAGGGTATGGATAACATGTCTATTCAGAGCACCAGTTCGAGACAAGCCACCACTCTTGTAAGAACAAGAAATTCCAAGCAGTTCTCAAAGAACCCCCTTGGCTGTACCTGCGAGCGACAGCATAAATCTTCGGCATTGTACTATCGATTTTGGCATGCTACGTTCGAGTATAAACAACATAGTCCTGGTCAACATGCACGTAGCTGCAGATATTTCGGAATTGATCAGCCGACGCAAAGAACGGCCAGGGCGCAGCTTCCTTTCAAGCTCTGGTCTCTATCTTCAAGAATATTTCTCACATGTATCGAGTATTCTCTCGGGACAGCAACTTCTGGGATGTCTATTCGATATAGAAGCATTGTCCCAAAACGTCAGAGTCCAGTTTATCATGTGTTGGATGAGCTCTTCGATCGTATAGCAATACCATCAACACGCGTCACGGCAAGCGAAATCCCATCAAGGTTTGCAGAAGCGGAGCGTGCCATACTCTCTCTTTATAGAGACAGGGAGTCCTCTCCATATGATAGAGATGAATATGGAAATAGTCACGCTCGGGTCAGTTGCGTGGAACATCCCTAGTCAGCGACATAATCTGACCAATTCACAGCTAGCTTTTGGGTTAACAGTCAAAGCGATCGAACTTCACAAGATCACTTTAGACAGAAGTATCGCTCAATTGACTATTGAATCAATCTCCATATCGGCGAAAAGACTGCTCGAAACACTTGTTAGTGCTGCTGTTGATGAAAATGGAAAAATGTCAGTGAAGAGCCCTCAAGTTTCTAAATATGAAACAGACAAGCTGATATCTTTGTTATACGATAGAGAATTTTACACTTCATTTCTTCCATTGCTTTCGCTAGATGAGTGTAGAAGTCTAGCTCAGTTTTGTCTAACAATATTTCGTATGGATTTGCAGTACCTCGCCCTACATTTGGACGGGTTTCGGCCTAGAGACGTATGGCCTTTGATAGATGGCAGTGAGTGTTGTAAGTCTTTCGTACGCGAATAATGTGCTTCTCTAAGTCAATTATTCAATTATAGTTTACGAACTTCACCCACTTCAGCAGGCAATATATCAAGAATCTATCAGCATGCTTGAAATAGCTCTCTCAAAGTCCCCAGTGTGGATACCAGAGAGATTATTCGGGTTACTTATCGTCAGACTCTGTATATATTGGCCGGAGGGCCTAAGAAAGATTCTGGACACCAAAGCCGTTCACTGTCTGGATGAAAGTGATCTCGAAGTTGCTGTTGATGAGGATTGCATCGAATCCGTGGATCTAATGTTGAGGGCTGGATGCCCGGTCAGCTATGAAGATGAAACAGAATCGATCTTTGACACAGCTTCCGAGCGATGCATGGATATCATTGCTTCGAACTTAGCCAGAAGAAGATCCGATCTACTTTCTCTAGCGCAACAGCATCAGGTTGTTTCCCAAGATCTGGTATTTACTTCTGATAACCCAGATGACCAGGCAAGCTACCTTTGTTCATGCCTTGATAAGTCTGGCATCAGCATTCCCTTGGCACTCAGAGTCCCATCCTCCTATTCAACGATCTACCACGTCCGCGGAATTTCAATTTATCAATACCCTATTCTTTTCAGACATGGTTTTACCCACTTATCGCGGCACAACATCTTTGGACTCTTGCCAACTATGATGCGGCATCATTTCTTTGATTCCAATCGGCTTATCAACGATTACGGGAAAGATATATTGGAACTTATAGATTGGCTACAAAGCCAAAACATATTGGATCAGACACCAACAGATCCTGTTAATCTCGGACTTAACATCCAGGCTACTAGTTGGCATTATCTGTCGAGATGTTGCGAGGATATATGGCCAGGGCGAGAATTCTTTATTGGGAAGGCAAAGGACGCCCTCGGGGTTCCGGTACTTGACAACTGCCGATGCTGGTGTGCCCCCTTGAGTAGGGGATGTACGCCACTAACGACAGCTTTGAAGTCATACGTCAAAGAATTAGATGAGCCAAGCTCACCTATTTTATGCGATTTATTCCACACAGCCATTCGAGATACCAAGTCCAGTGGTTGGCACGTAAGAGGCCGGTGTAAGGAAGTTATCCGATTTTTAACTTTCGAGGCTCTAGAAATGACACATACTTGTTGTGAAGTAAGTGTAACTGCGCGATTAGTTGCGGTGATGTTATTCGCTGACCCCGAGTATAGTGGGCTGTCGTCGACAGGCCAGATATATCATCAGAGAAATTTGATGTGCTCATGAATTGTGACCAAGAAAGGTGGCAGAAGATCAGAAGCGATAAGCGAGAACAAGAGAACGCCGCCCTTTTGGAAACCTTAATGGAAGAGTTCATAGCGTACATGATCGGAATGGAATCATCTCCAACGTCTCTGGAAATATTTGTCAATGGTTATTGGCGGCAGCGCATGTCGGAAATCTACGCTGTTGACTCCAACGAGATCACAGACATAAGGAATTGCTTGATCGGCACCAAGACCTGTAAGTGCAGCTGTTCAAGGATTCTAACTCCAACATCAACAGTTGCTAACTTCCTAGAAAGATGTGCTACCAGACAGGGTTAAGCCTTTGCTTCATAAGGGCTTCAAACTGAATGAGTCTTTTGAAATGCCTTTTTGCTTGTGGTGTCGTAGATCAGGAAATGAGATTGATAAAAGATATTGACTTAGGAGACGCATTTTATTTGTATTATTTTTCTCTAGCAAAGAATCAAGAGACTATGTTCTTAAACTTTGACAACTCGGAATACCTTACTACTTCTTATGATCGTGACCAGTAAACTATTGCTTCTTATAAAAAGAGGTTTACTGTGAATAGTTCGAACAACAGGCGATCCTCTGTTTATGACAAAAGTAAACATTAACTAAACTCCACAAGTGGTAGAAAGGCTATGAGACAACTTGAGGGCTAGGAAATCCTAAGAAGAACGAATGTTATTTCAGTGGGAATCGATAGGAAAGACTAAAACCTGCTGTTTCCCATAAAGCAAAATAGAAAGGATGCACTTCAGGCCAAATTGCGGAAGCGATCGTGTATTGTACGAATTATCATTATGTCTTGTTGCCTGTTGGGCCGTCTATGTTAAAGTCATTTTAATCTACCAGTAACTGCTTGCACCGAAATGCATTGAATATCTTGAATCCAGCGGTCGATATAATTTGCCAGATACCACGAGCAGAAAAGCTCTGGTAGCCATAGAGGCTTGTCGTCAAACGATACCAAGAACGGTCTCAACTTAATCGACAATCAACAGAAAAGGGTCTTGAGAATCGAAAACCAGTTCACACTCTTTAAGAGCAGTGGACGGCACCGTCACTGTGAGTGTGGCACTCCTTAGGAGCCTCCTTGGTAGCACTAGGCTTAGCAGACTCGGCCTTAGTAGGAGTCTCCTTCTCCTCAGCCTCACCAGTGCATCCCTCACCAGGCGCAGCAACGTCGTAGGCGTAAACGTCAATGGCGAAGTACTGAAGAGCATCACTGTCGATGACGCTCTTGGAAGGGTCAGTCTTAGCGAGTTCGAGGGCTTCAGCGTAGTCCTCGGCGAAGTGGTCGACGATACCCTCGCTGATGGTGGGGACGTGGAGGACGCGGTGGAGGAGATCAGTGGCCCAGAAGGTGTTGAGCTTGGATTGGGCGACGGTGTAGCCGAGACCGCAGACGGAGTCGAGGCTGCGGCGGATCTCAAAGGAGCGAGGGCAGATGACGGTCTCGGTCGTGGCGTTGTCACCTCGCCAGTGGCCAGCCCATTCTACAATCGTCAGTTCACATACTCATATTTAGGCCATGGCAACAACTTACGGTCCTGGGTAGCGCAGTTCTTGTCAGGGTCATCGCAACGGAACAGCATACCAGCCTTGTTGGCGTTGATGACACGATCATACCAACCAATAGGCGTAGCAGTAGATCCATTGCCAAAGTACTTCTGCTTAAACTCAGACTCATTTCCCCATCGGAGGAGATGATCCTTTGCGTGCTGAGCTAGCTGGACAGTCTCATCCAGAGCATTGGCCAGCTGGCGACGGAGTGTCGCGTTGCAGGACTGGTGGATGGGATAATCCTTGGTCCAACCCTCAGACCAGTCGTACACGCTGTTGGTAGCGGTGGCCCGGGCAGCAGACTTTGTGGTGCTGGTCTCTGCGCGGCCGAAGATGGGAGTGGCGGTTGCTGCTCCGAGGAGGAGGGCAACGGCGGTGGTCTTGAACATCATCTTGACGGTTGTTTGGGGATGGAGAGAAGTAGCTCTGGGATTGGCGGATGAGATGAGGCTGAGAGGCTGAGGAGACAAGTGTTATGCAGGAGGTATTGGATGGTATTTATACAGCTCTTTTGCGGTCCATCGTAGCATCCAGGTTCCCAGATTCTGGGTTGAACCAGCCACTAACTGCTGAAAATCCTTCAGATCCTTGTCTCGGTGTCTATCGTGGGGGCTCATACAAGGTTTGACGGTTGAACCGGCCGATGCATTAGCAAACAGAGGCCGTCAAGAGATTTTGCAGTGGCGTCATATGCAAACAACCAGCAAATCAGAATCTATCAGAGTTACTGCTAGTCTCGGTGTTTTCTGTCTTGACATGTCTATCAGGGTTCTTGTTCCCACTGCGCGGTAACTATCAAGGTATCTTGGCACTAAGAGTCTGTGGATCGGGACCCAACGTTTATTCTCGATTAAGGTAAATAATATGCTTAACCCGCTGCTGCAACCTTGTTGGTCAGCTATGCTTAAATCTCTGCGCTCCTGGCCCCAACGGATTATTCGATACTTGACCTAATGGCGCGTGATCGGTGAGATCGTTTGCATGCATGGTGAGGCATTTTACTGAGGCCCGGCTCACGTTCCCCGACGAGTTCCTGCATGGCTTGATATTATTTGTGATTCTATATGCTGCTGCCAGTTTATTGACAAGTTTGGGTCAGCTAGACTCGACTGGTAGTCAGCTTCGTGGTTGGGGGCCCACTATTGGCCAAACCTTGAGGCTTCAGACCTCCAAAAAGGTCCTCATCAAGGCTGGGTTCGGAGTTGAGACGAAAAACTAGATGGAGTATTGGACGGTTTGGGATAAGCGAGCCTCATATAGGGTAAAAATTGCATCTCCGGGTGAATGAAAGATACTTGGCCGACAACTTAAGGGTTGTAAATCATGGTTACCGCACCTGTAGGAGCAGGAAAACATGAGAGCTTGGGCTAGATTTACCTAAAGATTTTCATCACTTAGGATCAAGGTCCCGAGTTTTCTTGCCTTCCCTAGCCGCATTACAGTTTGTAGTTAAGGAAACATACAATGATTCTTACATGAATGTTAGCTATCTACTTCTCATATCGAACTCATCCGATTGAGAAACCGTGCACGGCTTAGTTGGGCTTACACAGAGAATCAGCTGGCTGTCTTATCACTTGAAGTCAATCGAGCCATTGGCCAAACATAACTATTACAAAGTCGAACTCAGTACCCATATTTCACGATAGCCTCTTATGTGTCCTGAAATATCCTCTTTCTCTTTGTAAAACTGATTGATTAAAATTGCATGCCATCCCAACTTCACACCCCGCTACGCCTTCTCCAGATCACTAGGCCTCGCCCATAACCCCTCCGGCTCAGCACCCTTCGCAACCCTCAACAACTTCCTCTTCTCCCTCTGCTCATTATACGTATCCAACCACTCCTTCGAATGCCCAACCAACGGTTCAATCTCATCACTAACAAGACTGGAATTCGCCCAGTCCAGTAAATCCCTCACATACTCAATCTCTTCACCATCTCCCGCCAAACTATGAAACTTCCTCCCACGGCCCTTGCTAGCAACACGATGGTCATATTCCTGTCGCAGAGACTGAATATCAGGTAGAGATGTTTTTCTAGTGAGTACACGAGCGAGAACTTGTGCTTGGAAGTCGAACAGAGAGAAAGTTGCGGTGTAGTATGGTACGCCGATGAATGAGAGGGTTGGATCTTCGGTGTAGAATATGTCTTTGTGGAGGTTATGCACCATGTTTCCCTCGGAGGTTATGAGAATATCTCGTGTTGCGTTGTCAGCAGATACATCATCGCGATGATACTGTGCCAGGAAGGGATATGATGTTAGATAGCCGGTTGCCAAAACAACAGCATCAACATCATCGAGAACATTTCCATCACTCAAGACAACTCGACTCTCCACTCCTCCAGCTTTATCCTTCTCCAACACAAACTTCTCAATCTCTCCAACGTGCTCCACGCTCCCAGGAAACATCGAAGGCGGTAGATCAAAGTCTCCACCTCTAGTACTCTGAATAACCCTCTTGGCGGTCTCACTAGTCTCACGGCAAACATCATACGCCGACGCACCCCCGCCAACGACTAAAACCGTCTTTCCTTCAAACTGCTCCGGACGACGATACTGTTTCGTGTGGATGACATCATCGCCAAAGTGAGCTTTCCATTCAGTAAGACCAGGGGTATCCGGGATGCGAGGTAGGTTATAATGGCCCGTCGCTACCACGACAGCATCAAATTCCCAATTGCGTTCAATTATCTTGGGTTCGCCATCGCCTTTTAGGAGGGTTATCGTTCGGATATCCCAGTGGGCTTCATCGTCGCTCTTCTTGACGTCTTCAACACGCGTGTGAAAAACCGTTGCGTCGTCGACGCCGAATTCCTTGCTAAGACCCTGGAGGTAACTCTGGATGCTTTCATGGCCAGTGATATCCTCAGTTCCTTTTGGCCAAGGACCAAGATTGCTGTAGAGCAGACTTGTAGGGACGTTATTCCTCAGACCGAAATAAGCGGGGCCGGGAGGAGAGAAGGCGACGTCGAGATCGTCCTTGTCTTTAGTCTCGAGGGGATGAGCAGTGCTTCCATCTTTGGTGCGGCTTGATGAGAATTGTCCTGGGAGTGAAGTCACATAGTCGCCGGCAGAAGGTTTCTCGCTGGGGTAGTCTGTGGTCGCTGCTCTGGGGTCGTAGTGCCATACTCCGGATGTGACGCCGGATCGCTCGAACACAGTGACATCGGCGCCTTCTTTGAGGAGATATGCTGCTGCGCAGATTCCACTGACACCGGCGCCGATTACAGCTACTTTGATGTCGGGGCCGAATTTGGTGGGCTCTTCGGGAGAAGGGGATCGATCACCGTGGAGGAAAGGACTCATGGTTAAGGTATGGCTGAGGCTACCACTATAGAAAGGCAGGCGGCTAGTAATAGTAACTATATTTTTGGTAGTTTGTAACGTTTTAAATCAGTCGTTTGGGTTCCAGCGCTGAATATAAAACCGCTCAAGACCACTTCATCAACACGGTTTCATCCGGAACATCCATTAAGTGTTACCACTGTCGCAACATCCTGTCTGTTTTCTACTTTCTTATCTCCGTTTCAACGGTAAACCTAATACTATCGCTCTATTGTGTGCGTTTCCCGGCCGTTGACAGGTCGATAAGACCCCAGTATGGAACCGTTGAGCACGCCATATCACGAATTATGTCACAAAGGGTATAGCCCAGGACTGTAACGTTTGACGTCAATCTCGAAGTTTATTGTGCAATAGTCTACTATCGATAGCTTAGTAATTCTAGATTGATTGATAAGGGTTGGTATTAGTGTTGAGGCTCAAGGTTAAGAATTGTATACATTTCGTCCTCTATACGTATAGCTCCGACAACCACCGAATTCAAGCTTTTTATAGCTTGGTGGGAGTATCATTGAATATATGAAACAAAGCTACATATTTATCCTTCGTTCAGTTCCGCGCCAGCTTAGAGTTCAACTCCCGAAGCCCAGCACGAATCCATGTAACAAAGATGACGGAAGTTAAGGCACAGGACTCCAGGGTCAAGATACCCACTATGATCCTTGGAGGGATCTTTTCCCTTTTGGCTTTTTGGTATTTTGGTCACATTATACCCCTTCAATATCAGAAACCCAACGAGTCTAGCCTCTGCTGAAGCAACTTCAGGTCACCTCCATTAGTCAGCTTCGGACAACTTCCCAAATCCCGAACGATATTCATGGGCATCTGATAATTCCTCTCGGTCCAATAAAATATCCTAAGTCACTATAATCGATCGCCGTGCCGCAAAGGATTCGCGGAGCCGAGTTTCAGTCATCACAAGCGCACGTAATGAACGCAACTTCGGGATACCTTTTCCGCCTTATGTCCTCTCTGAACCCCAGACTATACCTTCTCTTGCTATCATAGCCAATAATGGTACAATATTTGTATCATCAGATTGCACAGTTGTTATATCTATCCTTACCTAGCATTCTAGGTTCTCTCTACTAGAATAAGCTCTTAGCTATAAGCCTTAACTATAAATAACATTTCTAGCTTATAACTTAAATATTAATATTATAATAATTAACTAATAGTTATAATATAAAGCTAATATATATATTAGTATTATTAGAAATAAAAGTTAAAAGAAGGTTTAGGGAAATCAAAAGGTAGTAGTGGTATTAAGTCTATAAGTCAGTTATAAGGTTAGAAAATACACTTCAGGTTTAACATACTGGTCTTGCCTAGCATTCGACGTCAGCTTACCTAAATCTGTAACTCCACCTATAGGATACAGTATCAGCTTATATGCATCGCTAACTCCAATCCTTCGTATATCGCATGCCCAATACCAATCACGATGCTTTTACTCAACCTAAACGAGTCAAGTCTTGGTTTTCAGTTGACGATCTAACCTCAAATTCGGACCTCGGCAAAAAGTCTAGCTGTTTCCACGTCCCCCTCATTTATCATGAAGATCGCCCTGAAGAAACTAGGGAAGACCAATTCCTCTCCTTCTCATCCACAATGGCTTCCAAATCTTCTACAGTCGGTCCAAAGGCCTTGGTCTTATCAGCCCTCACTATAGGTCTTGGTGTTTTTCTCGCCCGCCCTATTAATCGCGTCACAACGGTTCTCGGCTTCTTCCGCACTCCGTCGTCTACTATCGTCTCGGATGCAGATTTTATAACCATTGGCGATACAACTGTCTGCGAGGACGTGCATCTTCACTCTGGGTTGCTGTATACAGCGTGTGAAGACTCGTACGCACCAAGGTTCTCGTGGTTTCCCGGTCTGGGCGTTCTGCACGATCCCCTCACGGCTAGCAAGTCGCGTGGGTCTATCCACGTCATAGACCCCAAGACGTTCAAGTCGAAGAGACTAGAGTTTGAGGGCTTTAAGGGACCGTTTATTACGCATGGTATTGATGTTATTGCTGATCCTAAGGATAAGGATAGTGTTTATATTTTTGCTGTTAATCATGTTCCGAATCCTGAGTACCTCCAGCATGTCGTTGATGGGAAGAAGGATGCATTTGGCGGAAACAAAGCTGCTTCCCAGATTGAGATCTTCCATCATCGCATTGGATCTTCAACAGTCAAGTATGTCCGTTCGATCAGCCATGCTCTGATCCAGACTCCAAACGACATTGTTGCCCTGTCCCCGACAAGCTTCTATGTCACCAACGATCATCATTATCGTGAAGGTCTCATGCGACAGGTTGAGGATATGTACTATGGCGCGAAATGGTCCAACACAATCTATGTTGAGATCACAGATACCGACTCCGAGGACTCAGCAGCCGGATTCAATGCTTCAGTCGCTCTGACAGGCCTCCATAACAACAACGGTCTCGGCCACGGAAGAACTCCCAACGAAATCGCCATCGGCAGTGCAGCCAGCGGAGACATCCACATAACCACCGTCAAACCCGACCATACCATCCAAGTCCTCGAAACAATCCCCTTCGACACAGCCGTCGACAACCCCTTCTACTACAGCGATCCATTTGCCAGTGGAGACAATGACAGCAGCGGTTATATATCTGCTGGTCTTTCAAAGGCCTGTGAGCTAGCAAACAACATTGGCATCGAGACTGCCACTGAACCAGTAATGGTATGGCTTGCTCAGCGAAAGAATGGAAAGTGGGAGAATAAGCTTCTTTTTGAGGACGATGGAAAGAGGGTAAGATCTGCGGCTACAGCTGTGTTGATTGGAATTGATCCAAAGCTTGAGGGGGGTAAGAAGAAGGGTTGGTTATTTGTCACCGGGTTCTATTCACAGCATATCGTTGCTGTCAAGGTCGATCTATGATGGCGTGCATATTGTGGTGGCGATGTGAGATGACTTAGTAGAAATAAGTGGGCGAGCTTTGATAAATCAAACACCTTCTGAAGGAAGTATTTGGTCTAAGACCGGACAATCGTCGCGCGTTACGGGAACTTACCAAAGGCCGGCATATATTCGCAAGCGTCATGGCCAAAGGCACATTACGTCATCCATAAACCAGTATAGTAGATATAAATCCAAAGGCCTAAAAGATGACCCTACCAGTTCTAATATTATAAACTATCATTTGATCGAAAATTTCCAGAAACATGTCGACGGCTGAAATCATCTCTATCTCCACTGCCTTGATGGCGTCAGGTGGTATCGCAACCCTGACATTCTTCGACGTCCCCGAGCTCCAATCTCAACCTGCCTCTCGGTCTCTACCTTGTATCCGATGGCTGTTCAGTCGCGGGTCACACGTCTTCCCATCAGCTTCACTTCTCTCAACCATTGGCTTTATATACTCTGCATCTTCTCGCAATTCCCTAAGCACCGGTCCTCTCTACGCTCTCTCAACCAACACTCTCAAAGCCAATACATTCTTGACGGCTGCGGCTCTAGCATTTAGCATCGCGCCCTTTACTCAACTCATGATTCCGACAAACTTTGCGCTTATTGAGGAGAATAATAAACTCGGTGGAACGAGAAGTAAGAAGGCTGCTGAGCAAGACATGTCACTGGATAGAAGTGCTTGGGAGTCAGTCAAGGGAACTGGTGAAGGTTTTGAGTTTACAGATCTCAGTGGTCCCCAGGAGCAGACTGAAAGGGATTCCACAGCAGAGGAAGATGAGAAGGTTCGCAGTTTGTTGGAGAGGTTTCGATGGCTGAATCTCGTGAGGGCTGTTCTTATTGGCGCTGGAGGAATCGTTGGTCTCTATGCTGCTATCAGCTAATGACTAGAAAACCGAATTGTATGCTAGCGTTCTCATTGTGTCTTGGTTATCTCAGCTTGCGGAGTATTTCGTGCTATCACATGTGCACGGTCGAGACGTTAAAAACTTATAAAATCAAGATCAAGACTCTCGAACTACCAAGACCTCGTTACCTGGCGTCCTTGAATGACAAAACCTAAAGTTACATCGCCAAAACCATGCTCAAAACTTGCACTCAACTATCAACTGAAACACATCCGCCAGTGTTTTCATGCTACATAATCTGATTTCCCCAACCGAATCCCATCACTTAGGCAAAACAGCCTTTCCGGCAGCTCGAGCCGCCTCCAGGGCACCATGCAGACCATACTGAGAGTAAACACCGTTGATTCGCTGTGTCGAGTTGAGGTTCTTGACCACCACGATCTGGAAACAAGTAGCCGAGCCTTGACGGGATCCGATGGTGGAATAAGCCAGGAAAATCTCCCAGATCTGTTCTCAAGTCAGCTATTTCGCTATGAATTAGGTTGATGGAGATACTACATACTCGGAACCATCGAACGCCATATTTGGCTTTGACCTTTTCGGCGTTTCCAAGCCAGTTCCTGTACCATCGCCAGAGAGTGCCGGAATAATGAACACCGACAGTATCAACACTGACCAAGTTAGTAAATACCTAGAATAGGGTCAAGTAACTTACCTCTTGACCTCAAATCCAGCGCTTTCAAGACATCCAACATAAAACGCCAAGGGCGTCGATGCATCAGCGCCAGGGAAGATATACTTATTCAGAAACAAGCCCCAAATGAAATCTTCATACTGCCACGCCTTTCGGAATCCCGACATCTGCACATACATCGCCCCATCATCCTCCAGCAAGTCATAACACTGCCGAAAGAACCCCGTCAGCCGCCTCACGCCAACATGCTCCGCCATCTCAAGCTGCGTGATCTTGTCAAACTTTTGCTCCGGGATATCGCGATAATCACAGCACAACAGCCGGCTCTGCTCCTCGCTAACGCCTGCTTTTCTCAAACCGTCGTTTCCCCACTCAACCTGGTTTCGTGCCAGAGTCACACCCGTGACGTGCGCGCCGTAGTTCAAGCTTGCGAATTTCGCCAGGGTGCCCCAGCCGCAGCCGATGTCGAGGACTCGGTCGCCGGGCTGGATGTTGATTTTCTGGCAGACGATGGCGAGTTTGTTGTCTTGCATCTCTTCAAGCGTTTCTTCGCGATCGGGGTCTGAGATGATACCGGTGGTGTATATCATTCGTGGGCCGAGGAACCAAGCGTAATGATCATTTCCGCTATCGTAATTGGTGCGAACCTGCTCTTCGTCTTGCGAGCGCAAATGAAGAATGACATCGGGGAAGAAAGTGAATAGAATATAATTGAAAGTCTCGCTGGTGAAATTAAACGTCGCCCAGTCATGGCGATACTCAAGTATCTCCAGGGCGTCGGCGTTGAGATCGACTTGGCCTGTGAAATAAAGTTCAAAGAATTTACTCATGGGTACTTTGTGGCGGCCTGTGTATCGCGCGCGAAGTTGGTCCGTTTTGAAGGTGAGGTAGAACTCGATCGGTCGGCCGGGAAGATGGACTTTATCGTTGATTCGCGGGCTCAGTTTGGACATGAAGGTCCAAATGACGACCAGCACAGGGACTGTGGTGAAGATGGCGAGGAAAAGCGCAAGTTTGAGACCGCCGCCGAGTTTCCATGATAGCCATTGGGGAACGCCGTAGAGAGCGATGCCGAGAAAGATGTTGGACCATTGTTCGTATCCGGGGCCGTCGGCGGGTAGCGGAGCGTTTTTGATAGCGGGAGACTATTCGCAGTAATTAGCAGATGTGACAAGATACAAATGCGACGACCTGCATTGGTCAGAGGAACGCCCGGGTTCTTGCCGGTAGAGAGTACGTCAGCGGGCGCTTTGGGAGTTGCGATAAAGTCAATGTCGCTGCTCAAATGAGCACCTCCATTGAGGCCATTCTGCTTCAGGGCCATGGTCAATGACTCTTACCCGCAGAAAGACATGAAAAGAATCAGGTGTGAGGATGAAAGGATAAACACGAGATAAAGCGGTCAAAGCAACCCTTTTAATCGCACGGCATGCTGAGCTGATGCATCAAACCACCTCCAAAAATGATGTGAGGCCCCGCTGCATCCGGGCCTCACAGGACGTGCATCCCTGCCCAAAAGCGATAGGAGAGAAGAATGTAACCGAGATGAAGAGGGTTATCATGAAATTGGGACGCGTAATTGGATGCCTCTGCAGCATGCAGTGTATTCTGGTGCCTATCGGATTTATTCTGTAGCCTAATTTATTGGCGTTTGGGCATGCCACGCTGAGGTGCGGCGCTGCAATTATGCCTGGTGTGACTTGGCGGGCGGAGGACATCCCCGGGCCCGAGACTGTAGACTGGGGAGATTTGCACGTGCTTTTCTGTTAGTTTTGGTGAGGAAGTTCCACGTAAGGCTGTGCCACCTTGGCGAAGAGGGGGTTCTTCAGTAGGGAAACGTAAACGTGCCAGAGGAATACTTGTTGGTGGCTGCCCGGTGTTACGCCTGCCTCTACGACCAGGCCCAGGAGAGAACGGTTTCAGGGAGAGATCCATATGGAGTCTGGCTGGCACGCGGGAGATCGGCGCCAGGCACCGCGATTCTGACACTCTGCGCTAAACCCTATCTTGAAACGTTGCTATCGAGTCACGAAGCATTTGACTGTAAAAGAAAGTGTATAGCGTCATGAAATGATGTTCGATAAACAAATTAAACAGTTTTAAAAGCTTTGACTTATATAGAATGCCTCTTACTATTCATTAATTTCATAAAACGATTTACTCCTGGGCATAGGGTGAATGAATGAAGCTAGGGTAGGTGATGTTCATCAAGGCAAATGATGTGCGATACAGCCACATCAAAGTGCTGACATGACCTAGGACGCCCTGATCTTCACTATAAGTCTTTCGCTTAATATTAGACATTTCTGAATAACTAGATCTCCGTTGTGGCTTCTTCTTCGCGTTGGACTTCAGCTCACCATGGCGCGTCATGCACAAGGATCACAGGCGCTTTACAAGCGCTTCATGATGTTCTTGATAGCTCAAGCTCTGCACATTGCCTGTGAAAAGTCGCCGTCCAGTGAGATGATTCATTCGATGATGGCCAAGATCTCAAGGCGGCTCTGCAAGTTTGGGGATGTTGACGATGGAGCATGGCTTCATGTTATCAAGGATATCGTCTCATCAGCCTCTGGAAAGCTGAAGGAGAGATGGGCCAATATTCAGCAACGAAATGGACAGTCACTTGACCTTGAAACCTTGGCTGAGTTCATATTCGAAGAGCATACCGACTTCTTATTGCCCGAACTCGATAAGTTTCTCGCGTCTATACCCCGGCGTCAACAGTTGTCAAATACTAAAGAATTCAAGGCCAAGCCTATTGCCTTGGCCCTAGATCCTCTTACTATCCCCACAGTCAATGGCTCTGTCAACAGTGACAACAAGTCTTTTGAGCTCGCGGCTGTGGAGACTTGGATGGAGAATTACCTCGGCAACTGGCTTGAGTATCACTTAAGCGGTGAGCAATCATGCCACGGTCTGAAGACACTGCTTGAGCACTATCATATGTCTGCGGATAGATGATATACAAGAATTCCGGAGCGCATGCTAAAGATGCTTCTTACTGTCGGTGAGATCTGGGTGGCTATTCATAAAATGGCTGTCCACCACAACCCTCTGTTGTTGAAGTACAGAAATGAGATCCCTCGGGAGGTCTTTAGCGATCTACTTCTCCATTCAAAGACCGACATGGAGCGTTTACATCGGTTGGAAGAATACCTCGAAGATGCGTCCGGAAAACTAAAGCTATCAGCACTTTTGTCATATGGCTAACGACCATCCCTCGCCGTGAGTACTTTAGACAATGCCCAAAGCTCCAAGAGAAGAAAGAACAGATCGAGCGCAGTGCACAGCGCGATCGCGATAAGAAACTCAAGCAGTTTTGCGAACTCAAAGCAAAGTACGACGCTATCATGAAGAAGTATGACGACATGCAATGCGAAAAGGTCCTTCAAGTCCAATACGACGTGGAGTATTACGTCCATACCAAGAATAAGTGCAGACGCTGTGCTCTCCCCGCCAAAGCAAAGAAGCTCAAGATCAGCCCTCACGAGTGGCCTCTCCCAGCAGCTGAACTTGAGGCTGAAACGTCTGTTTTTGAGATGGATGTACCCGTCACTTTTGCCTTGTGGCTAGATGCTACGGTTTACTTCTTGGATAACATCTTGAGATTTGAATCGTTTTGCGCTGGAGACTATCCACGGGCGTCCTTTCCGTTGACGACGTATAAGCCTCTCAGCCCCTGGTTCGAATCGCAACGGCATAGAGTCCAACTGCTCTCTGAGATTAAACCGCACTCTCAGACACATCGCAATCAGAAATCTATCGAAACATGTACTGAGGCTGATGTATGTCTCAACAACGGTCTTCGATTTCAGTATCATGATAGCTCTAGAAATACCTTCCTGGCTACCTTCAAACCGACGACCGAAATGTCAAAGCGCTGCACTATCAAACTTCCAAGCAGAGCTCATGCCTTGCAAAGATTCATGGCTCGAAAATGGGTTTGTGAGAACGGAGAATGAGGCGGCAGTGCACATCGACCTTATCTGTGTCGAGACGTTCAATCTGGAGGGTGAGTGCTTTGAACAGGTATTGGCTGACGAAGAGCAAGCGGCTATACTGTTGGAAATCTCGATCATCGCCCATAATAACGCCGACTTCGAACAGCTTCAGAAGGATGCATTGTTCAGTGTTATGCTCGACAGATATAGAATCATAATGCACAGAGCCTTGCCTATTCTGGTGAGCGAAATAACCTCCAAGGGTAGTTTATGTATCGATACAGCCATTAAGCGAAGATGGCCCGACTTTGCACGAGAGGGTGAGTGGTCGGTGGTTTCTGATCACTGGATCACAGAAATCACCGTAAACCTCCAAGTTTATATTAGCCTTCTCACAGGACAGTTATTGGTTAATGGAATACCTGTCTCACGACTTCCTCAGAAGTACGAGACTCATCATGAGTATCTGAAACTATTCAGGTCTGCGAGTATGGAAGTCATGCCCAGCAACCTGCCAAACATGAGCTTCTGTGCGACCAAGACGTTTCACGGGTATACGGTTTCATCTCGGTATGTAGAGAGCTAAGGGCGTTGATGATCTTCTTGTTCCTCTTTCTAGGGATGGCTCGACGTTTGACTTGATACCATCAAGGAACCTCCACGGTTATTTTCCTGGGGACTTCACCGACAATCACATTCATTGGTTTGAGGATGCGTCTGGAGAAGTTGAGTTCTGCCACTTCAGCGACCCTTGGCCAAGAATGAATACAGAGAGGTGGCATTTACGAAAGGATATTGACACATGGAAGCTATCCCTTGACAAGAAAAGTGTTCTTATATAGGCTTAACTAAAGAATATCTAGAAATAGCAGTAAATTAAGTATAAATTAATAAGATAATAAAATAAGATCAAGGCAGTAGAGATACTATAATGCCCTATAGTAGAGAACAGGCAGGGAGGGAGTATGTCTTGGTAGTTTTACTATAAGATATAATAATAAAGAGATATCTAGATCTGCAATTCTGTTTAAAAAAAAAATAAGGAAATTAAACCTTTTCCTTAAGAGGCCCTTTAATCTTTCTCTTTAATTAAATAACAGCTTCCTAAACTTATGCCTAATCTGACTCGAAAGCAGAATTAATAATAACAGTATAGTTGGTTTAACAAAGAAAGTATAATACTTAACAAAAATCTTAAAAACTAAAGGAATAGCTAGAACTTAGACAGAGTAAGTCATTTCTAGATAAATATATGTCAAGTGATAAGCCTTTCTATCCGAGCTATATGTTTACCCGGTTGAAACTACACTTTTGACCATGAGATAATGTCTTTCTACAAGTTTATCCTGCCTTCTCCACGGGAGCATTATTCGCCGAGGTCGTTGCTGCAAGGCCATTAGCAGGAAGTTTCGATTCCCCATCCCCTATCTCCCCATCCCATCCATGATCAACAAGATATGCATGGAACCTCTTGTCATTCTCGCTCAAGTCCTCTCCAGTGATATTCGGGATAAAGAAGTATGTCACTAAAACTCCCGCTATGCCACAAATTGCAGCGATGATAAATGTCCAGCGCTTTCCCAAAGTCTGTTGAATGGGCTTGAAAGCCTGAGTACCAACCGCTGCGCCAGTCTTACCCAGCGCTGCGCTGATGCCGTAGCATGTTCCGCGGACGCTTGTTGCGTAGCTTTCGGACGAGAGCAGACCAAGCATATCTCCAGGCCCAAGATTTCCAGAAGACTGCATGAGACCATAGAAAACGACAAACAAGGGCACAATCTTGGTGATTTTGTCGTATGAACAGCCAATGATCAAACCAAACACCAGATATCCCGCGAACCCTACCATCATGGTATTCTTCCTGCCCACCCTGTCGCACATCCAAGCACCAATGAATACGCCAGGAAGAGCAATGCAACCGAGGAGGAGCTGCCATTCTGCCGTGTGTAAAAGAGTGTTGCCGCCCTCGGGTACGACGGAGGCAAGGATGGTGCCCGAGAAGACCCCGTTTGGAAACGTTACAAAGTCGTACAAGAACCAAGCACCACAAGTGCCAATGAGTGTTTTCCAATAGTAACGAAGGACGAGGGCATAAGGAACCCTTCTTTTGATTGCACCCTGGCGGTAGAGCTTCGAGTTGAGCATGCGTAATCGGAAGTAGAAGACAGTGAGAGGTAGCAAGATCCCGATTCCAAAACAGACACGCCACACAGTTGAGAGGTTTTCAGCTCCAGCGGCTGAGAGAACAACCATGAAAATAGAGACTGCAAGCGGGCCCCCAAAAGACAGCGGCAGATTTGTGACAAGGATGAAAATCGGTCCTCGTTTGTTCAATGCTCGCTCATTGGCACTTTCAGAGGCGGATGTGCTACTCGCAGGATACTCGCCACCAGTCCCAAAGCCAACGACTCCTCGAGCTACCGTCAGCATCCAAAACATGCCATCGATGCTCGTGCCGTGTGCTGCTGTGGCTAGAATACCGCCGACGACAATGCACAGTGTAGTGAGCACAATGGCTGTCTTTCGTCCAAGATAGTCGCACGTGAGACCAATGGCGATCTGACCGAGAATCTCGCCAATGAGGAGAGCGTTGGACACCCGCGTACTGACGGACGATGTATACTGCTGAGGATATTCTTTCTTGAACAGTACATTTGACATAGTCATCAGATTATTCTGATATCCATCTGATATTAGTGCTGCTCCTGCACAAAAAATTGTAAAGACGTCCGATATTCGTTGGCGACGAAGCATGACATCTTGCGTTGAGCCTTCAACGCTGATGCAGGCATTGGCGGCTTTGCTTTCATGTTGACCATCCTTGGTGTCCGGTTGAGTATCAGACATGTTGAGGGAGTGTAGTGCAGGAAATCTACAGAAATCAAACAGACTTGGAACGCGAAACCGTTGATTTTATACTTGTTAGATCCTTTGTCGTGTAAACCAAGAACTTGCCGGTTTCCCGTTTGCAGTCCCAATTGGGCAAATCACCATAAGCGCTAGTCCTATCCACCGATTTCCGACATCCGAGTTGGCCTATTACAGTTCTTATGCCAGCCATGTGGCTTGCGATATCCACAACATGGATATCACAACTTAGTTATCGCACGGCATTGAAACTTTTGACGTCCAGTTTTCATATCAAAACAGGTCGATAGTCGGTGAAAGGACTGAATATAGATCACTTTTCATATAGTGTGAACTTTGTTTAGCCAAGTTAAGATTACGCAAGCTTCTTATGTTGGCCACGTGCAAGGCTGAACAAGACTGTTCTCGGCAGATTCAAGTACCGTGCCTCAAAGCCAGGCTTCCAATTGGGTTTCAGCAATCTCCCGCCCTGTGGAAAAGATTTTCGAGTTTTTATCGCCTGAAATATCCTTAAGTTCGCCTTGGTATCGGATAGTTCAACGTCTGGGTCAAACTTAACTGACCAGACCCATAAACGTAAAACACCTTCCAATACCAGCTAATTTTGAAGCGACCAAGGCCCTGCTCCGCCAGACTGAGCGAGTTGCAAGGCTTGCTGCCTTGAAGAGCTATGTAACCTTGAAGAGCTATGTAACCTTGAAGATTGTATCGCAAAATATACATTGTGCTCAACTTGACAGTTAAAACTCCAGAAATTATCCTCAGCATCTTTCCAATCATGATGTGTGCAATAGATTCCATAGCGACCACGACCTTCTGGGCGATTTCTGGAACATCTGCCATTTCCATTGAAGTGCTCTGTAAGCGCTCAATGATGCCTTGCCTGCCTGACTCAACGGCGCAAGGCGGGCGTGATGGCCAAGATTCGGTCTGCACTGTCGTTTCCAGCTGTTTGGCTTCCGTTTCTACATTCTCTGTTCGTCGTCAGGTATACCAAGAAACCTCAAGAGGCATCGAACTTTGGTATCGTCAGTAGACTAACCCTTGTATCGTAGCAGCGCGGGCCATATGGCCGGCCAATCTAGTTTTTGCCCACTGAGGAAGAGTGCAAGATAACCGCTGTTGCGTACGACGTGCCGCCCGCACTGCACTCATCAGCACCATGGCCCAGTGTTGAGCCACAGCAATTGTTGGACGCAGGCCACGGAGATCTGTGAACTGTACTGCGAAGCCAGGAACAGTCCTTCCAACAGCTGTCTAAAGTAGCTGTTCTGAGTCGTTGGATTTCTTCCTTCAAGACGTGACGTACTGCTGTAGGGACTCCTTATAATTGCTAGATCAGAAGGAGTCAAACACTTGGTCTCCGAGGATCTGTGCATCGGGCTGTACCTAGTACACTGTCAACGGCGTTGATCTTGAGGAATTCTCCGTCCCTCCGCTATTCAAGGATCTCTACCTGGTATACTCCCCAACGAGATACGCGCAGTGGAAAATGCCACAAAATAGTAAACCGTTCCGATGATAGTCGACGGGCAAACGTAAGATGGCAGACGGTTTCCATCTTTCTCCCACTGCAGGCAGTATGTCACAACAGCCACAAAAGCCAAAACACCAACTTGCAAAAGTGTGCCTATAGAAGCAACAGTAGGGAATCTAGCTGGGACAGATTGTCGGCAACCGGTTCGGATGGGATGACGGCCTGTCATTAGGGCCGAGCGCGTGGGAACACAGTCGCCCGCCATGTTAAAGTTGTGAAGAAGTGGTTTAAGAAGAAGACATTTGAACTGACCCCTCTCTTGGGCTCTTCGCTTGCAATCTCAGACTGAAATACAGGGCCTTGAGGAATGAGCTACTGATACCCGGCACAGATCGCCATCATTTACTTAGCTTGGTCGATGTAACTTGATGAGGATCTGAACTCCAAGTCCAACAACGGTTAGCGCGACTGGCGCCATCGCGGGGCCTCCTTATCTCCAGCGCGGGGAAAGCTTCGGCGAACTCGACTTTGTTTATCATTATCCCAAACATATTTCCTCACCATGATCTACCGCCAGGAATGGCCGACACTCCCCCAAATCGCAAACGAAGCAGTGTCCGACGTGCCAACGTGACGGCCTGCCAGCGATGCAAGTCCCGAAAACAGCGCTGTGACCAGAACATCCCAGCATGCTCATCTTGTGACCGTGCTGGAGTGCCGTGTGTAAGTGTTGATGTAGACGGACAATCTGTGCCTCGAAGGTATTAGATTTTGCTTCTTTTCTCTCGATTGCATGCTTACTTGAACGCCCTCAGTTATATCAAGAATCTCGAGGATCGGGTCGCTGAGCTTGAGATTGCTCTTCGAAATCAAGGGATAGACACCGAGTCCGGAGTTAGCCGAGCTTCCCAGGATGCTCTTGAATCAACACCAGAGACGCACAGCTCTGATAATCTGAATTTACTGCGCTTGCTAGTACCCAGGCCAAATGATGTACAGCACCCCCAAGACTCAGCCTACCATACTCTCCTTGATACCATCACTGTACCAGACACGATCAAATTTCCTCCCAGACCTACCACTATCCAACTCACCGCCACATACTTTGAACACTCTAGCTTTTTCTCCCCGGTCTTGAACCAGAAATCATTTCAAGATACCATTGCTCTCTTGTATCAAAACCAGACGTCTTCCGACCAGGGCACCTCAGTACAGAGATTCCAGCTCTGTATGGTCCTAGCCATCGCCATCAGGCTTCTCAACAGGACAGATTCTTCCGTTCCCACGACTGCATCCGACTCGTTCTTCGCCTCGGCTATTGGAATACTCACCGAACGGCCGCAAGCTACTTGGAGTGGCGACCTGGAGCATCTCCAGAACCTTCTCCTCATTGTACAATATACCATTTTCGCCTCGAATCTCTCTGCGGCTTGGCACTTCATTGGTCTAGCAACACGATTGGCTATTGATCTCGACCTTCTCAACGAAACCCGTCTGTCCGTTGTAGACGAGGCGCAGGAGAATGAAGCAGAGGTGAATAAGAGACGCCGGGTTTTCTGGTCCACATACATTCTCGAAACAAACCTCTGCGTCATCCTTAATCGTCCACGATCAATACCCGACGAAGCTATCTTTACCCCTCTCCCATCCACAGGCGGACCCGAGTCGTCAAGTCCACTGGCAAATCACTGCATTCTGTTCCGCCAACTGGAGTACGAAATCTTCCACACGCTTAACTACAAAACACCCGCGAACGGCAGCTTCTTCGATTACAAGACCTGGAAGATGGGCATGAAGGATCGTCTTGTGGAATGGCATGCAAATGTACCTGCCCTGGACCCAACATCCAAGCTCGCACCCCAGAACTTCTTCGACGGCGCTTTATACATGACTCTTGTCTCTCTGTTATCGCCATCTCGTCACTTTCCTCACCTTTCGGAAGACGAGCTGAGAGATCTCGCGCAGTATGCTTCCACGAGCATCGAACTTTACAGAGAGGGTTTCAAAGAAGGAAAGTTGAGGTTCTACTGGCGAACGACGCCCAATCTATTTCAATCTGGTGCAGCTTTAATCCACTGCATTAAGCGTCTTACGCTGCAAGGTGCAGCTTTTGATGTGAAAGCGCTGAAGAGTCGAGTATCTGTCTGTTCAACGGTCCTGTGGGGAATGGCAGAGCGGTATCCCCCTGGAGCTTCATACCGTGACCGTTTCGATGAGATGTTGGCTACTATTGACGAAATGGCCTCGGAGCTACCGGTAGATATGTCAGTTGACTTCCTGTTTGGACATAACGTATTGCCTTCGTTGGACTTGGATGGGGCAGCGACACTATGGACGCCAATGCCGCCTACTTTGGATCCGTGGATATTGGATCAAACATGATTGTAATGGCAGTCAACCATCAGCGTTTCGATCAGATACTCATTTTAATTTACACAACTAAGTTCTTTACTTTGGTCCTCTATCTTAATCAGACCTGCCCTTAAAGACCCTTGAGCGGGTCCGGCGGTGCCGGATCACTCCTCAAACTATTCTCAAACGCAGCCCTCAACTTCATAACCGGTTGCATGACCCAAGTGTTATAAGCCAGGATATCCGTCTCCTCCTTTGGATCTCTCACCACATTGAATAGATATGGAGACTCCAGCTTTCCAGACGATTGATTGACCTTTGGTTCCCAGACCAGATGAAGCTTCCAGTCCTTCCACTTGACAGCGCGCAGCTCATCCTTGATGTAGAAGAGGAAGCCCTCACGCTGGGACTTGACAGCAGCGGGATCCTTGAAGAATGCTACTTGGCTGATACCATCAATGGGTCTATCGGATGGTGCTTCCGCGCCTGCTATCTCGAGGATGCTTGTGAAGATATCGGTGACGTGGATTGTTTCGTTGGATGTAACTCCAGCCGGGACTTTTCCAGGCCATCTGATGATGAATGGGACTCTCAAGCTTCCCTCCATGGCGGTGTGATATGTCCCGGACCACGGACCGGCAGTACCCCTGTATGGGGGTCTAAACTCAGGTCCATTGTCAGAAGCAAATATCAAGACTGTGTTTTCGCGAACTCCAAGGTCATCCAGATGGTCGATCAATTGGCCAACTCGGTAGTCCATCTCGGCCATAGAGTCAGCGAATTCTCCCTGTCCTGTCTTCCCCTCAAAATCGCGATGCGGCAGAGTCGGGAAATGCAGATGGACGAGTGGATGATATAAGAAAAAGGGCTTCTCTGCTGCGACTTGACGTGACAGCCAATCTTTTGACTGGTCAACCAGCATTTCATCGATCAACCGTCTCTTTTCGAGATCATACACACAGACGTTCTCAGAGCCCTGCCCGGCAACACCTTTCATGATATACGGCAGCTCGGCAACTTCAGGTGTATATCCCAAAGCCGACGTAAACTGGCTCTCATCAGTCGTCCTCGGAATCCCAAACCATTCGTCAAATCCCCTGTCGGAAGGGTACCGACCAGGAATATCACCAAGATGCCATTTCCCATGATGAGCCGTCGCGTAACCCCCTGGCTTGAGACATTCAGGCAGTGTACGCTCCCAGTTTGTAAGACCCTGGGGAAACCCAGCCGGGACAGACTGTCGGCACCCGGTCCGGATAGGATGACGCCCTGTCATGAGGGCCGAGCGCGTGGGAACGCAGTCACTCTCAACGTTGAAGTTGTGAAGGAGAAGACCTTCAGTGGCGAGCTTGTCGATGCGTGGTGTTGCAGCGCCACGCAGAATGCCTCCGCCATAGCAGCCGAGCTCACCCCAGCCGAGATTATCAGCTAGGATGAGCACGATGTTTGGTTTCGATGGATGATTAGACATTTCCAAAATGTTTCAATTTGTTGACCCTGGGCTCGCCATTGATTCAGCTTCATTTAAACTCCTATGTGAGCTCATTTTCTTCGTCGATCACGTCTACTCTACATAGGGCTCAGCTTGAAACCATCGGCGACTCGTCCGAAACCCCACATTTTCGCTCATCGCCGACGCTCACCTCCGATGACTAGACGATCCCCCCCGTAGATTATCTAGCAAACCTTCTTGACGGGTAAAGATACGCGACCTCGACAATCAATGTTGTGCGCACAAGATTGTCTTTGATACCTTATCATGTTTGTGAGCTACAACTCCTGGTATGGTGATGAAAGGGTATAAAGACGGATGATAGTCGACCACTGGACGATCAATTCGATACAGGGCTTGAGTTGTACACCACGTTGAACCTGATATCACCATGGCTCTAGATCGCTCTCCCAAAATGGAATCTATTAAGAATGATAAAGAACGCTACGAAATTGATGATGCCCCGCAGTCAATTGCTGCGCAGCCTGTTTGGACAGACGATGAAGAGAAGGCAGTCGTCAGAAAGTAGGTTGACAATCCTTTTTCCAACTGACATCAAAGCTCATGTATCAGACTCGACATGATCCTCATGCCTCTCCTCGTCCTCGGCTTCTACGCCCTCCAGCTCGACCGCAGCAACATCAGCAACGCCCTAACCGACACGCTAACAACCGATCTAAACATCACCCAAGACGACGTCAACCTCGGCGACCAGCTCATGATGGCCGGCATTATCGTCGCCGAGATCCCCTCCAACATCGTCCTCCAGAAGCTCGGCGCGCCGATCTGGCTCACGGGCCAGGTACTCGTCTGGGGCACAATTGCCCTGACGCAAGCTTGGGTTACGAATGTGCACTCGTTCTTTGCGACGCGTTTTCTGCTGGGCTTCTGCGAGGCTGGGTTCATACCGGGTGGGCAGTATATGCTTGCGCTGTTTTATCGGGAGAAGGAGTTGGCGCTGAGAACGTCGATTTTCTATTTCGGGAATTATTTTGCTACTGCTACGGGGTCATTGATCGCTGCGGGTGTTTTGCAGATGGGCGGTATAGCTGGTCTGGCTGGTTGGCAGTGGCTCTTTATCAGTTCGTTCCTCTTGCATTGCCCTGTCATGGATATTGCTAACATCAGGAAGTCGAGGGCATTTTTACCCTGTTAGTCTTCTTCGTCTTCATCCTTCTTCTTCCTCGATCTCCAATGCATACCAAACCCATTCATGGCTGTTTCGACCTCTTCACCTCTCGTGAGCGCGAAATCATGCACGACAGGATCTATCAAGAAGACATCTCCAAGACTGAAGCCCACGCAAGGATTACCATCCGAGGCATCATCGCCGCCCTCGCCAATTATCGTATCTGGATCCACACTATTCTAAACCTCGTATCGCTCGCTCCCAAGGGCGGTCTTCAACTCTACGGCCCAACCATCATTCGAAGCCTGGGTTTTAGCAAGATCAACTCCAACCTTTTAAACTCGGTCAGCAGCTTCCTCGTCGTGTTCCTCAGCTTCGCCATCGCCTGGGCCTCCGACAAGACGAAGCAGCGAGGCCTGTGGTGCATGGTCGCGTTTCTTTGGAGTATCACATTCGGCAGTGCTTTGTTTGGATCGACTGACAAGGGCAAGTGGACCAAATATGCACTCTTTACCCTCTTAAGTAGTGGCAATGCACTGTCTCAGGGGCTGAATGATGCCTGGTTGAGTATCAATGCTCAATCTGCTGAGACGCGCAGTATTGGATTGGCTATGGTCGTCATTGGGAGCAATGCTGGTGGATTAGCTGGAAAGCAGCTGTTTCGCGAGAGCGATGCGCCAAAGTATACAAAGGGGTTTCTGGCTATTATTTTATTGTATGCTGCTTCTTTGCCTATCACTGCTGCTATCATGGGGGTTTATTGGAGGCAGAATAAGAAATTGGAGAGGGGGCTTGTTGAGGATGAGGGTGATGCTGATGAGCGGACAGGAAGAAGCCAGCGCTTTCAGCTGTAGATGGGATAAATTGCTGTGGATCTAGAGTATGCTTCGTGATCTTTCAAGCGTGTATAATCTCTTTGTTAGCAGTGTATGCAGAGAACATCAGGCTGTACGTATACCTCATTCCTTGGGACGAAATCCTCATGAACATTTGCCTTGCGCTGGCAAGAAAGATTATAACCATTGAATGAATACTGTACTTGAGTGCATAAGCTCTTTATGGTCTGGCAGCTGTTTGGCACTGCAAACGCATCGCTCTGCTTCACTGTGATACCACGTGACGCAAACAACATCAAGTCACCAAGCCACCTCACAACAAACTGACGACGTCGCCGCTTCTCATTTTACTCTTTGCTCTTACAACAAAAGCCACATCTCCTGTTTCCTTCTTGATCAACCTTTCATCTTCATCTGGTGTTCGTCATGTATCGCATGTCCAAGCGCGAGGGTACAAGCAACAATCCGAGCCATTCCTTGCGTGACCTGCCTCCTCTCTCCATACCCAAGAAGCGCAAGCGGATAATGTCTGAGTAGGTCGCTTTTCATCTGTTGGCGTTGCTGATCTGACCTTGTCGCAGAAAGCCCTCGCGACTACTCGCTTGCCCCCTCGAGATTCAGCTTCTAGTCTTGGAATCTGTCCCCAGGGACGGTCTGGCCGCCTTGTGCCTCGTCAACAAGCATCTCGCCCGTATCGCCCAGCCGGTTCTTCACAGGGAGCTCGATGTCAACTGTCCTCGCGTCAGCTTCAAATACCACGCTGCCCCGCTCGTCCTTGTCTTGCGAACTCTCCTCTCACGACCTGACCTGGCTCGAGCTGTCCATCATCTGCGTTTCGATGGATACGACTTTGTCGAGAGACGCCTTAATGAACATCCGGCCACGCCAATCTTCCACCTCACAGATGGAGACAAGCTGAAGGCAGTCGATTTCATCAAGGCTTTGGATCTCTACCAAGGGCTTGACTGGGCTAAAGGTTTCTTGCTGGGCCGTGTTGACTGTCTTGTCAGTCTCCTGGTGGCTCTTACGCCGAAAGTCAGAAGCATCTATCTCGGCGAGTTCTTCTCTGTTGAGATCTTCTACCTCCGAATGCTGTTGAGTCCCGAGAGTTTCGGCAACCCAGGAGGCAGCAACGTACACAAGTTTGAGCATCTCCGCCGTGTGACCGTCGACAACCATTGCGCGCCATACCACCACACCCGTTTCGATTTCAACAACGTCTACCAAGACTTTTTTCGTCTTCTTATGCTTGAGAGTCTGTCTATCTCGGGCAGCTTTCCCGAGGAATCGCAGACCTTCAACATCGTGACGAAGTTGGAACATCTCAACCGCCTGGATCTAAAGCGAATTAGTGGAGAGGAGCTTGGGCGAATTCTTTCCATCGCACCCAATCTCAAAGAGCTAAAATATAACTACGCCTGGTATCCGCCGACAAATATGCGTTCGTCCCCCGACCAGACACTGTACTTGACCACGCTACGCGATTCCCTGGAAAGCCATCGATTGAAACTCGAAAAGCTCGAGCTCCTCCTTCTCGACGACAGCGACGTCCTGAACGAAGGGCCAGTGGATACGGTCTATCCATTTCAGCTTGGGGGCCACTCTCTCAAACTGCACGACTTCTCGAATCTTCACACTCTTACTGCCCCATGGATCTTAATTGCTGGTCCGTCGGCCGGGGAACACCCTCCACCACTGCGCCACCTCATCCCGAAGTCCGTGGTGCAGCTGGCCTTGACAGACGATCTGTTTCTACAGTCGTACTGGAAATGGGAGCCCGATGAGATTTGTGAGATGCTAATCGATTACTTTTACGACTTGGGGGATACAAAGACTGCCCTGGCCGAGATGGTCCTTGTGGGACCGCTAATTTCGAGATTGGAGAATGAGGTCGAGTTCGATAATGCGAGTCGGCTTGCTTATTCTGTGGGTGTCGATCTTTGTGTAGATGATCTGAGCATTCATGTATGTGACGCATTGGATGAAGCGGATGAGCGTGCACGTCGCTATGGGCAGCCCCGAGAACCAGTACGACCACAGGTGTTTGGTTTGGCACATATGTTGTGATGGAGGCTGCCTAGGTTGTATCTCATTCGGAAGAGATGATTTTGATGCAAGCGTCGTTCATTCAAGGTTGGCGAATTAATTACAAAACTACTGAGGCATGTTGGCGATCTCGTTGTGGCAATGGGATATCCAGCGCCGTGGTTTGCTTTTTGCTTCTTGGTAAAGAGAAAAATGAATCAAAAAAATTGTATCTTTCACGTAAAGCTTCCAACTTGATAGGTGCGGGCCATTTTCAGCACATGTCTCAGAACTGCAGATGTCGTCGTCATTCATTCTTGTAGTCCTTTCATCAACCAAATCAGCATCGTACAAGCTACAAAGATCTCGCCAGAATTCGATTAACCTAAACTCTGCCTTCAATATATCCTTAACATTCATTTTAGGTGTCAAAAATGGATAAGAGCTCGTGGGAGACTCGAGCAGCAGCCAAGCGCGCCGCCACCCTAGACAAGATTCCTTCAGAATGGAGATTATCCTCTGAGGACATCGAACGAGCTCAAAGCCAACGCGACATCACAGGACCTTTTATTGAGCAGTTCCTTGACGAAGAAACAGTTTCTATCACATCATTAAAGACTGTTGAGATTTTAAATGCTGTATCGGAACGAGAACTCACAGCCACCAAGGTAGTGAGGGCATTTTGTCAACGAGCGGCAGTCGCTCATCAGATCGTGAGTACTAGCGAGGCTCTCTACAAGATTTTGTAAGGCGGTGAAGTTGACATGATGCTCAGAATAATTGTCTTCACGAAATCATCTTTGATCAAGCATTGGAACGCGCCCAGTTCCTGGACGATTACTTTACCAAACATGGAAAGACGCTCGGACCACTTCATGGTCTGCCTGTCAGTCTCAAAGACCAATTCCACGTGAAAGGTGTCGATACAACAATGGGTTACGTTGGTTGGGTAGACGGCAATCTAGGTATTGACTCTAATAAGTCTCACACGATAGAAAGCCAGATTGTCAGCGAGCTACTCTCCCTTGGAGCCGTGCTATACTGCAAGACAAGCCTACCCCAAACCCTTCTCTTCGGCGAGACAAAAAACAACATCATCGGCCAGACCCTAAACCCAATAAATCAGAACTTATCTTGCGGTGGCTCGTCAGGTGGTGAAGCAGCGCTGATGGCATTGGGCGGAAGTTGCATTGGCGTAGGGACAGATATCGGTGGGTCGCTGCGAATACCAGCTGGTTTTTGCGGAATCTTTTCGATAAAGCCGACGTCAAATCGACTAAGCTATCGGGACGTTGCGAATACGAATCCCGGGCAGGATACATATCGATCTACGATTGGATTTATGGGCACGTCGATTGATGCACTGGAGGTGGTGTTTAAGGCTGTTCTTATGACGGAACCTTGGATGAAAGACCCAGCTGTTATACCGATTCCGTTTCGAAAAGACGTCACCGAGTCGTATCGGAGACGAGCGGATGAGAAAGGAAATGCCAAGTTTGGGGAGAGGCCACTGAAAATGGGCGTGCTTTGGTGTGATGGGATGGTCGGACTACATCCGCCTGTTCTTCGTGGGCTGGAGGTAGTGGTTGAGGCGCTGAAGAAGGCTGGACACAAGGTATGCGCCAACGAGTGAGTCAAGACTAGCAGCTGACGGATAGCAGGTTGTTGACTGGAAGCCACCATCGCATGGAACGGCAACAAACATTCACGCAAGTGCCTCGTCCCTTGAACCTGTGAATACGCTTACAAAATGCAACAGGGAGGGTTTCTCAGCGCAGACGGAGCGCACGACATCCACCAACACCTCAAACGATCCGGCGAACGTCTAATCCAAGACTTGCAAGACGGTCTCAATCTGAAAACCCCAACAGAATTACTCAAGTATCAAGATCTTACCATCCAAGGTCTTGAGTACGAGCGGCAGTATTCCGATTACTGGAACTCCACCGCTGAATCGGATGGTACCTTATCAACACCCGAAGTTGACCGTCATACTAACAACTCATAGGTCAAATCGTAGACGCTGTTCTCATGCCTGTAGCGCCTCATGCAGCTGTGATACCTGGAAAGTTCTACCACGGAGGTTAGTAGTCTGAGGCGCTGTTTCATGTGTCGGTGCTAAGATGGTGCAGCCTATACTGATGCGATGAACTTGACCAATTACACGGCCGTTATCATTCTTACGATTAGAGCAGATACGAGAGTTGATGTTTTTGATGAGGGGTATGAACCGCTGGGTGAGATGGATAGGAAGAATTGGCAAGCTTGTAAGTTGCCCACACTGCAATCGATGTCCCATGGCTTTTGGACTTAGCTAACTACTACAGACGACGCAGATTTGTATGACGGCGCTCCAGTAGGCGTCCAAATCGTAGGCCGAAAGTTCGAAGAAGAGAAATGCCTAGCGATAGCTCGAATAGTCCACGCCGTCGTCCAGAGCGCAGCGTAGTTAGCCTCTAACAAAAAGCGGAAACACACGATTACGGAAATAGAAAGCAAAGAACTGGTTTCATCTGCCGAAGGATACTCGAGCTGTATACCGTTTCTGTACAAGAATGCCAAGAAGCCAACCTCTTTTTGGGAATCACGTTCATGTTTCAAGGTTGTATTGCATGAACAGCTGAAAAGTGATAGCTTCTCGGCGGGTTGTTCTCCGTTCTTTGACATTTTGATTCCGCGGCAGGGGGGCCATTTCAAACCACGTGGCTTGAGGGGCCAGAACCGATGGAGCGGTATGGATGCAACCGTAGCTTCTGGGGAAGAGGGGAATTGCCTGGTGATCAATTGACAGTCTAGGATTGGATCTGGATGATCGACTGCAGCACGTATCAATTGATAAGCTCTATTCCGTAATTCTTTCTTTTAATTTGCTACTTTTAAGAAACGAAGTCGACGCGTGGACACGATAGACAAGTGAAAACCATGACAAGCCCATCGATTCACCGCCCTGAACCATTAAACGCAATCTCAAGAGCCATCAGCCAATTCATGCAGCAGCACCATGCTGAATCACAACACAACCCCTTATCGCGGAAGCTTCATGCCGGTGGCGACGCAGCAACACCAAATCTGTTGATGTCACCGATATCACCAGACCCCAAAAACCGCGGAATTGACAGACTAAACCGAGTAGTATTCTAGATGCGGATAGTCGAACTGACAGCTGAACCTTGATGAAGCCCAGCTGCCGTTTTCTGTCTCACTAAGAAGCGATAGCGTGCCACATACCGTCCGCTGGCCAGCTAGACTACCCGGAGGATCACCCCGTTCTGAGCGTTAGACCCGCCGTCTCTATTTGCGGGTAATGCCAGGCCGCCAGACCTGTCAAAGGCATTTCCTTTCCATGGAACTGGGATGGAGGGTTGCAATTGTGACGATAGAAAGGGGATAAATATATCCGGATGAAGCGGATGCATAAATGTGGTGATAATGGGTCGGTAAAGTGATATCTATCCAGTTGTTGATTCGTGGCTTGGGGCATATGAGACCACTTGTTTCTAGCCCGACACTATCGAAGCACTTGGAAGCATCTAGTGAAGAAAAAGGAATCAAGCTACAGTCTTCGAGAATGGAGCGGTTCGAATTAATAAATGATAGTTTCGGTGCAATTGTGGTACTAGGTAATTACCAGCGAAGTGCAGAGCCGAATCAGCCGAGATAAATGGCCGAGAAAGTTTTGAGGGGGGGCATCCACAACGCAACTCCACCGTATCTTGCTGCAGGGGCTAATTCTCTCTCCCAACCCAATGGAAGGTTCAAACTGTTACGTCGCCTTTATGTAACGACAAGATTTTTCTATGGCTGGCCCTACGAACACCACGTTTTCCCCAGACTTTCTTTTTGCAAAACGGTTTGTGAGTACGTAAAAAGGTTGATTTCCCCAGATTCTTTAAACGTGCGAGATGGAGAGAGTAAAAGTGGCTGAATTGATGCCGACGGGACTGGATCTTGAACTTGTGATTAGTGTGCTTCAATTCCCACGTGTCAGCACGACCTGGTGAACCAACAGCACTTGACATTATTGGCCCGGAGGAATTGGATCGTTATCAGGGGAAATTATAGCGCATGTTGTTGGCTGACTCAGATTGAAGACGCAATCAGTTATTTTATTTGCAGCTTATCAGACCATTCCTCCCTCTCTCCTTCGCTGGCTTCACGTGTTTTTTCACCCCTAGCGCCACAATCTTTTAGCAGTTTCTACAAGGGGAAAGTCGCCGTATGCCTGGCCCATAACGCCAAACCGAATTCCTTCAGCGCTGCCGATTTCGCAATCGCCAAGAATTGAATCAAAGCATTGCGCTCGGGCATAATTGATGCGATGCTTGAAGCACCGGTGTCGCAAGACATGATACGATTGCATTTGTCCGCGCTATCGGTAACAGTTTCATATGTGATCCTTTTAGGAGATTCTATTGGTTCGAGATCGAGCCAATTGCGCTTCTGGTCAACGACTCACCTATGATGGAGGCTTTTAGTGGCTGCATGCCCCTGGCGTCAAACTCCATTGACGTGCCTCAACCGCAGCCAAACCCCAACTGCGCCGCTTAGTCTGACCTCGAATTGTCTGGGCCCTTGATAAAGTTGACCAGGGGGCAGGCCATTCTTGCACCCCTTGCTGCAATCTTCAGTCGATTCATTAATGTCCCGCATTCCCCTCGTTTTTGCTTTTGCTTTTACTGTTCAAATGCCTTGATCGTCAAACTTTGTTGTCCCTGGTCCCATTCTATTGTTGTAAAGAAGGCTCCAAGGGCCATAGCCCGCCGACATGCCGCTCTACTCGGACGCCCCCGATGCGCGCCAGTTCTACGAGGATAAGCCGACGCTGCTTGTATCGTGGTGGATCACGGTCTTTTGTGTGGCGATCATCCTGACGCGAATGTCGGGTCGATACGTGCGAGTCGAGAAACTACTCAAGGAGGATAAGATCGCTGCCGGTGCGCTCATACCGTTGGTTCTAAGGGCTATCTGTGTTCATTTTGTTCTCAAGAATGGAACGAACAACGTCAACTTGGATGGGTTGAAGTTGAGTGATGCGGATATTGATAAGAGGATCGTGGGGAGTAAGATGGTCCTCGCCAGTAGAGTGTTCTACGCCTCCATGTAAGTTCTCATCACTGATAATGAGGATGAAGCTAATGATGTGTCAGTCTTTGGATCCTTAAACTCACGACGCTTGAGTTCTTTGAACGTCTTGCTGGTGCTACGAGACGAAGATCACATCGTATTATGATCCACGCCATGCGCGCAACGCTCGCCGCTACTTTCCTCGCTGTCGTTATAAGCGACCTCGCAGAATGTCAGCCCTTCCCTCACTACTGGCAGGTCACTCCCGACCCAGGCCCTCAATGCCGTCAGGGTTTCGTGCAGATGCTCACAATGGGAGCTTGCAACGCCTTCACCGACCTCGTCCTCATCGCCTTTCCCATCCCCATCATCCTCTCCACCCAAATCGCCACCAAGCGCAAGGTCCTCCTCATAATGCTCTTCAGCTTCGGCCTGCTCACCGTTGGTATAACACTCTACCGCATCCCCCGCATCATCGAAGCACACGGCTTGCAAGTCGTGCGCACGATGTGGGCATCGATTGAAATCCTCGCCGCCACAGCCGTAGGCAACATCGTCGCGTTAGGATCCTTCCTTCGTGACAGCGGTGTCAAGCGCAAGAAGTTCAAAGAGTCAAACAGCTACTCCGGCTACTCGAACTCGCGCTCCCAATCACAACCTACGAAACTCACACGCACGGCGCATAGCCAGTGGGAGGATGAGGATCATGTTCGTACGACGGAGGGGATATGGGCAAAGTCGCATGACACGAGCGACTCGATCTCTAAAGATGAGGATTTGAGAAAGTCGGGTGAGAGACCTGTTAGTCCGACGCAGAGCCACGATTCGCTTATTACAAGGGACGAGTTGACGGGCAAGATGGATCGTGATGATTTTGTGTATCGACAACCGCCGACGGCTGTTATTGCGGGGGGATCTAGACAGGTCCAGCGCGCGCAGCCGACGAGGGATAATTGAATGCGATAATTAATTATATTAGGACATGACAATAATTACGATTTACTTTGTTCATACCCGTTGATGATTACTTGATTGTCTCATGTAAGATCCAGTTTATCGTACGTAATAGCCCACCACGATGGCTTCAGGGACCAGGACCATCCCCGGACCCAGTGTGGATATTGCCAGATTCTCTCTTCCCCATGGGCAGCCAACACAAGGGACGACTTGACATGTCCAGTGAACGACCTTCCAGGTACAGAATGGCATGAGAGTTACAGAGTGAGGCAATAACCCAGACCCGGTAACAGTGCACGAACCAAGTGGGAATCTCGCTGATCCCACTCAAGTGAAACGTTGCGCTGCCTCCCCCTCCTCAGTCAATCATCTCTGCTTCAAATCATTCATCTTCTTTCACTCACTCTCCTCACTGCGCCGCATTTAATTCTCCTGATCTTCACAAGCCAGACTGCATTTTTGGCGTCTCTGTTAGTCCTCTTTTGGCACACCCGCTCCCCGTCATTGGTTCGACGCTGCACCCGAAGTAAACCGCGCATATCCCAAAAGTCCTTCTAGAAACCTTCCAGAACGCGCCCTTCTGAAGACTTTTCTTTCATGATCAGCATCCAACCCCCGTCGTAACGTCATCACCCCCGAACTTGCCATCTTTTCATCACCCCCGCAAACGATGAAAGATCCTCGCGATGCGCAGACAATGCAATCGTTTAATGTAGAAATGGGCTCCTCGTGGAGTATACGAGCTCACAAACCACGGTCTTCATGGCTTCATAGCTTCCGACGCGCAGAGCCTCTTCCAGGATATCATCCTAGCGATGCACCAGAGCGGTATTACGACTTGCGCGCAGCGAATGCCAAAACAGCGAATACAGCACTTGCGCGAGAATTAAAAGGTCGTCATCTTCAAATGATTGCTTTTGGTGGTGCGATTGGTAAGCTTCACTTTTTCAATGCTCGGCAAATCTCGGCTAATACGGTGTAGGAACTGGATTGTTCGTCGCGTCGGGTGCGTCGCTTTATAGAGGCGGACCAGCGAGTTTGTTGATTTCGTATTTGTTGCTCGGAGCGATGCAGTATTGTACGATGCAGTGTCTTGGGGAGTTGTGCGTCATGTTTCCCATCGCGGGCTCGTTTTCGGCGTTCTCGACGAGGTTCTTGGATCCGTCTTGGGGGTTTGCCATGGGTTGGAAGTAAGCTGACTGAAAACCTCTGGTTTACTTTTGCTAACGGCGTAGTTACTGCTTGCAATGGTTGTTCATTTTGCCGTTGGAAATCATCGCTGGGGCGTTTACGATAGGATACTGGAACCCGGATCTGACAAAGTCCATATTCGTGGCCATATTTCTCTCCGCTATTGTCATCATTAATCTTTTTGGTGTCAAGACGTATGGCGAGGCCGAGTTTATCTTTTCTCTCATCAAGATCACCGCAATCGTCGGCTTCATGTACGTCAATCCCCCTCTCATTCCTCCCATCACTAACGGCCTAGATTACTCGCCATCGTCATAAATGTCGGCGGGGAGCCCGAGAGCGGCTACATCGGCGGCATGTACTGGCGTAATCCAGGCCCCTTCAACAACGGCTTCAAGGGCTTCTGCAGCGTCCTCGTTACATCCGCATTCTCCTTCACAGGCACAGAACTCATCGGTCTCGCCGCTGCTGAGACAGCTAACCCGCGGAAATCATTACCGACAGCTATTAAACAGGTTTTCTGGCGTATCACGATATTCTACATTGTTGCGCTACTGCTAGTTGGGCTTTTGGTGCCATCTGACGATAAACGACTTGTCGGCGGTGATAATGTCGCTGATGCGACCGCGAGCCCGTTCGTTATTGCGATTGAGAAGGCTGGGACTTCTCTTCTTCCGAGTATAATGAATGCAATTATCTTGGTGGCGGTAATAAGTGTTGGGAATTCAGCGGTTTTTGGATCATCGAGAACGTTGGCTGCTTTGGCGGAACAATCGCATGCGCCGCAGATTTTTGCATACGTGGACCGACAAGGCCGTCCGCTCATGGCAATACTATTCGCATCATGCATCGGTCTCCTCGCATTTCTCGCAGATGTCAGTTTCCACGATTCCATCTTTAACTGGCTTCTCTCAATCAGTGCATTAAGCACGCTATTTACCTGGGGAAGTATTTGTTTATGTTATATCCGGTTTCGAAAAGCTTGGTATTACAACGCACATACGCTTGACCAACTACCCTTCAAGTCTCACGTCGGCGTCCCAGGGGCGTGGTTTGCTTTTGTTGGGTATATCCTCGTGTTGGCCTCTCAGATTTGGATTGCGGTCTCGCCCGTTAACGAGCCTGGTATTGACAGGAGCGCATCAGGACTGGCGCAGAATTTCTTCTTGAAGGTTTTGGCGATACCTATTATCTTTTTGTTTTATCTATCTCATAAAGTTTGGTATCGTACACAGATTGTACGTCTGCCTGATATGGATGTTGTGACAGGGCGGAGATACTTTCGCGTGCATGTTATGGCGGAGCAGGAGCGGGAGGAAAGACATGGCTGGCCCAGGTGGAAAAAGGTCTATCGGTTTCTCTGTTAACGTGTTTGCATTGGATGGCGTTTGTATAGCGACTGATAGATGATGTATCTTAGATAGAGGCGCGTTACATGATGATGATTGCATTGAAGCTCCTCTCTGATTTATGTCTTTACATGAAACTCGCTACATACAGGCCTTGATAAAATCCAGCCAACGCCATCCTCTATAACCTTATCCCATCTATTGTACGCCGATAATTTCTCCTCATGCGATCTAAAACCATGGGGCAGCCCCAAGAACAGGTTGATATCTGTCGGAACACTGAATCATGTTAGCCAAGTTCTCCCAAAGAATCCATAACATCAGTCACTCACCCAGCTTCTGCCAACATCTTCCCATAAAGAAGAGCTTCGTCTCGAAGAGGATCCAGGCCTACTACACCAAGAACAGTAGGAGGCATGCCTTTTACTTGTTCTGGCGACGCATTCCCCGGGTTGATCTTTAAATCATTAACATCCGGGTTCTCGATCTCCAGCAAATTTGTGAACCAGCGGAGTTCCTCAACAGTAAGCATCGGTGCTGCAACATTTGTCTTGTAAGATGAGATAGACTCGCTTTTCATCTTTCTCAGCTGAGGCTCATAGCAATCAAGGTGCGCCAGACATGGTATCATGAGAACTTGGCCTGCGATGGGAGGTCTTTTCTCTGTTGTACGATTGAGATGTTTTTGTAAGGCGAAAGACGCAGATAACCAAGCACCAGCCGATATTCCACCAATAATGACTTTGTCCGGGTCCCAGAACATCATATCCATGTTGTCATGAGCCCACTCAAAGGCATCTTCTGCATCATTCCATTGCGTGGGATATGTAAACTCCGGCGTATGTCTGTAATCAATGTTCAGAACAGCCACATTCGACTCGACGGCTATACGTGCACATATCGCATCCTCAGCATCCAGCGTGCCAAACATAAATCCACCGCCCTGCAAGTGTATATACAATGGGAGCAAGGCATTTTCCGGTGCATCGACTGGCCGATAACTCCGTGCTGGTATGATGCTCCCATCACGAGAAGGTATGGTGTGATTCTGTATCCGTAGTTGAGGCGCGAGTTTCATCATGGACTTTCTGGCGATAGCTTCTCGTTCTTGGTTCGCCAAACTTCTCATCTCGGAGATCGGTAATTCCGGTACAGGTGGCGGTAAGGATGCTTCGAGGGCAAGCCACTCGGGGCTTACCCCGTCGTAGCATGAAAAGTCACACATTCCAAGAGGCTTGAAGTATCAAGGTGAGCATTGGATGTGTGTAGAAATCTATATACTCAAGACGTTACTGGCCGGCTCTTTAGTATCCATTAACCGAGGCTATACACGGACTTTTGCTGCGCTAAGCCGGGAAAGGAAGCGATCGATAGCCACGGGAATAGAGGATGAATTCAGTTACATTACATGCGAACAGCACAAAGAAAATGCAAGGCTTAGATCGGCTTCAACGATGTACGAGACAGTCTGTAGATGAAAGCGAGCTAGGACTGTTTCTAGTAACGAATTCTTAGCAGTGTACCTTGGAGGAACCTGGGTATGAAAAGTACAAAAATTATGGACATTTATCATGCGGAATTCAAAGAGTTAAAGAAGTATAATAAAACTTAGTAATTCCAGAGACTGGACATTTTTAGTACGATAATGAGGGTTCCCAATTTTCTCACCACCCAAGAACTACCTGCGGATCAGGATGGGGTAGATCACTGTGTAATCCATTCCATCCCATTACACATCAAATGCAGCCGTCGGTAAGGGCAACAAGCGCTTCCCATTTGTGTTACTTTGGCTTGTTGAACTTTGCGTTAGGGCTAAAGCTTCTTTCAACTGTTTGGCCCTATGGCCTTACGACAGTTCCACGCCACTTCATTGATAGTTGAAGCTTATGACATCTCAACGAGACATATCAGGCCAACACATTGAGAAACCACAACTAACTTTAGGTTTCAGAAGGCAATATACGCATAGCCTTTATAAAGACAAGTCTCCCAATGTTCCACGTAGTTTCTTGTCAATTTTCCCAAATCATCATCCTACACTACACAAACCACTTCACGCATACGCAACAAACATGAAGACACTCTCTGATGATGAAGTCATATCAAAGCTCGCCTGTGGTGATGAGCTTGATCCCTGCGAGGTCATTGATGACATTATCCCCGCAAAGCCATCAAAGATTCATCCAGAGCGTTCTGTATCATGCTTCGGCCTGCTAGGCATTTTACCAGCAGAGCTACTCCTCATCACCGTTGACCTCCTTGACTTCCAGTCGCTATCACGCCTCTCGCGGACCTGCTTAAGAGCCAAGAGAGTCGTTGAAAACCGTGTACCGTATCAGCAGGTGATCAAACATGCGCCGAAAGTCCCAACAGCGCTGATACAAGCAAATCTCGCTGATCATTACCCGCCTTCATTGGTGTATCGCACCTTGCAGACCGATCGCTGTGTTTCTTGTACAGACTTCGGAGGATTCTTATACTTGCCCACTTGCGAAAAAGTCTGCTTCGAGTGTTTACACCGAAATATAGGACTATGGATGATAACAATACCCATGGCTAAAAGGTACTTCGGCTTGACATATAGTCTAGTTGAGACACTCCCTATCATGCGCATCATCCCAGGGACGTACTGCCTCCGTACCCGTGACAAGACGCACAAGAACCCTTTTCGCCTGGTCAGCGTGAAGGCGGTTAAGAGTTTGGCGATTGAAATTCATGGGTCTGCGGAAAGCTTGGTCGAGTTATTGCCCGAACGGACGACAGCAACGGAAAAGCTCTATCGCCTCTTCAAGCGCTACCACGAAGCGCCCGTGGAAGCACCAGGGTGCGACATGTCAAAACTTCCGGAGAACCCTCGTATCGGGAGCGATCCGCACGCGGGCGTGTCCAGCCTGCGTGTGCCGTACATCACAGCCACGGGAACGGACTGGGGGCAGCTTTGCAAGGGATGCGAGATCACGTATAAAGATTGGTATCATTCGCGTCTGCCTGCCATACTTTATAGACCATTTCCACCCATCCCAAACCTGATAAACGTGGGGTCAACGTCACATATGATGGCTTTGCCGACGAGATTGCGTTCGCGGGATGGGATGTTGGCTCATGCTGACCATTGCTATGGCGCACTGAAGATACTCAGGAACTTGAGCGACAGCGAGGCAGTCGAGGCTCTCGAGGCTCTCGAGGCTAATGATACATAAAAGTAGCTGGCGCACCTCGCCCTGATTCATCTGTCAACTCAGATGCTAGTTCCTCAATTTCAGCCTTCGCCTTCTTCTCATCATATTCCTCGGCATGCTCAAAATCGATCATTTTGACGTTCCCAGTGGATCTCTCGATAATCAAGTTATAGCGATTGGCGTCTCCATGGACAAACCCTAGCTTGTGCAATTTGCGCAAAGCCGCCTCGCATTTTGGCAGATCCGCCAGTGTCGCATGATGGCCCTCTATCTTTTCCAAAAGCAGCCCGATATTTCTTCCTCCCTCGAGGAGGTGCCCCAAGACTTCTGGGGTTACTCGAACCTCATCAGGGCATTGCAACCTAGTCAGCGCTTCGTACATCCTAGCCTCGTGCTCAACTTGTGCAACAAGCCACTGCAGAACGGCAATTTTGGATATAGCAGGCTTGCCCTCATATTCAACTTCTCTAACGCGCTGCTTGTGATACTTTATGCGCTTTAACGAAAGTACATCGATGTGTTGTGGATGCCAGGTGAATTCCACTTCGTCCAGCGGTTCGAAAGAAATATCCGGCTGAACGCTGCCGTCCAGGCCGAGAGAAAGTCTCATCTTGGTCCAGTCTCCATCCGGGAATGGGGGAAGTTTTGGCACGAGAAGATATGGTCTACAGAGCGTGTCTTCATCGAAAATGCGATTGGGGCTCGCATAGCCAGGAATCGTAACATAATGGACACGATTGCCAGCCCGAATGCGGTACTGGCCTTCATTTTCGTCTATTTCTTGGTTGAGGATTTCGATGTCCGACTTCGGCACAGAATTGACCTTTGTTGTGATGGGGTTCGACATTTTGGCAATTTTATCAGTGATAGTGTTGAAGGAAGAATGAATACATACTCACAAGAAGTCTTATGAGCATATCCGCGCCGCATAGCCCCGCCAATCATAACACTTGGCGGCAAATTATTAAAAACCAGCACGGAGCTGGGCGCTCAAGTCACCGCAGTATGACTCTTCCTGTCGCGCGCGCGTAGTCTTTTCATAGCAACTAACCACTAGCAGTCGTCTAAGTAATCTAGTAATCAAACGGAACCACGGCAGTCTGGCATGTTTAAATGTAAAAGTATATCGTACCATAGTTAGAGGTGGAGTGGCGGGAAGTGTCTGTCCGCTTATGTCATCCTCAAAATACATATCTCACCTCAATTCATCTCCCTTGTGAGCGGACCATCATCTTCCTTCAAGCCCACGGCCCATCACCATCCGTCCCGCCATCATGAAAACATCTCAACGTAGATCCCGGCGCGCATCTGCCGCTTGCGACTTTTGCCGAAGGCGAAAGGTGAGCAATGCATTCATTACGGTGCCCCATATTTGCTGACTTCTTTTAGTTAGGCTGCGATAACGCGAAGCCAAAGTGTGAAAATTGCCAGGGTCGGGCTATCGAGTGTACATATTCTCAGAGAATTGCTCAAGCTAGGTAAGATTGTTAAGATGTCATGCAGGGGTTGGTGCTAAATTGGATGAGTAGACCCTCCAATGCGCGCATACACAAATTGGAGGAGGAAAATGCTCGTTTGCGCGATCAATTGTGTTCAAGAAGTCCAGAGTTGAGCGGCTCGTATTCTGATGCTGATCAGGGAGGCATTCATTTGGCTGAAGCCACAAATCCCATTGAATCTATAATTACTCTGAACACCTTCAGCGATCAGACTCATCCAACAAAGGCGCAAGTTGTCTCTCCTTCTAACCATTTATCGACCGGGCAACCCGACAGTGCCGCTTTTCATGGCCCTTCCAGCGGAGCTACACCCGTAGAAACCGTTCGAGACCGGCCTCATATACCCAACTCCGACGAGTTTGTCAAGAACCAACTTTTGGCAGAGACAACTAGGCAACGTGAGTCCATACCACTTAACTCTGAAGCACAAGTGCTCATTCAAACCAGGCCAATTAGAAAAGGTCAACCTCAGAGCAGGAAAGTTTGACTTCCGCGGTGTCGACCCCAAAGTCGGCATGGATCTTCTTTCCAAGTTCTGGAACCGCCAACACTACATGGGCTCAATCGTGTATCGACCAGCCTTTATGCGCGACATGGCTTGCAAAGGTCCTTACTACTCCGACCTCCTCCTCATAGCCATGCTCTTCGCTGGCTCTATGCATACCGTTGACGCAGCCGCTCTCCGAAGCACCGGCAAGCTGAATTCTATTGGGCGTCCATATCGCATGAAATTCGAACAAGCCTTGCACGCTTCTGGCTCTCAAGTGTTATTCAAGAGTGAAATCACTACCATACAGGCGCTGCTGGTCGTTTCTGATGCACTGTTTTCCTGGTGTAATGAAAGGAGTCTCTCGTGGCATTATTTGGGTATCGCGATCAGTATGCTAATCGATCTTGGGTTGCACATCGATGGCCCAGCTCGAAGATGTTCAAAGAAAACCTCTGCTGAAGATACGGAGATTGAGCGTCGTGTCTTCTGGGCAACATTCAGTAAGCATTAAAACCTCCCGCAGAGTCAAATCAAGCTGATCTTTTTAGTTTCGGACAAGGTTCAGTCGATATACCAAGGTCGTCCAACTAGGTTACGAGAGCATGATAACCGTGTGCCAATCGCTTTTCGCGATGAATATGAAGAACTGGAGGATTTTCACACTCGAACCTATTCTGCGCAACCGTCTCAGTTGGATTGTCCGACCTATAGTGTCTCCACGTTTGAGCAGCTGTGCAAACTGAGCATCATCATGGATCGGACTCTATGTGCTCTTTATGCGGAGAGGAGCGCAACAAGGAATGCTGATCAAATATGGCACACGGCGCAGTCACTCAACATCGATCTGAAATCTTGGAAGGATGGACTACCGGAGTGTTTGAGGGTAGATCTGAACGACCCTACTTCCTCTAATATCCTTCCGCACAACCTATCACTGCTGTGAGTGTGTTGGTTCGTTTTCTTGTCTACATACTGACTCGAGCAGGGCACTATGCAACTCACTTACCATCTTGATCTATCGTCCTTTTCTTTCAGAAGGCCACCTTACATCTGTCTCTGAAACATCCGCACCCGAAGCCTTCTTCAAGTGTGTCACTGCAGCGATAGAGACCCATCAAATTCTACTACTGTACAGAAAGCATTTCTGTTTCAGGACAGCGCCCTATTTTATATCATACGCGACGTACGTCAGTGCAACCATCCACGTGCGTATGGCGGCACAGAAAACCCCAGGATCGCAAGCGCATTTATGTCTCAGAAACTGCTTGGAGATTTTATCCGAACAGCAGACGTGGTGTCACGCTCCAAAGCGAACGATGAAGATTCTTCTTGAGATTATGAACCGTTTGGGAGTTAATGTTGGAGAGTTTGTGACGATAGAACCGACAAGCTGTCAAGATGGTCACCTTGGAGAAGCTAATTCATCTGAACTATCTGAAATAAGCCCTGATATCATATATCAAGGGCCGGACTTCTCAGTGACGCAGCAGCCAACGCCCGACACGGCAATTGACTTCTCTAACCTGGAGGTTTCCGATTTCGACATCGATCAGATCATGCAAAGCTTTCTATTTGAAGCCCCTCCGATGGCATCAGGAGCCTTTGTACCAATGTCTCAGACTGGCTTCAACCATGATGGCACTGGAGATGAGGCACTCACAAGTCGGGATATGGTGTTTGATGACTTGTTTGGGTTCGACTCTAGTACATCTTAGGTCCCCAGTCTGTCTTACTGCCGTAGTATGGTTAGGCATCATACACTCTATCTCATTATCCAGTTCAATACACATCAATCGGGAGTAATCGGCTCCCAGAAGGGCCCGTATCTTCACCAAGTTCCATACGTCATGTCAGTCGGACCGTTTACAACAGAACATTCAACCAAAACCTGGAAATAAATGACCATAATCTCGAATAATGAATCCAAACAAATATCGAATGAGGCTCAAAAAGCTAGTGTGCTAGCGGCTCTTTTGCGGATTTTAGCCTCCGTCAAGGTTCACGACCGGCGGAAAGCCGATACAGCGGGCACTTGTCCGGTCCGAGATATCCGATCGAACCGCTTTAACTTACATCATTGCACTTGTAAGGCTGAACACTAGAATTTTCGGTGACATTACTATGGATCTACAGTGATGCAATTATCACGATAACCGAGGTCAGAACCATGTTAGAAAAGTATTTAATAACGGAGTCGGAAGTGCATTCAGTGATGTCTTACTCAACAGCCTACTGACAAACACTCCGACGAGCAACATCTCCCAATTATTATGGCTTCTCCAAGCGCTGACGTTCTCGGTTACGAGAAATCTATCTTTGACGCTGGTCTTCACTTTGCTCGTCCGGCGTTTACTTTCCAAACCTCGCAATGGGAGCCTTTGGCGAAGGAGACACTCTCGGCAACTTCTTGGGGCTATATCCACGGAAATTGCGGTAGTGGCTCAACGTACAAAAACAACTTGACTGCTTTCTCCCGCTGGTCCATCGTTCCGAATCGCCTCGTGCCAAGTCACAAAGATGAGAATGGCAATGAGCAGTTCTCTGATACTTCTACTACAGTTCTTGGCCAGAAGCTTCCCTTCCCACTGGCTATTGCACAAATTGGAGTTCAGAAGATCTTCAACCCTGAGGGTGAAGCCGCTACTGCCCGAGCCGCTGCATCTCTTGGAGTCCCGTACACGCTAAGCACAGCTTCAAGCACCAGTATTGAAGATGTTGCAGCAGCGAATGGAAAGGATGCACCTCGATGGTTTCAGCTCTATTGGCCAAGCCGCGAACACGACGACATCACTATCTCAATGCTCAACCGCGCCAAAGCATCCGGCTACACGGCTCTCTTCGTCACTCTTGACACATACGTCCTTGGCTGGCGTCCCAGCGATTTAGACAACGGCTACAACCCCTTCATCCACCCAGACCACATCGGGGTCGAGATTGGTCTGACAGATCCTGTTTTCCAAAAGAAGTTCAAGGAGAAACACGGCTATGATATCACCGATGCAGCGAGTGGAGTCTATCAGGCGGCTCAGGGCGGATCCGCAGGGGCTAGTCTCGGTGACGCGGCAAGAGAGTGGGCCAAGATCGTATTCCCAGGCCATTCCCATTCCTGGGAGGACGTTGAATTTCTCAAGAAGCACTGGGACGGGCCCATTGTTCTCAAGGGAATACAGAGTTTTCACGATGCCAAGAAGTGCGTTGAAGTCGGTGTTCAGGGAATTGTAGTGAGCAACCATGGTGGACGTCAACAAGATGGTGGAGCGAGCAGTCTGGGTATGCTGCCACGAATCGTTGATGCTGTTGGGGATAAGCTTGATATTTTCTTTGATAGTGGTATCAGATGCGGTGCTGATATCATGAAGGCTATTGCTCTGGGAGCGAAGTGTGTTCTTGTTGGAAGGCCTTATGCTTATGGTTTGGCGCTGGGTGGTGAGGATGGTGTGAGGCATGTTCTGAGAGCGCTGTGTGGTGATTTGACCATGAACATGCATTTGGCTGGACTGAGGGATATTGGTGAGGTAAATCGGGATATCTTGGTAAAGGAGAGTGATCTTGTGTAACGAAAGGTCACTAATAGTCGACAAGAAACTAAATATTGGTGGTAAACTTATTTACTCTAGATATGGCATAGAACGTTCATCTTTTACATGCTGAAACCCAATCTATCCCCTGCTATCTTGATCCAGCCGCTAGTCGATGGAAATGGATCACAGGATGGGTAATACGGGCTAATCTATCAAGATGATATGTTTGATTATTGAGCAACACTTATGAGATATGTGGAAATACAGTCTTTGATATCAAAGTAAAGGGATTCAGGACGATTTGTGCATAAAGGACAAAGGCCAGTAATTTTGATCCTGACACTGGCCTGTGAGCTCTTGCGTCACTGTAAATGTTTGTTTTCTGGTCTCTTGTTCTACTGTTGCTCTTTGGCATGCCTCTTCGATGCTTGACGTTGCCCAAAGACATTATTTCCGTCAGGAGACTTCAGTCCATGTTCGATGTCTTTTCCCACTTTGTCTTTGTTCCGTCCTTGGTTTTGTGAATGAACAGTGCTCACATTGTCAACTAATCATTGCGTCTCCTCTTGCACATGTTCAACTGTGCCAGTTGCAGGTTGTTCTGACAAAGAACATGTTCCTGCGGATTTATTGATATAAAGGACGGTTCAAACCCATACAACTGTTACAATTCAACAAGCTCCCCTGACATTCAGACCTGAAGCAACAACTCCAGACCTCTTTCAATTCATATCCACAACACTCTTAACACCATCTAACACAATGTCTCTTCATAGCCGAAACTCCAGTGGAAGCAGCCACGTTTCTCTTCTCCGTCTTCCTAGCCCCATTGCGCTAGATGAAGATCATACCTTCTCCAAATCATCTCTCTACCCCCTGGACCACACAGACTATGAACCATGTCGCAAGAGGATCATTAACACCAGCTTCGGTGCCCGTCAGATCATCCGTTTCATCAACCATCTTGAGACCCATGATCCTGCACAGCACGACGCCGCGGTGAAGAGACTTGTCGAGATTGGTGTCGATGTGGATGACCTGATTCGTCTCTCGAAGTGTCGTCCTGAAGTTCCATGGGAGGAGTCTTGGCCGTATAACTGGGAGAAGAAGCAGGGCCTGGTGCTAGGATATATGAAGAGGAACTTGCCTCGTTGGATTGCGATTATGAAGAAGAGTGAGGCTCGGAAGGCTGCTGAGGCTATGGGTGAAGCTTCTGAAGAATATGATTCAGATGATTACATCACTGCTGATGAGATGGATGAGACTGTAGTTACCCTCGGGAAAGACGCTCATCCAAAGGAAGAGGTGCAGGGTGGTGTGAATAGCGAAGAGGCGAAAGGGTCACCACCTAAGGACGATGACATCTATAGTGAGTCGCGTATTCCTAAAGGTTCTATTACTCTCAGGGAATTGATTGCGTCCTATCGCAAGGCCCATGCGGAGCAGAAACGAGCTGAACGGATGCAGAACACGAAGGAGGAGTTTGACGTCTGATGGGAGAGAAATGAGAAGTTTGTGATTTTCACTCACTTATTGTCTACGGTAAGTCTTTGAAATTTGGGTGTTGACTCCTTAGAACTTAAAATCAAACCTAGAGTACTTTCTCATTCAGATTATAATTAAATCGAGGAGTTCATGGTCTCTTTACCTTAATATTACGGTCTAGTATGAGATTTAAATGTCAATTTTGCACCACCTGAATGCCCTCAAACGCTCAAAACATGCTGCAGTAGAAACAGGTACTTTATGTATCTAAAGGAACCGAAGGATTAACTTCACTTGGAACTTTTGGAACGATCAGACATTTTGGGTGACTTCACAGCGTACTATTGTGACGATAGCGTGCTTTCGACAGATTGATCTGCATGCCGTCCGTTCCGGCGTGAGACTTGTCGAATTGCCTACCCAAAGTGTATGCGCAGCTATCACATGATTGATCTAATTGCTTCAGTATATAAGCTACGGAAATAGTGCTTACTTCTCGAATATTTGATCTCCATTCATACTCAAAACTGGAGTAAAGAAGTTCAAAGAAACACCTACATCCTTCCCCGCCACTTAAAGTCCATCACCATATAAGCAAGCTCACGGCCACTGGTTTTAATTTTTCTTTATACTGTCCGCTATATCGACAAAATGACTAGCAACCTCTCATCTCGAATTACACCGCGGCCTGGCGAGCTTCCAGACGCAAAGCGGGACGCTCTCAGGGCCTTCGAAGTTTTGAAAGAGGGCGGCGTCATAATCGCCCCAACGGATGTCGGATACGGTATGATGGCCGCAAGCGCCGAGGCGATCGAACGTATCTTCATCGCCAAGAAGCGAAAAGCAGGACATTCCATGGGCGTCATTGGAACATACGACCTTCTCAAGCGACTATACGATCTTCCAGATGAGAAATACACCATCGTCCGAACGTTCACAGAAGAATTAGGATTGACGGTTGCTTTCGTTGGAAAGATGAAAGAGTCAGCGCATGAGCTCATCCCGAATGTTGAGCGGGTTGTCAAGAACGGTACTTTAGGTTTCGCAATCGGCGAAGGTCCTTTCTCACGGGAACTTGCGCGGCTAAACGATGAGAATGGTTTGGTTATGGTAGGCAGCAGTGCCAACCTCACGGATCAAGGACAGAAGTTTCGAGTTGAAGACATTGAGTCTGAGATTATTGAAGCAGCTGATTTGGTTGTCAACTACGGTCGGCAGAAGTGGCATTTGTATGGGAGGGCTGGGACTATCTTGGACTTGAATAATGAACGTGTCTTGAGGATTGGGGCAAACTATGAGAATATAAGGGAGAAGTTGATTGATTTGTTCGGATGGAGTGCTCCAGAAGATCCGGACTACGATATGACCGGGAAGAAGACGATTGGCTTCTCAATCAAGGGAGATTCAGGCAGTTAAAACGTGAGCACAGAATAGTCAAGGAAAATGCGAGGTGGTTGCAAACTCATAAGTCTTATATATGTAACTGTAAATGGATGGTATATGTCCAGACTCCGTACTCCTTTTCCCCGTTCATGTTCGATACTGTACCGTGTTGTCAGCTGGTAACTCATGCGTGAAATACGTCGGCGACCCTCCCATTTCCCAAGGTCCATGCCTCGCAGCGTTATCATTCGGTGCTTCGACAGGAGCATATCCATATTTCGGTGCCTCTTCCACCGTAATCGTCGACGGTACAGCCTTATTGCCCCGCCGTCTTCTCCAGAGCATGAACCCAGCGCCAGCAATAATCAATGATCCAGCGACAGCACCTACCGCTACTCCGGCAGTTGCTCCCGTGGATAGCCCCGACGAAGGCTCGTTTGTAGACGAAGCAGTGGCCGCAGTCGTCTCACTTGCTTCGCTTGTCTTTGTCTTGGTGTTCGGTTTGTTCGTTCGCGTACCCGTCGGCGCTGAAGTTGTTGCAGACGAAGGATCCGTGATATTGAACGTATGGCTTGCAAAAAGAGCTCCTGTGTCACCAGTCTTGAAAAGCCAGAGACTGAAAGAGTTTCCGTCGGCGGGGTCGATGCCTTGATAAGATGCGATCCATATATATTCCTTCGATTTGCTGTTTGCTGGAACACGGTCAGGCCACAGTTCATCACTGACTTTTGACAAAATTACATTGCAGGTTGTATCTCTTCCCCGTGTCGGTTTGCCACATTGTCAGATCAGTAAACTCCGCATCCGTCTCCCAAGTGATCTTGATCTCCTCCCCCAGCTTATAGTGAGGATTGTTTATACTCGAGTCGCTTGGCGGTGGATTCGTGAATGCTGCGGCTACTATCTGATGAAAAGATAGGAATGCCAGTATGGCAAGTAATCGACGAGTCGCCATCTTTCACGTTATGTTGACGGAACTATTTGGTGCGGCAGAGAGGAGGGAGCGAAGGAAAGAGACACGCGACACAAGGGAATCTTACATCTTATAGCTTACTCGTTGATCCTTTCACTGGTGGGCGCAATGAATGCATTACAGGGATCAACATCCTGCACATGTCCTTAATTAAGAAGCGGGAATGAGCCTCGCCATTCATCTAGTCTCCGCTAGCAAGTGGCTTGGTGTGTCAGACAGATATTGGCCCCCGTTGTCAACAGGCACAGGCTGTGTAACGAGACTCATTGAATGAATGTTATATGAATTTGCGACGTGAGGGAATCTTGAGGATACGTTTCTTTCGGTAGCTACAGTAACAAACTCTCAAAGTATCCTTCACGCAGTCTCCGAAGTCGAGATCTTCATCGGTAAACAAAAGTCATAAACATGAACCATCCCTGCTAAGACGGCAGTGAGATGATCACTAAATGGCCCAGAGCAAATCAGAGGCCCGCTTCCTTCGGTGCCTCAGCCCCCCGGTTTCAAGACGCTAGGATCGACAACCCTATCACAGATGTTTCATCTCACTCAGCTCACATTACCAGGCTCTAGAAGTCTCGATGAAGACTCCAATGTTTGTCCTGCTGTAATTTCTTGACCTTCTGTAGACGGAGATATTCTGACATTTGAAAGCACTAGCAACGCTCAGGCAAGTGTCGACTCTCTCACTTCCCTTTCGTGACGTCTCGCACTCTTGTCTCACTTGTTATCACTAATGCATGAGAAGTTGGGGGATCTGACTTAGCGCTCGTGTGATTGGTTCTCGTCATCCCTGTTGCGATCCTTCTCGGTCCCGAGACTTGGGAACTCTGGTATTTGAGCAAGGACGCTGCGGTCTATTGTTGAATATGATAGGTGGCATTGCAACTTGGGCTCTTATCTATATCTTTAACGTGATAGAATGCTTCATGGTCTTATTCGAAGAAGTCTTTATCTACCCGGAGATGATTTAAGTTAGATGATTCTGGGTGTTCAGAGTCTCGAGCTGTTGAAACGATCGACTTCAGCTAGCCGTATCTGGCTAGATCCATCTGCATCGCCCGTCGAGAGTTATTTCCGGAACAACTCAGCCTCTCTCGGACTCTCATTATCGCTGCGCATCTTTGACTGATAGCGTCCTCTACCAAGGCACTACTATCTCTTTGTCTACATCCTCAATCTGCATTTCTTGTAAGTGACGGGGCTTTGCATCTCTAACCCAAAGCTTTAATGCTATACTCTATCGAGACTAGCCCTGTGTCTTAGTTGGATAACCTAAACACCAGACAATTCCTCGATGGAATGTTGACTCGGGTTTGCTTGCAATCTTTTTGTTGCTGTACGTTCTTGAGAAATTCGAAATCTGATTCATGGCATAGTTCTGAACACTACAGAGCTGTATGATATGAATGTTGAGCAGAGAACTCAAGTAGTCTAGCCGCAGTTACCGAAAGGTTTTGTGCCCATGTTTTTCAAATTTTCAACACAGCCATCGCAAAAGGCAGGCATGCTATAGCAAACAGCATGGCAAGCAATTAAGTATCTCAATAGGAACATGGCGAAGAAAACCACGGCCCAATTCCTCTGAACGTCTCTGTCTGACAGCCCTGCTCCCTTCTTCTGTATTTCTGGGAACCAGTTGAGCGGAAAAGGTGTAGTGTCCGAGAAATCGCGATCATTTAGAAATTCATAGGTCGCTTTATGTCTTCAGCAACTTAGGGACCGCCGATCGCAGCAGTATTAAGAACTGGGGCTGTTACATAAGACTCGAATCGGCCAAGTATGAATATCGAACTGCTCTTTTCATTCAACGATTTACCATCGAGGAGGGCTAAACCGACAAACATGGGGGCAAGTGACTCGTTAGCTCTCAATACGGGGGAACTCAACCAACCGCGAGCTGAATGACGCAGCCCGATCTCAGCGGAGGCATCGGAGTTCCTGCATAGAGTGTTTGACCCCTAGAACTTTGGATCGTTGGTAATTACATCGGTAATCTATGGGATAAGCACGGGAGACACGTCCGTTCCGAGTATCCGAAAAAGCCGGGACCATAAAGTTGACGGACCCTCTTGTTCTCCGATATCCGTCAACGAGGCACGTTACGTGGCGATTGACTCTGGACGGAGATAAGATACGAGGCGGTGACTGAATCAGACGCTTACAAGCATGCCCGTGACAGAGCAGAGCCAAAACAAAACAAATAGAATGGTGATATGAAGTACAGTATAATTCTTTGATCGAGCTGGATAGATGCACAAGATCATTATCCAAAGCCGGAGTCGCATCAACAACAATGATGTCAGTCCCAAGCTCCGATTGGCCCCGAGCTCATGCGTAAGCCCGCCTAAACTCCGCGGATTTGGTGGGGGGGCAGGTAGCTTAGCAGGCTTAGCTTACCTGCATAAGCACAAGCTACCTATGATGAGGTGGAACTGAATTTTTGATCTCAGCATTACGAGTGGTTTTTTTTCTCTCGCTCAACCTCAAAAGCCTCTCACTCCCTATCCTCAAGCTTCATTATTACAGACTATCTTCAATCTGCATGTTATCATCACAAAATCTGAAGCGGATGGTCCCGTCTCGTCTGTCAGCATCAGGGTAAACGCCACAAAGAGGGGCTTAAGATCCCTCATTCAGCCTAAGACGTCAGCATTCGAGGCTCAGCATCAATTCGCGCGTATATCACCAGAATACCCTTCCATCTCAACCTCACCTAGTCAATCAGACTCCAAAGATTCAACGAAATGAGTCGTTTAGCGGGTTGGTTCCGGTCTGGAACCGCGACGCCAGCTACTGAGGCCAACAGCGATGCTGGCTCAATCACCACCAAAGACACCATGGCCCGAGAAATGGAGGACATTGACGACGCAATGGCATCGTGCGGCCTCATCATGAACGACGATATCGACGGAGCTTGGGAGAAGCTTCAGACGGGAGACTCGTCCTTTCACCAGCTTGGTTTGGCAGTCACCATCTTCATGCGCTCCGTGCTGGGCTTTGAAAAAGCCGTCATGACCGAGACCACCACCAAGCTCGATGAATGTGAAGCAAAAGCTTGGGCGGATTACAAAAAGGCTCAGAAGCATGGCAAGGCTCGTGCGGGGAGTAAGTTGTATCCTCCCGGTACAGAATTCGAGCTCGTTCGTGCGGAGACGCAGCTCATGGGCGCTGTGGTTGGTGTTTTGCATGAGAGTCTCATTGATGCTATGAAGAGTTTTCTTAAGCTTCGCAAGGCTTTCATGACGCTTGATGCGATTATTGAGGCTGAGGCGAAGACGCTCAAGGATATGCCTCAGTCAACTTCAGAGGCATCGCTCTCCGCTAAGCCTGTTACGGAATTGAATAAGAGCATGGAGAAGCTTGATATTGACTCGGCTTCTGGCACACAGACTCCTGCGACTGGAGACTCTTCAAGCTCGTCGACCACCGAGGATGAGAAGATCGATGAAGGTGCACCGCTGCGTGAGGCTCGATCGAAGCCTACCGAGTCCGACTCTGTTCTTCTTGAAAACCCTCTGGACATCTTTGTTCACTCCGGGGCTAACATGTGTTTTGGTATGATTCTTCTCATGTTGACCCTGGTTCCTCCCGCTTTCACTCGTCTCCTTTCCGTTGTTGGCTTCCGTGGTGATCGTGAGCGTGGCGTTCGCATGCTCTGGCGCTCCACCGCTTACGCCAATGTCAACGGCGCCATCGCCGGTCTTGTCCTGCTGTCTTACTACAATGCTCTCCTGGGCGCAGTCGACATCCTCCCCGATGCAAAAGACTTCGACGAGGGTGCTGAGATTGTCGGGCCTCCACGAGAAAAATGCGAGAAACTTCTTGCATCGATGCGCTCTCGATACCCCGACTCGCGACTCTGGCTCATTGAAGAGGCGCGTCTGCACAGCAATGAGCGTGACGTCCCCAAAGCCGTTGAAGTCCTCACCACCGGCGGCGAGTCCAAGATGAAGCAGGTCACCGCCCTCAATAACTTTGAGCTCTCCCTCAATTCGATGGCCATCCAGGACTGGCCCCTTATGCGCGACTCCTTCCTGCGATGCCTCGAGCTTAACGACTGGAGTCACGCACTGTACTACTACATGGCAGGCATCGCATCCGTCGAACTCTACCGCGACGCCGTAGCCGCGGGAGACAAGGATGAGGCGCGCCGCCAAAAAGCTAAAGCGGAAGAATACCTGCGCAAGGCGCCAGGCGTAGCGGGTAAGAAGCGCTTCATGGCGCGCCAGCTGCCGTTCGAGGTGTTTGTCCAGCGCAAGATACAGAAGTGGGAGGACCGCGCTAAGAGCTTTGGCGTCGATCTCGCTGATGCGATTGGGCCCAGTCCCGCGTTGGAGATGAGTTACATGTGGAACACCATCAAGCGCATGGGACCCGCTGAACTGGACAAGGCAGTTGGGGACATGAGTTGGGACAGATGCACTGCTAAGACGGAGGTTGCGGATAAGATCAAGGCTGAGGTTGATGAGATGGGAGCCTGGGCGCTCATCAACGCCTCGTTGTTCCGCAATCAGAAGAAGTTTGCCGAGGCGAGAGAGTTATTGGAGACGCATGTCTTTAAGTTTGACCGGTAAGTTCAAGAGTCACATGTCAATCGTATCACGTCTAACCAGGTCAGTTTCGCATTTAAGGGTCCGACAAAGGATGACTACGTCCTCGCGGCAGCAGTGTACGAAAAAGGCGCCATCGCATGGTCAGAGTGTTGCAATCCTCCCGAAGGCACACCGGATGGGATTGCAGCGTATAGAAGAGAAAAATACGACGAGTGTGTGAAGCAAATGGATGTCGCCAAGGTATGGGAGACCTTTGTGCTGGACACTAGAATTGGCATGAGAGTGCAGAGCGGCATTGAGACGCTGAGCTGGTTCGCGAAGAAGATGGGATATAAATAGATGGAACAAGCAATGGGATGGATGGGAGTTTGTACACTTATTAGATGGCAGCACGTTATTTGCTGGGAAACGACTTTGATGTCAATCGAAAATGGACCTCATTCAATTGCCGCGTTTTGCTCTCAATCGCGAACTCCTCCTCTTACCGCCATCATCTCCATTCGTCAATTTGTCAATCCCTCCCTGGAGAGCACTCACACCGCTATCCAACTTATCCGCCGACCTCTCCTTGACGTTATGTTTCTCCGCCTCAGCCCTCACATCGTCGAGAACATCCCTCCCTTTTCCCGTATCACTCGCCCAGTCCAAAACTCCCCAGGCGCCGAAATTGCAATCGCCTCCACTCGCGTAATGAATTGCTCTGCGACGCGTCATTCCACCCATGATAATGCCAGGCACGACACTGTACCCTGACGTGGTGATTGTCTCTTCGACCGTGCAGAGCGCAAGGAAGAGGAAGTACGTTACCATGTGAGGGCGCAGGGCGATGGCGGGCAGGTACATTGGGAAGAAGTGATGGAGAAGAAAAGCGATGGGGTGATCTGCAAATACGAGAAGACTGTACGGCGCTGCTGATCGCGCGTGACTGAAGCGTCTGTGAAGCTTGCCAATTGCGCCACTGGAGTGAAGAAGATTGCGATGAATGTAATAAGTCAACACCTCACGCCCCGTCATCATAAGCACAATATGCTTGGCCAACTGCCACGGCAAAGGCAGCAACGCCGTCGGATTAAAGTCATTCTCACCGACGAGATACACAAACGCCAGATGCGACGCGCCCTCCAGCAACGTCACGCACAAGAGGTTCACCAGCACGAGGCCCAGCTGTCGCGTAAGCAAGCGCGCATCCCGCGGGGCAAGCGAAGCACGGCCGCCAAATTTGATCGACTCTGCGATACTTGGCACGCCTGTGTCAAATAGCAACGATACAAGCGACGGGAAGAGAAATAGGATTATGCGCGTGGCGAGGGAGCCGATGAGGCGCACGCGGAAGGGCGTGTGTGTTAGGACGAAGGTTGTCCACTGGACGTAGAAGAAGAAGATGTTGAAGGATGTGGACCATGATGCTGAGGCGGGGGAGATGAGGTAGGATATTATTGGGAGGGAGAGAAGAACGTCCATCGTTTGTTAGTGAGGGAGGGAGTGATGGGTATTAGGTTGTGGCGCAGATATACTGTAGAGTTTTAGATTGGAAATGCCACGAGACTTGTTGCTTAATTTTTGGAGGGTTTATTTTTATTTTAGTGAACGGGTGAGGATTGTTTCATTGGCATGACGTCGCGGTCCTTTTTATCCTGGAAACTGGGGAGATTTGGGACGATGATCTGGGGCTGGGGAATGACGTCGTGTGGCTAATGTGTAGTCAGCCACAAATCTGATTGATGGAGTTTTGATGCAGACAATGAAGACAACAGCCTAAAAGGTACCGATCTCGATGTCATTTCCAACTGGCAGCATCTATGAATATTGAATCTCATTTTTAGACCAGTAGAACCTTTCAAGTTGAACCACGGCAATTGAGACGAAGCTTGATGGATCCGATGCAGGTACCGTACCAACAAATGCAAGGGAGATAAATAAGCACCAGGGCCAGAAAATAATGGCCATGGTTCCATGCTTGGCAATAAAAACAAACCAATATCAACAATAATCTCTCCATATCTCTTCCCGGTAATTATACAGTCCATTATACTCCGTGATATGTCACTCAGCGCCGCCTAACAACATTGGATGAAATTGGTCTACTCTAACCCAGACAGCTCCAGTCTAAAACGAACATCCGCTGTGGAGCTGTGGAGTTTCCAGTTAATTGACCCGTCGCAGATCACAGGGCCTCTCTCTACCAACTACCTACTGTATTCAGCACGACTTGTAGATTACTTTTTAGTTTTTTACTAACAGGTTAAAGTTTAAGTGTGAAACTGGCAGTCTAGACAGATTCGTTGGAATGGTGATGAGATGGAATGTAGATTCATTGTTGGATTGGTGCAGGGTCTAGGCTAACGGGAATGGAATAAGCTCCAGGGGAAAACTTAACTTCCAGGGGTCCAGAGAGTGGACTCAGGGGTGCATTGTCACTGAAGAGAGGTCGAGTGCAAGAGAGAGAGAGGCACAGCGATAAACAAAACAGACACACAGGATGAGATCTGAAAGTGTTTCTTTTGTCTTGTTTTTTCTTGGTTTAGAGACTTGTCTTGGTCATGCGCACTCCCCGTTGGGACGCAACCTCCCGAGTTGGCGATAGTGTCGGAGGCACGTAGAGTGAGGTAAGGTAAGGTAACGTTCAGCCCCTTGAGGCATGGCATGTTGAAACCATTCCTCCCCCAGAATCTCGACTCGTCTCTCTTTCCCAGTTCATTTATTCTCGACCATAGCAGAGTCTAAAAACATAAGCAAATTCAGCTGCAATATGAGTCTCGGGCTCTAAGGCTGATTGATTGGCTCCACGCTCCCTGTCTTAGCTTCCTGTCTTCCCCCCTTAGCTTAGCCTTGTCCCCTCGCCCATTTTGTCCGTCTTTTCGCTTCTCCTCGTCAACCAACTTCTATTTGCGCGACCACCAAATTATTACCCAACCCAACCGCCCTATCCTTGACGGTTGTTGATCTCTCTCTCTCCCTTTGTTATTTTCTTGCATCTGGCTGGCTTCTTTTCCTTCCTTTCTCCCTTCCCACGCGACAAATAGGAAGATAAACCCACTTGGCTCGATCTAATATTCCTAGTACAGCCACCGCGATCCACCATCACCACTTCCACCGAACGAGCTAATATCCCCAGAGAGAGCAATCCTCCCTCGTCGTGACGGGTTTTTCTACTCATCCCTTATTCCAAGGGTGAGAAAGCCGCGCCACCCTTTGTCTGCGCGAGGCACTATCGTCGACCCGTGAGCCACAGCATCGCGAACCCGACTTGCCTCTCCCTTGACATCCACTTCTTTTTTTCGTGACTCGTCCTAGAGTCCGTCGCCCTAGCCATGGATTTTGACTCGGCTGATATCCCCCCTATCCCAACGCGCGCCCACAATCACCATGCTCACTCTCGACGACGCTCTCTCCAAGGCCCCTCCTCGTCAAAGCGCAATTCCGGTCTTCCCCCCGCCAGCCCGGAAGTCATCTCCAACCTCATCACCAGCCTGAGCGTCATCTCGAGGCCTGCGACGAATCACTTCGAGGCGTCGCCCACGAGCCTGTCACTACCCGCGAGTCCTGGGAACGGTAGCTTTGGTGTGGACTACGGAGCGTTTCATCAGCCTAGCCTCGACGACCTGAGACAAGACCCCGTGTCACTCGACGAACTCGCGGCGTTACCTCCTGTCATACGCACCTCGAAACCCCCCAGCGGTTATTCACCTCTGACAGCGACAAAAAGCCCTAGAAGTCCAAGAAGTCCAAGCCGCGAAGGTTCCGGTGGGCTGCGATCATTTATTCGAAATAGCACATCCCGGCCGTCGTCGAAAGGATCTTCAGCTGCGTCCAAGAACGATGATGCCCAGAGTATAGGGAACCTTTCGATCGAACGTCGCGGTGCCTCGACCCCCGAACTGAACCACAAACAATCACACGACAGCTGGGGTAGGAAAACATCAACGAGGAGTCAAAAGGGCCTCATGTACATGAGTTCCAAGGAGCGTCTGCGGGAGAAGGAAGCCGAGAGGAAGCGGGTTTCGGGCGGAGTCTCGGCTTCATCTTCTGGTGCTCTTCCTGGCGAGAGTGTTCACAGCGGTGGGCGCAGTGATCCATTCTTTGCTGAGACTGCGATCCGTGAAGAGTCACATTACGAGCTGCCAATCGAACGCCCGATGAATTCACCTTGCGCTATCCCGGCGCGGAATTCGAGTCTTGCAAAGACGGGCCCGCAGAAGAGATCGAGCGCGAGGAGGTCAAGACGGGAGGATGGTACGACGAATGATGTGATTCCAGAAGGCGAGGAACACAGAACTCGGGATCGGGAGTCAAGCCGAAGGAAACAGAGTCATTCTGGCCATGTTCAATCAAGATCATCCACCCGATCGCCAGTTTATGGCCTCAAGGACGCATCTCCGTCAAAGAGCACCAGCGTAGCGGGCAGAAGTTTCCTCGATGTTAATGACGGCTTCAGCGACGAAGAAGATGAGGGCGCTCCATTTCCTGCCGTGGCTCAAGGTCGAAAGCGGGATCAGAGCAATGACCGCAATGATCGGAGAAGATCTGGTCGACAGAGCCCGGCACCAAATGAGGCCGTCAAAGTCAAGCGCAGCAGTTCCCGCCTGAAGCGTTTGTCTGCACCACTGAATCACAAAATCGACGAACGAGCCCGCGATTCACCCAGTCCCCAACCAGTGCAGAACCATGCACCTGCTGGTTACGAGCGTCCTCAATCCGCCGACTCAGTCGACGATGCCGTCGAGTCTTATTTGTGCTCTCCACGTTTATCGCAGAAGATTCGACATCCTCAAACGGGTCGTGTCATATCCTTCTCAGAAGTCGGTGACTCGGAAGGTTCTGCGGTTTTTTGCTGCGTTGGAATGGGATTGACGAGATACATCACCGCCTTTTATGATGAGCTGGCACTGACATTAAAGCTGCGGCTTATTACCCCAGATCGACCGGGTGTTGGCGATAGCGAGCCTTATTCTGATGGCACTGCTACGCCGCTGAGTTGGCCAGGTAAATTGATGTTTCTTCAATTGAGAAGGGCGCGCTAATTGTTGTAGATGATGTTTATGCTATTTGCCAGACCCTCAAGATCACCAAGTTCTCTATTCTCGCTCACTCCGCCGGCGCCATTTACGCACTTGCTACAGCTCTTCGAATGCCTCAACACATCCGCGGTCGAATACACCTCCTCGCGCCCTGGATCCCTCCCTCCCAAATGAACGTCTTCGGTACCTCACAAACCCTCCCTCCAACCAACGCTATCCCTACCTCGCAACGAATCCTCAGAGCACTCCCGACACCTATCCTCAAGGCTGCAAATAGTAGCTTTATGACCGCCACGAGTAGCTCAATCACCAGTTCATTACCCAAAACACCACGACGAGGCAAGCGAAGGAATAATGGCGGTCGAGACAGCACAGCTAGTTCGCGTAACGTCACCCCGAGCTTGGATAAAGAGAACGTGTATAACAAATCACCCGGTCACGGTGACACAGAATTGGAACCTCCCAATGCTTCCGAGAACATGGACAGAATGAGCATTCCACAAGGCACAAGAGGCGATTCAGATATCATCGCAGCCGCGGCGGACGCCATGGCAGATAAGGAACGCCAAATGACCTACGATCTCCGATTAACCCACGCCATCTGGGAACTCGCCACAACAGGCGCAAACCCCGCCGTCGACCTCCTCGTCTGCCTCGAGCGCCGTCACACAATCGGCTTCCGCTACGTCGACATCACAAGACCCGTCGTCATCCACCACGGCAGCAGAGATACCCGCGTCCCCGTCGATAACGTGAAATGGCTCGGTAAAACGATGCGGCGCTGCGAAGTTCGTGTTCTCGAGGGTGAAGGGCACGGTCTCATGGCTAGCGCGAGTGTCATGGGCTCTGTGCTCATGGAGATGAGTAAAGAATGGGAGGATTGGATGAAGGTCACTGGTGCAGATGGGAGGAAAGATCGTGAGAGGGGACGACGAGGGACACTCGTGCGATAAGAGTAATATTTCGACATACTTGTCTTGATACCCCAGAGACGGGCTTCATGCTTGGTTTGGTTGAGGGACCAAGGTTGAAGTATGATATCTCGTTTGTTTCTTTATATAACATTAATCTCGAGGACTGCCATGTCCCATGTAATGTCTTTTACATATCAACGCTTAATGATAGCTAGCTTCTCTCAATGATACCTTTGACGCTTCTACTTTAAATAAAATTATCCCTCCGCGAGCATCCTCGTCCAATCAAACTTCCGCCATCCCTTCTTGAAGCCCTCCACTCTAGGATCGCCCCTCATCCAGCGCCCCTGCTTCTTCATAACATGCGGCTCCGCATCAACAATGCCCCCCAAGACTTCACGCGCGAAAAGATCGCCCTTCGGCCAACGACCCGCATCTTCAATAATATGGCCCAATCCGCCATCTAGCGTAAACCACACGTGAAAATACGGCATCTCCTTCGCGATAGAGCGTCTAAATGCGGAACGGCCCATGCCGTCGCGCGCTTTTGCGCCTGTGTCGATGATCTTGCGATGCTGACTCCACTCCTCGTCGGATGACAGGAACGCCTCTTTGAAGTACGCGGGTGCCGTGGCGCCTTCTTCGTAGGGGATCGGGACGGCGACCATGGCTGCGTGCATGCGGCGATGGGGCTGCGCTGCGTTTTCGTAGAATACGACCTCGCGACCCTGTTCGTGATACATTCGTGTCAAGCTCTTCATAAAGTTTCGTATCTCCTCCCACTCGTCGTCGTCGCACTCTAGGAGATTCGCGCGGTGTGCGAGGGGGACGATGACGGCGCCGCCGGGGGAGATCTCTGGTTCGGTCGCGAGGGTGAGAAAGGCGCGTGTTCCGAGGGCGATGACGGGTGCGAGGGGCGGTTGGTTCTTGTCTTCGTGGTGGCACAGGGGACAATTGTCGAGAGCGCGGGACATTTTCTGAAACTCGGATACGGCCATGTTTTTGAGGTTGATGTCGGATTTGTGCAGGCGCTTGGCGAGCTTCTCGGCGTTTTCGTCCATGTAGTCCAGATCGTTATCGAACTTGCCGTCCTTTGCGATGCGTTCTGCTAGACGGAGACCCTCACCGCCAGCTTGGTTCTTTGTACGACGTTCCTCGCGGACCATGTCGTCGATTGTCATTTCTGTGTTCTCCTCGACGTTTCCGCGCTCGCGACCGCGTTTGTTGGTGATGGCTTTGGCTTCGTTGCGTGTACCGGCGAGCTGCCGATTGTCCATTACGCTGAGAACGACGGCTTCGGGGTTGGATTGGGCTGTGGCAAACATTGCTGCTGCTTTGTTGTATTCTTCTTCGAGCTGTGCGGCATTCGGGGCACGGCGGAGTTTCGCTTTCATCATTTGGGCACGGAGACGGTTAAGTGCGCTTTGGTCCATCACGGGAGTTGATTGAGGACGCGTGTCTGGAATAATTGTTCCTTGTTCAGGCTCGGGAGGTGGTGAGTCTTTGCGCTGGTTCTTGATCCTCTCGTGGTAGAGGTCCCCTGTTGGCTTGTCGTGGCCCTTGTAGTCTTTCCCGTAGATTTTGCGTCGCTCCATCTCTTCCTTCTCTTCCCGCGCGTCGTCGAAATATCGCAGGTCGCCAAACCGTTCCATCGCGACATCTTCAATGGGACGACCGCTTTCTTCAGCTGCCGTGTATACAGCTCTGAGCTTGGTCATTCGCCATGAAGAGCCAGCGTCGCCAAAGGTGTAATTTACAGTTGGTTCGGATGGAATGTCAAGGTCATCGATGGACTTGCCTTCGTTGATGTCGTTGATGTGAGTGTTGATCTCGCGCTTGGACACGACACGCTTTGGCTCGGGTTTCGGAGGTGGTGACTTGTTCTTGTCGGGTCGGTGGATATAGTCGACCTCGATGGAGGAGGGAGCTGTCATCCAAGAGTCTCGCTGGAGGGATTTCGATCGGACGACTGGGTCTTGGCTGGCCGGCTTCTCTTCGTCGGGAATGGGGAGATCATCTTTGGGGTCTGTTGTCTTACGATGCCGGTCGTCGCCGTGCCGTCGCGATCGGTGGCCATCTTCGTCGTCGCGCGAATGGCGTGAGCGCTTACTTCGGTGACCATCGTCTTCGTCGTCGTGTCTCCGACGGTGGCGATGTCTATGTCCGTCTCTGTCTCCGTCTCTGTCTCTTTCGCGTTCCGAGTCGTGTCGGTGATGTCTGTGTTTGCGATGTCGCTTTTCGTCGTGGTCGCGTTCTGCGCGCTCCCTCTCGGCCTTCTCAGCGGCCAGCGACTTTTCAAACTCGTCTAGGCCGTCCATTTGAAAAGTATGGGGTCGTAGATACAGCACAATTGAAGTGTTGATGGAAAAGTATTGGTTGCATGGACTGAGCCGTTACGTCAGGAGCGAAAAGCTGATCCGGTTCAAAGTGGGGCCATCACGGAGCTTTAGTTATGACGAAAAGCTTCACACTCAGACACCCTAGAGCGCCTTGGACCAGAAGACTTTATTCATACCCTCTGCTTGCAACTTAACTTTATCAGTACTATCACAGCATAAATGTGGGAATTAGTCTTATTTTTTGTTTGCTTTTTCTTCTTGGCTTTTCCTTGGAGATGCGGATTGCTCTATTATACGATGGCATTCCGAGGACATGCTGAACATGACCCTGAGAACTAACGGTTTCTCTAAATACAGCCAGGCGGTATCACGAGTGGGAATACAAAATAAGGTAGTCAGCAAGATATCTAAGGTGAATAAAAAGAAAACACAAAGGTATGAACCAAATACACTAATTAGGTATGCACAGAACTATGGCTAAACAAAATACTTACCCCATCACCTTACTGACGTGGGTATCTTTTGAGCCTGCCATGATTTGTAGTGATCATCCAACGTCTCGTTCAGAGGCCGGTACACGATCCCAAGTTCCTTGATCCCACGCTCATTGCCAACCTCAAACCTCACCCCGAGATTCGCCCGCATCCACTTCTGCGTCAGTCCAAACAAAGGCCCAACGATCCGAATCAATAAATTCGGCAGCGTGTGACGCGGAAGAACCCAGCGGCGCTTCGCTTGAGGCCGTATATGCTTCGAGATATCCACAAATCTCACCATCTCTTTATCACAGATGATGTATCGCCCCTGCGCAGACTCCGTCTCTGCTGCCCTGATATGCGCCGTAGCTACCTCCCTCACATCAACGGTGCAGAAACTCAGATCGGGAACGCCGAACCAAAGCTGTCCGCTGAATAGCTCGTCAAGCAAGAAGAGACTTCCGGAATCTGATCCTGCTGTGAGGGAGGGGCCGAGAACTAGGCCTGGGCAGATGACTACCATGTCCCAGCGTGATTGGGCCTTTTGGATTTTCCAGGCTTCTTTCTCGGCGACGACTTTGGAATAGTGATATGGATTGTGAGTAACGGAGCTTGATTCGTTGAAGTAGCTCTCAGCCAAGATGTTGTCCTTCATGCTCTTCACATCAATGTAGTCTCCAAAAATAGCACCGACTGGGGTATGTTAATGACTGTATGTCTGTAGAGATTGAGTTCTTACTAGTAGATGTCAAAACCACCCGTTTGACAGTTTCGGTGCTGTTCACGCTGTTCAAAACATTACGCGTTCCTTGCAACGCGGGATCCACCATGTCCTTCTGTCCATCTTTGATCTTCTCGGCCATCAAAAACGGAGACGCAACATGATGAACCACCGAGCAGTCTTTTATAGCAGGTTCAAATGAACCCGGCTTGAGAAGATCTGCTTCAAAGAGGTCAAGCTTCCCGGGGTGTTTCTCTTGCAAGTCTCGTAGTGGCTGGACTTTTCGCGTGTTGGTCAAGTCGCGTACAGTAGTGTGCACGTTATATCCGGCTTGCAGGAGCTGATTGACGAGATGGATGGCGATAAAGCCACTGCCGCCGGTGACCATGTGGGTATCTGATGCCATGGTATTTAGCTATGCGCTGAGAATTCTGAAGAAATGTGTATTATTTCCTTCTCTGTTTGATGTGGATCGGTGAAGCCTCATAAGGAGTTCTGAACCTGGGGGTTTTCGGCTTCCGCGGGCGTCGGTGGATACGACGGCATTCTTATCCTGAATTTAGGTGGTATCGATGAACTGGACCAAGCACTATAAAGAGTCTACCCCGCAACTTTAAGGTAGATCTGATGGTGATCTGAATGGAATAACCATTAAGAGCGGTGCCCGCGGGCCGAAAGATAGTCTTTCCTCAGGCTCTAGTTAAGGAGAATGGTTCGTTCCGTTAGCCTCAGATTCTTGCAGCTGTTTTAACATAATGGCAAGCTCTCGGTGATAGCAACTGACGCCAAAGGCTTCCTCATAGGTACCGAATGCTCATAAATAATGTTCTGTAAGATGTATCAGTGAGGTACTGTTGCGAAAATCAACTACCTTTGATGCGTTTCATGAGTGTTGCAACCAACCTTTGCCCAATGACAGCTCGAATATCTCAGTAGCATGACCTACAGCCTCACTAAACTCCATCAAGTAATCCGACCTTATCACCCCATATCTCCCTCCAAGACCGCCAAGTTTCCAATCGCATCCTCTTCAATTCAATTGCTTATCCTCTTCACATGTCCAGCGAGTAAAAGTCAAGAATCGACCCGCATCTCCAGTTCGCCCCCCCGAGCTATCTCTCTTTAAGGGTTGATCCCGCAAGGATAATGCTCCAATCATCCCCGCAGACCTCGGCCTACTCCGTATGGGGTGAAGGCACAAAAAAAAAGTAGTTACACAAGGGACGAACCAGATAAAAAACCTCGGCTGCGGTATTTTTCTAGTTTATCCTTTTTAACCAGGTTCTCTCAAAAGTATCATTTCTCATTTTGGCTGTGAGCACGCGACATCAGCTGAGATGGCTGCTATTCCCGATCCCGAAAAGGAGTCTAAATCCGAAGCGCCTCAGCTCACCACCGAGGATCAGCTTGGAGTTCGGACTGTCTATGGCGACGAAACGCACAGAAGGCTCAAGGGCCGGCACATCCAACTTATTGGGATTGGAGGGACAATCGGCACTGTTCTTTTTGTATGTTCTTCAGCTCTACGACTGCACCTTTATCAAACAATGGATCCATGGCTAATATTCTCAGGTCCAAATCGGCAAAGGCCTAATGCAAGGCGGTCCAGGAAGTCTCTTCATCGCCTTTTCCTTCTGGTGTCTAATCGTCCTCACTATCACAATGTGCATCGCCGAAATGGTCTCTTACACGCCAATCTCGTCTCCGTTCGTCCGATTTGCCGGTATCTACGTCGACGAAGCTCTCGGTTTTGCTTCCGGCTGGAATTTCTTCATCTTCGAAGCTGCGCTTGTACCCTTCGAAGTCACAGCTTGTCATTTCATTCTTCAATTCTGGACCGATGCGATTCCTGTGGGCGCTACTATCGCTGTGATTATCGTGCTGTATGCACTCATCAATCTCATGGCGATTCAGTATTTTGGCGAGACTGAGTTTTGGGCTGCTATTGGAAAAGTCATTTTGATCGTTGGCCTCATCTTCTTTACGTTCATCGTCATGGTTGGTGGGAATCCGCAGAAGGACGCGTTCGGATTTACCTACTGGAAGAGCCCTGGCGCTTTTGCGGAACTTTACTACGACGGCGCCTTGGGTAAATTCGTAGGCTTTCTGGCTTGTCTCATCCAAGCTGCCTTTTCGATCGCTGGTCCCGATTACGTCGCCATGGCAGCTGGAGAAGCCGGAAACCCTCGCAAGATTCTGCCCCGGGCTTTCAAGACGGTCTTTTACCGGCTGACCTTCTTCTTCGTGCTTGGATCCCTCTGTGTCGGCATTCTAGTGCCTTACGACGACCCAAACATGATTGATGCGTTCAGGGATGGCAAGTCAGGAGCTGCTGCTTCGCCATACGTTATCGCCATGGACCGTCTTGGGATCCGGGTTCTGCCGCATATCGTCAACGCCATGATTCTGGTGTCGGCGTTTTCCGCCGGCAACTCCTACGTGTTTTGTGCGACGAGATCTTTGTATGGCCTTGCGCTTGAAGGGAAAGCACCGAGGTTTTTGAAAATCTGTACTAGGACTGGTGTTCCCATTTACTGCGTCCTTGTGGTGCTGCTCATCGCTCTGCTCTCTTTCCTCCAACTGTCGAATAGCTCAGCTGTTGTTCTGAGTTGGTTTGTGTCCTTGGTCACAGCCTCTCAGCTGATCAACTTCTCCGTCATCTGTCTTACGTACCTTTGTTTCTATCGTGCAACAAAGGTGCAGGGATTCGACCGCTCTACACTTCCTTATCGCGCGTGGTTCATGCCATATGCTGCGTACGTCGGACTAGTTGCGACTTTTATCATGGTATTCGTTGGAGGCTATACTGTTTTTCTGCCAGGAATGTGGGATATTCCTAGCTTCTTGTTCTCGTAAGTATCTTTGCTGAACTGACAATTACACAACTGACCGCCACAGATACACTTCGGTTGGATTGTTCCCAGTGTTTTATGTCGGATGGAAGATTGCCCATAAAACAAGGATTATCAAGCCAAACGAGATTAATCTCCGACATAACTTGGCTCCGATTGAAGAGTATGAGAGAAATTATGTGGCTAAACCACCAGCGTACGTACAACTGCCTCCTGAAATAATGACGAAATGCTAATCAACTCACAGAAACTGGTTCGAGAAGGGTTTGCACTTTTTGTTCGGTTGAGAGTACGATGCAGTAAGAAAATTTGCAAATCTGAAGAGTAGGAAGCAAGGAAATGGAGTTAAGATATCAACATGGGTTGGCAACATGACGGAGCGTTTCTATACATCTACTGGCGAAAATACTAGACGGCATCTGGGGCGGTTAGATAAAAGGGCAACTAGCATACGACGATACCCAAGTTTAATCGCAAAGCTATCATTTCTTAGAAACCCACATTAGGAAACAAAAAATCTCTTAGAATACCTGAGTTAATCCTTCCGTCTCGTAAGAATCTATTTCTCAACATATGGTGCCAAGGTCTCAGCAGATCGCCTCAAAAGTTCAGTGTAATAAGTCTCAGATAACAATCCCGATCCATGATCGATAATGAACTGCAGCTGGTCAGGCGTAACATCCACCTCTCCCGTCTCCAACTGAGCCTTGCCATAGCCCCCAACAGGCGTTCGATCAATAGCTGGCATAAACTCAACGGCCAACCCACCATCATACCCAGCTTGAGCGAGCGCTTTCATGATTTTTGGCCAGTCGAAAGATCCATCTCCTGGCGCAAGCCGGTTATTATCGCCCACATGAAAATCAACGATGCGGGATTTGCAGGCGTGGATAGCTGCGATAAGATCCCTTTCCTCGAGTGCAAGGTGGAATGGATCAAAGGCGATACCGACGCCGTATCCAACTTCATCCGCGAGGGCGAGAGCTTGGTTTGAGCGATTTAGAAAGTACGTCTCGAATCTGTTCAACGGTTCAAGACCAATCTTGATACCCTTCTGCTGCGCAAAAGCAGCAACTTCACGAAGACCTTCTACAGCCCACTGCCACTCATTCTCTGGTGTAGACGAAGGTAAAATAGTGCCAACTGTTCCAGGAACAACTGTAGTGATTTGGCCGCCGAGCTCAGCGGACATATTGACAACTTGCTTGATGTATTCGATGGTATCTCGTCGTTGTTGAGGGTCAGAGGCGAGGAGGGTTCGTTTGCCGTGCATGACTGTGACGGTTCCCCAGCATTTTATGTCGTATTTTTGAAGAAGATGGCGGGTTGAAACAATGGGGAATTGATCGGGTTCGCCGGCGAGCTCAATACTGGTGTAACCGAGACGGACGAGCCTCTGGAGGGTCTGCTCAAGAGGCTCGGGACGCATCCAGGTATGAGAAGAGAGGTGCATCTTGAAATGAGTATTAGGGCAATTATTTGAAGGCTATTAATGTCTGAGAGTTAATTGAAATTCCAAAGATATGCTGTTTCTTTTTATCTTTACTTGATGTCAGCTTTATGCTGGCTCTTCAATGGATGTCAGTGAGCGGGTGGTTGTCTTCCGTTAATGTGGAACATGATGACTAGTGACGGAGCATCAGCTTCCGCCTTATTAATTGAATTGGTGAGACTACGGAGCTTGCATTACGAACGAGCCATGCAAGTGGATGACAACGAAAGTCGTAAGAGCTTATCCAAAAGGGACATAATATTCCGCTTCGAAATCTTTTAAGTCAACGTCAGTTTGGACCAAGTATATATATTCAGATCATGTCGAATAATGAGAACAAAACAACTCATGAGACTTCGACCAGCTCCCTGCTTCTACACTAAGCTCTCAAGACCTGACTACAAAACTATCAAACATCATGGCTATTCCCTGGAACGACGACTCAGTCTTTGAGTCCTACAACATCATTGAAGAGACGTGAGTACCAGATGACGAACCGATCTGATCAAAAGCTTACATCGCCAAGATTCAAGACTGTCTCATCTCATGATATCAAAACAGCCATTCTGATCCCCAAGAATCTCAAGCCAGGTCGCCACCCAATCATCTATCACATTCACGGCGGTTTTCTAGTCATGGGGAGTGGCTTGTTTGCCCCTTTCTTCCCAAAGTGGGTTGACAAGCTTGCGCTTCAAAACTCCGCCATCATCGTCTCCCCGGACTATAGACTCTTGCCTTCTGCGAATGGTCTGGATGACGTTCTGGAGGATGTCGAAGATGGCTGGCAGTGGACTAAGAACAAGTTACCGGGTATCTTGAGAGAGAAGGCCCCTGGTCACTCTATTGACTTTTCACGTGTCCTGCTTGCTGGCGGATCAGCGGGGTAAGGCATCTCACAAAAGTCATCAAGGCTTGATTCTAACGCTCTTGTTAGTGGATACTGCTCTACTCAGCTTGCGCTCTCTCATCCTGGCGACTTTAACTCTCTTGCTGTCGTATATCCTCTGCTAGACACCAAAGACAGACTGTACCTCCAAGGTGCACTCCCCAACGAACCTACAGTGTTGCGTATGCCGCTAGAAGAAATCCCATCCATGGAAGATACTCTAGCTTGGATCGAGAAGATGCGTAAAGATCCCGAATCAAGGGCTGGTTTCGAGAGGACTCCCTTCGCAGTCGCAGCTTGCCAGCGGGGTATTTTCTCATCTCACATGCTCGACAACAAGAGTCTCGACAAGACAGGCTTCCACCCTCTCGAGAGGGTTGAAGCTGGTGCGAAGTTGCCCAAGAATATGTAAGCCACCTCGAACTATATAAAAATGACGAGAAAACTGACCAAACGTAGGTGGATCATGCATGGGGACGATGACTCGACGGTACCCATCCGCGGCTCTCAAAAGTTTGTTGATATGGTGGCTGAGAAACTACCAGAGACTGTTGTGCGGTACGATCCCGTTGCTGGCGAGGATCATGGCTTTGAATTTGACGAGAAGAGATGGGAGTCTTTCGCTGATGAGGCACTTGCCTTTGTGAGAGATGCTTGGTTAGCTTAGAACGTTAGTCTACATCATCATAGCTCACCCACGGCATACTGGGTAAAGTCAGTCAATTCCAGTAATGGCCGAGATCCAAGAGACAGTTTGAAGATATCATACTTCGCCACCTCATTTATGAAATCGTTATCACAACAGCAGGTCCTTTCGCTCCGATCAAATGCAGACATCCTTGGTTCGAGGTACAAGTATCTTGGGTAACAGAACACTGCAGATTCTACCAACCCCCCTCCGAACACAAAGAGGTTATCGTTTCTGGCCCCGCGACCACGATATCAGCCTATCATACCAAGCCTCTTGGGTAACATCCACCACTGCAACTATTGCGATATCCAATAAATCCCCCCGCCTGATGTCCTGTGCCCCATGGCCCCCATGGCCCCCAACTCATATTGTCTCAACTCCCAAGAAGGCCAAGCCAGCGGCAAAAAAAATAATAAACCGTTATCATTCTAGCCACAACAAAAACGCCGTGCTACATCTCGCATCTCAAAAAGTTCCCTGACGCCGGAGTTTTACTGGATAGACTTAATTTTTGGGGTTACAACTAGAGTGGGCAGCCGGCAGATCTGATAAGGCTATTGTACAACTGATCACCAGGCCAATGAGAAGCTCTCGTGATGCCACTTGCCGAGTCACGATGTCGGACGATAGGGATCTAGTGACTCTCGGGGGCGGGACCCCTCACACGGTAGACGGGAAAAGAAGTGGACTCGTCTCCGCAAGTGGAGATCTCCGACGCCGATCGACCTAGCACCAACACGGACTGCTCACACGTCATTCGAGTGCGTGGCTTGAGGGGAACCAAGCATTGGCTCGTCTCGAAACTTGGCATGGTCATTCCTCTCTTTTCCCCATGCATCTATATCGATATTTATATTCGCTTTTTGATATTGCTGAGACCTTTTGAAGCATATAAAGCCCTTTGTGAATACCCTGCTTTTCTGTCGTGAGGATAACGCCGCTTTGTCTTCTTATCTACTAGTGCTGTGCTGTGCCGCGTGCCCAAGCGAGCTTCACCTCTTTTTTCCCGCCCGTCTCTCACGCGAGAATTTCCAAACGGTCATCCCTTTTGACCATGAGATTCCAATCCCCTCTTACCGCAGTGGTTTCGGCCCTGTGGCTCCTCTGCCCATCAGTCCTAGCCCAAGAACCCGCGGATGCATCGGGTTCTTTATCCCTCAACACCGACAAGCCATTGTGGACATTTGAGTACGAGACTTCAACCCCCAACCTCGCCAACTGGGTCGGTCTCTACTACAGCGCCGGCGGCGGGCCAGTAGACCAGAAGAAGGGCTCGTCCAACTCCATCAAATGGAAGTGGGCGCCTCATGACAAGGGCGATGTGCAGCTTGACTTTGGGAGCCTTGAGCCTGGAAACTACACTGCTTTCTTCCTGGCGAATGGCGGTTATACGTGGCTTGCCCCACCGCTTCAGATCATCAAGGGTCGTGAGCTTGACGGTGATGTGAAGTTTATTGTTTCTGATATTTCTCTGCCCAATGCTCGTGTTGGTGATGGTTACTCGCATAGCATCAGAGGTCTTGTCCGCGGTGGAGGCGGCACCATGAAATTCTCCAGCGAGGGCTCTAATGTTGACTGGATCAAGATCAGCGCTGATGGTGTTATCTCTGGAACGCCTACATCAAGCGCTGACAAAGCCGTTTTCACCGTTCGCGCCACCGGAAGGGATTCCGCCTCTTCCGGCGTCTTCACCATCAATGTCTCTGGCTCTGGCAAGGCTTTTCTAAGTCAGCTCAAGGTCATGACTCTCAACATGTGGAACGGCGGTACTATGGTTACCAGCTACCACGACAAGCAGGTCAATTTTCTTGCCTCGTCCGGCGCAGACGTTGTTGGTATCCAGGAAGACCAGCAGGGCCGCCATGTTTCTCGTCTCGCCGATGCTCTGGGCTGGTATCACTGGTCCAGCGGCGGCGATGTCGGTGTTCTTAGCAAGTATCCCATTGTCGAGGACTACGGTGTCATCAGTGGTCCTGCTCGCTCCGGTGGTGTCAAGATTGCCCTTGATGGCAAGAACCAGCAGATCAACTTCTTCGTTGCTCATCTGGGTTATACTCCCTATGGACCTTACGACACATGCTATGATCATCTACCTGTCGATAAGATCATTCAGCGAGAAGCTCAGTCCGGTCGCACTCCTCAAATGAAGGCTACCCTTGAGGGAATGAAGAGCCAGCTTGACAATGCCGACGATATCCCTGTATTCTTCGTCGGCGACTTCAACGCCCCTTCTCATCTCGACTATGTCGATGGTCTGAAGGAGAAGAACTGTGGATACACCGACATCCAATGGCCTACCTCCGTTCTCCCCAAAGAGGAGGGCCTCATCGACTCATTCCGCGTGGCTCATCCAGACCCCGTCAAGGAGCAGGGCATCACCTGGTCGCCCATCTACATCTGGAACGGTGGCTACGGAAAACCCGAGCCTCTTGACCGAATTGACTTTATTCTTCACAAGGGTAAGGGCCTCAAGGTCACTGACTCTCATACCGTGGTCGTTGGCGAGCCTAAGCCTGAGCCTAACCATAAGGAGAATGAGTGGTTCTCTGACCACGCGGCTGTCTTGACGACTTATGAGCTTTAGGTCTGGAACCAAGCTATGAAATCAACTTCGGTGTTACGGCCTATTTAAACGACTTGATGATAAACAAGAATGAATAAAAATTTCTTCAACAGAATGCATTGAACAGAGGTCCCTTGACGGCGAATCAATGTGAGATGAGATGATGTTTCTGTACCCCAGCTCAAAGGAAATGTCGCGTCGGGCCCCAAGTTGAAGAACATTTTATCGCAAATGTGATAAGAAAATAACATATTAATGACCTAACAAACATCTTGGTTTCAATTGGAAGTTGAGTCGCGCCCACGATTCCCTCGACAGCAGGAGTTGCTGCTGTCACGTGATCAATTTCTATAAATATACTAGACTCGGCAATTAATTAACCATGTGAAATTCCCCATCCAATTCCCATCTACAAACAATTACTTAATTGCCGTCTCAAAACCGGGGTCCTTTTGTTTTGCCCTTCTGCAACTAATCGCGTTTCAGGAATCTAGCGAAAGCGGGTGAAACAAACCCTCCGAAACCACAACATGTCCATTCTCCACAGATCAGATCATCAAGCGATTTTGTTTCCGCCAAGTGATCTATCTCTCCGCAAGAACCCATCGGCTGCCGTACTTGTCATCCACAGGCTTCCAATCCTCGTAGTATCCCTTCTCAGGGCCCTTGGAGAGGTTGTCATAGTCCCATATCGCGGGGTAGCGATAGAAGTAGACGTGGCGGAGACTGAGGGTTGATGATCTAGAGCCGGAGCCGAGGAACGCCCGCATCAGATTCCGGATTGCTTTTTCGGTGTAGATATCTTGGAAGGTGGTATGATCGTTCCATAGTTCGTCTCTGAGGGCGAGAGAGGTGAGATTTGGTGGCAAGAGATCGGCTAATGGTTGCCAATTGTCTGATGGTTTATGACCATGAAGAAAGGCGAGAGGAATTTCAAGATTTGTCAGGGACAGAAACTCTCGAAGATTGTCGATGCGGCCGCGAGTCAATAGCCATTCACGATCTGAGAAATCAATAAGGCCTCTTTGCATAATAGTCAAGTTGAGCGTCAATTTGGTCAAGGAATGGCGAACGTGCTCCAGTCCTCTTCTCAGCTCATCGACATCAAAGTCGCATTCAAAAGCGGGAAGATAACACGCGTAGAACATATTCTTGAGCTTGGGCGTCTGCGCAAGCATTGCCGTGATGTTATGGGTGTTTGACGAGCAGTGATCCAGATGAATCGTCGTGAGAAAGGTAGCCTGCGGTGCAGGTGACAGAGGGCCAGAACGGAGTCGTATCCGCTAATGCAATGTTCTCCCCTTTGTGATGGCTAGAGAAACTTTCGAGGGAGAGAGTTCTAGCGTTTGGAAGATAGAATGAAAGCGGATGGATTCCTCTTGGGAGTTGCTGGTAACCCAACCAGCCTCGGGGATTGGTGACTTGGAAGTGCGTGACATTCTGAAGAATGCTCGATTTGTTCTAAGGTGGAAGCGAGTTCTTGAACCAGCTCGAGGAGCCATTTGTGGCTGTATAGGAAGTATCCGAGGTCGATTGTAAGAGTCTGGACTTCGGTGCATGCCGCGATGATGAGCGATAAGATAAGATCAAAGTCGCGATCCGCAAACGCCCCATTCAGCTTCTCCGTTCCAGAAAAGCTCAATTCCTCAATCCCATCAACAATTAATTGCCGAGCATTCTCATTCTCCACCGGGTGAAAAGTCAAAGACTTCAATTTCCCAAACATCATTCTCAATCCGAAATCTCAAGCTCTTAACATAACTTCTCAGCGCAGGTCGACTCAAAATCGCAAAAAGAAATCCAACGCCCCAGGGTAGACGCCTTCTGCGTGCCGTGCGTATCTTCCCCAACCGTCTCAACTGCTTGGGCTCAGGTGGCGGGGAAGCAGGCGCTTCGACGTCGTGGGTTATGGTGCTGTCGCGGTAGAGAACTGAAACAGTTGCGGTGTGGAGATCTTTGCTTGTTTGACAAAGATGGAGTTGATCGCGAATGGATAACCGAGGGATGATCTCGAATCTCAAGATGTTGATTGTTTCAACGAAAGTGGCCATGTTCGCAGCGATGTGATGATAGTGAAAAAATGAGAGAACAGAGCAAAGATACAGCAGATCTCCTCGTATTTTAGATCTCATATATATACTCAAATTTACTGAAGCTATACGACTTTTGCTCTAGATTCGGTGACTTGCTCGTCTGGCTAGGGTCACTCCAGGGCCCATCGTGAAGAAAGAAAGTGTGGATCGTCAACGCTGAGACCCGTGCAGCCGTGCTCCCCGACGGTACAAGCCGAAACCAGACCGAGTCATTACAGAGTCGCAATCTCTCTCTGTATACGACTCTGCAAGTCAATTGATACAATGGATCTTCTCAGCAGACGTTATCTGATACAATTGATAAGCGAGTGATCTCCTCTTGAGTAGAAGAGCCTCGCTCGAGAAGGGAAAAACACTTCTTTTCCGCTGAGTAACACGCCAAGAATCTGAGCGCAGACTAGTCAAACTTAAAAGGCTGGAGTATAGAAACATATCAGATCAATCAGCGTCTGGCCCAAGATAAGACGTTAGCAGAAACCAACAATGTTCTTTAATTGGAATACCAAGCCTTCTCTCCTCTATTTCTAGATAGCCAAGAAAGAGCTTCATCCTGCGGGGAGGGAAAGGGGACGCGTTGGCAGCAGTGACACACTGCCAAGAGCATTATACCCAGGTCATGATACACTATATCAGCGGGATTCTTCTCGTTCAGAAGTGCCGATATCTCTGTATAAACGACTCGTTCCCCAGATGATCACCACAGACACTGAGACGGCCAAGAAATAAGGGGACCGTCGGAAACTAGACGTTCCGCCCCCTGCGGTGGAGTATACTCGCCATTACGACGTCGTAGAATTTCACAACCTGCGACGCCAGATCTGCCCTCGCTCCCTGTAACATGCTTAACTGTAGCGCGCAGATCGCGACGCCAAACCAAAACGGTCTCGGCTACATGGTATTCCCGCCCAGACGTGGAGACACACAAAAAAAGTACCGTAGCTGAGTGAAACAGTGACGCTTGAAACTGTGCCGTGACACGCTGCTCGTTTCGCATCAAAAGTCGCCTCAATTTTGTAATCTATCAACTTAAAATAGTTTATAATAACGTCGCCAAGAAGGCTATAAAGACGAACTCAGATCCCGCCAAGCTGGGGGTTTCTCTCTCGTTATCCTGCACTCTCTGTTCTAGGCTGGTACCTGGGCGACATACATTTCCTTTGTACGTTTCCTTGTGTTCTTCTCTCTTTCCTTGGAATTTTGTTTCTATTCTTCCTTGGTTCGTTTCTAGTCGTGTATTTCGATTCGAATGGGAACTGGTTTCTCTTCTTTTTGGTAATAAACTTGATACGATCCTTACGAAACGGTTCATCTCTTTTCGATCTTTGCTCAATATGGATTCTGCAAAGCCTCAATGTGGTGGTTCGGGGACGAGTGAGGATTATCCTCTTGCCCTGCATGTCGGAGGTCTTTGTAAGTGCTCCACGCGCTGAAAGCTTGTCACGGACTACTCCACCGTGATAAGCGGCGTGTTTGCTTGGCGATCTAACAGTTCAACAGTTGCCGTATTTACTGTCTCTGCTTTCGGTAGGTCAAGTCTTCCGTGATATAGCATCTTAATCGCTAATGATTCTCAGGCGCTGGTTTCCCCGTCGCTGCCAAGAGAATAAAGTGGCTCAAGATGCCTCCCAAGGTCTTCTTTGCTTGCAAGCATTTCGGTACTGGAGTTTTGATCGCTACTGCTTTCGTTCATGTGAGTACCCACGAGCTACTGGTCCAAACTCACCTGACAATTATCTACAGTTGCTCCCTACAGCTTTCGGCAGTCTCACTGATCCTTGTCTTCCCGACCTCTTCACCGAAATCTACCCCGCCATGCCCGGTGTCATCATGATGGCCGCCATGTTCCTCCTCTTCATGGTCGAGCTCTACCTCAACGCAAAGACAGGCGGCCACTCTCACGGCGGTCCAACCGGCACTACAGTCACCGTCGTCCAGCCTCCTCCTCCTCGACCTCAGCGCCCGTTCCCCGAGACCGCCAACTTCAACCATTCTCACACTCGCAACGACTCTAACGTTTCTGACGACTACGACGATGTTGAATATGAGAAAGCCATGGCTCGCGAGCTGTACGAGAAGGAGAACAAGCCTCATGCCTACTCTTACGAGCAGGACAGCAACTCTTCCATGCCTGCTTGGTTCGTCGTCTTCTACGAGCAATACGTTCGACAGCGCTCTGAGATGATGGACATGATCAAGTCAACTCAATACTCCAACCAAGCCGTCATCGATGACAAGCCTAGTCCCGAAGTCAGCCAGTCCTTCTTTGATGAGGAGGGTCAGACAATTGATCAGGCTACCTACAAGCGCATGTCGATGAACATCACCCTTCTCGAGGGAGGTATCCTCTTCCACTCTGTCTTCGTCGGAATGACAATCGCCATGACGACTGACGGTCTCGTCGTACTTCTCACTGCCATCATGTTCCATCAGATGTTTGAGGGTCTCGGTCTCGGAGCTCGTATCGCTGCTGTGCCCTATCCCCGCGGAAGCTTCCGACCTTGGCTTCTTGTCCTGGCTTTCGGTTCTACTGCACCCATCGGTCAGGCTATCGGAATCGCCAGCCGAAACTCTTACGACCCCGAGAGTGCACTCGGTTTAATCATGGTTGGAGTCTTCAACTCTATGTAAGTTTCCCTCAAACCACTTCTCCCAATCATCTCTAACAATCCCCAGCTCTTCTGGTCTTCTCATCTACGCTGCTCTGGTCAACCTCCTAGTTGAGGACTTCCTTTCCGAGGAAGCCCAGCACCTCATGAAGAAGAAGGACAAGATCGCCGCTCTCTGCTGGATCGGCCTCGGCGGTAAGTCTCTCCCTCATCTCATCGTCCGTGCCCTCACTAACTCTGCCAAGCCTTTGGAATGTCTGTTGTCGGTGCTTTCGCTTAGACTTCACAAGTGTTTGAAAACAATAGACATGAAACCACGCGACGGAAAAGACGCAACTCGGGATATGTTATCCTCATAACGGCTCTTTTTTTATACCTGTACTATACTGGGGAAGGAACGGTGATGATGTTCGTCGGACTTTCATTCATTACGGAACGAACATTGGGATGGTGTTGATATTTACGAATATATTGATGTGCATGGATCAACAAATGCGAGCGGTACATAATGATTATGATGATATACTGGGACTCTGGAAGTACTGCTGCTACGATAGAAAAGAAAATAGAATCTTATCTCACTCCGGATACTGAAGTTCCGCTTGTTGATGTTTGAGTTGCGCATTGATCTTTTGTTGCTGAGTGCATTGACAATAACCTGCTGAGCCAATAGGAAAGTTCTTGGCCGGTTTCATCATTGAGTTCCAGGATACGATCTTGGCAGCTTGCAAATGTTTGATCAGCCCTTGTATTATAACTCTATTATCAACGTTATTTATTTATAGCTAAATAATACGATTGGCTCATCTACTTGTAGATGTCTCAATCTTCTTCGCAATGCGACAGGTCTCCATTGCTCTGCATCCCCATCGACAAACTCCACGTCAGGCAAATGAACAATACCCAAGCCATAGCAATTCGAAGCTTCTAATGAATCCACAAGCGTTCCGAAGTCGAAATTTACATAGGTTTCTTGCATTACTGTTGACATGACGATTAATTATCTTATACAATCTCGCCTGGTGAACTTCAAATATTCTGCTTAGAGACGCCGGGAACTATGCGCAAATCTGCTTTTATGCCCTTGGGCTCCCAGGTGCCATGACGTTAAAAGCATTATTTCTATGCAAGTCTTCGGCGTGCATCCAGGTAAAAAGAAACAACTATACTTCAAATAGTAACTTTTAATATCAGGCAAGTAAAGAAAGCACATCGATAATGAATAATGCTGAAACTGTTGATGGTGGAGAATTCGCTCTACCGAGAGGCCTCATATTGAGAGCTGAATGCATTGGTGCCGGTTTAGATTGATGAATTCTCAACAATGCCTGTCGAGTGGGCACTTTGCGTTTCATCCAGTCAAGCCTTTTCAAAAGTCCATCACCTCCAATATGATCCGATGCGAAGAACCAGGGCGGAATGTTTCCAGGCTCGTTGACTGACTCTCCAACTCTGATTGGCTCGAGCGTTACAACGCTTCTATTTTGACCAGTTCCACTTGTGTCCAATCAGACATCACCAGCTTTCCCCATTCGGCAATATCCCATTGCTTTCAATAAGGGCCTCTTGGTGATTTTAGGTATAAAATGTGGTGTTACTTCGCGGCCTGTTTCTTTTCATGATTCATGATCAAACTTCCGAGGGCATGCTGTATTCGGAGCCATGTCTTACCATCCCCATCGCATTCCCGCATCACGCTGCACGGCCTGTGGACTTTGACCCGTCTCATTAGACTCAGCCTACCGATCCCCATATGCCCTCCTTTTCACAACCTGCCGGGGCCCAACAAACTCAACCAAAGTCACTCTTGTCGTCAGTGAAGCACTCCCGACGGACAAACCCTCGGTATTGAGTGGCTGCTCGGCATGCTGGAAGGACTTTAAGAAAGGTCAGATGATATCGCGCTGCAAGACATGCTGGGACAAAACGCTTTGCAAAAGGTACTAGAAGAAGGTCAAGAGACATTGTAAGCATATTTTAGGTGGAAAGGTTGTCATGATGAGGGTTGTGGATGAAGATAAGCATGAGCATGAGAGTTATGGTGACGACGGCAAGGACAGCGAGGACGACGATGATGGGTTGGAGAATTTGATTCAATTGTTAGCATTGCCACATGATCACATAGCCGCTATCTCCGCATAGTTATTTGGCGGAGGACAAACCCCTTCTTTACGATAAAGGGATGTTCGTCGTTATTACTACACTACTTGCGCCAGGCATCAGGCTAGGGGAGAAAATAAAACTCGGGACCTTAAGCCTAAGTTATAAAAAGAATTAGGTAACTTAGTATAATTTAGGGTAAGTTTAGGATACCTTTTATGGAATTTATTTTATTATCCTAAATTTGGGTCTTATATTTTCTTACCCCCTAAGGTCAGGCTAGAACGAGTACACATCTGATCCAACACCCAGTAGTAAATTTCTTCGTGATATAACCCGTCAGCCTCAGGGAAACAGCGTCTCTGATGCCAATTATCTCGTGTTCTGCATAGACGACAAGTCAAAATCTCAGAGATCATTTCTTCAGCGTCCCTACCACAGTAACAACATTTCATATCCTCCCCTTCCACAAGGAAAAACACTGATCAATCCCACAAAAATCCACCGTTCTTTCTCCATAAACCATTCGGGTCATATCGCTTCTGCACACGCTTCAGGAACCGCTCATTCTTCTTACCGTAACTAGACTGCACAGGCTGGTCCAGAAGCGCGTAGTTCATGTACCGCGGGTTAGTCCGGTAAAACTCTGCCTCCTTGGCTGTTACAGCACCCGGGATGGCGTTTGTGCTGGCTACTCCAGGCGCAAAGGACGTTGCTAACCTATCTCCGGCATTGCTGATGCGCTCGACAAACCCGAACATCTTTCTGTCGTCCTTGGTATCCAGCCAGGCTAGCGTGTAGTCGATCCAAACGGCATCACCAGCGTCAGGTTCAAGGCCAAGCATGTTCTGTACCCCTGTAACGTTCTCACCAGCTCGCATCGCGACTGCTGGTACTGGCACCAACGCCATGGAAAAGAGCAGGTTCTGATCACCGGCTGCTGTGGCGTTGGCCATGTCTCGAAAGGCCTGCCATTGCTTCAGGTACATATCAGCGCCGTACGGCGCCAATAAGTTAGGGAATGTGTGGCCACCGATCAACCAACGGTTCTGAGGCGTGTTGCCATTGTTGTTCAATGCTATCAGGGTTGAGTAGCTCTTTGTGGAGGTTGTGTCTGCAATTGGTTCGGCTGCGTAAAAGGCTGCAAAAGGATTTGCGTCGCCGGTCGGTGGTGAAGAGGCGTTGTAAAAGATATAGACGTTTATAAATGACAGTTGAGGGTTGGAGCCCCCTCCCATGCTGAGGTACATGTGTGATAGAGGATCATACCTAGCGATGAAGGTCTGCGTGGCGTTGAAAACTTGACTGGCCTTGTCGATAGAGAAGGTCAAGATACCGGCCCAAACCTGTGTCGTTTGCTTGTATGTCTTGAGACTGAAGCGCGTCACGATGCCGAACTGGTTCCCACCGCCCTTGAGTGCACGAAAGAGGTCGGGTTGGGATGTTTGACTGACGTTGGCGACGGTCCCTTCCGCAAGGACAACTTCGTAGTTGAGAACATTGTCACAAGCCATGCCGTGCAGTCCGGTAAAGTAGCTAATGCCTCCCCCAACGACAAGCCCACCAACGCCAATCGAGGCAAATCTGCCCCCGATAACAGTCACCCCGTGAGGTTCAAGCTTCTTGTACACATCAACCCATCGCGCGCCGGACCCTACAACGGCATAGCCACTGTCAGCCACATTCTGGACTCCATCAATCAAGTCTAACGAAATGAGAACTCCACAGTCGGTGCTGGACCAGCCGGGCCACGATCCATGACCACCACTTTTAACGGCAAACCGGACGTCACTACCGCAGGACGAGAGTATCTTCACGATGGATGCCACCTGCTCCGTGTTTTTGGGACGTGTGATGCAAGCCGGGCTCAGATCGCCCGCCGTTTCGCTCCAGTAGCTACTCTGAACTGTCTCGTAGCCCGTTGAGTTTGGCGCAACAAACGCTTCAGCTGGCAACGCCGACGCGAGAATTGAACATGCTTGAGGTGCTGTTGAACAGTGGCAACTTGCCACTGCGGGGGCAGCCAACACAAGTAGGCCTCGTAAGAGTGTTGCCCGTAGGCTTTGCATTGAGCTGGTTTGCATAGTTACCCAAGGTTTCTCTCGAGGCGTGCTACAAGTTCGACTTGAACTATGTTATGGAAGAGTTGGATGAGGATAAAAAAAGGACATTTTGGGTGTTTTGATCAGTGATTCGTCGTTCTCTTCTGCGGACTCGCCGGGCTGCAGTGAGACATTCCCCGCCTTTGGACATCTCATATTAGTCGCCACAGACGCATGAGGTAGCCCGTACATCCAATTGGCGCGTATCTCACTCACCCTCTACCCAGGTACAGATGCAAAGGCTTATGCTTGAAGCCCTTTCTGGTCATCTCCTACTTTTCCATATCTGGGTGTCCGTGAAAGAAGCTTAGGGAAACTTGGACCAAATTATTATTACTTCAGACCAGCTTACTTTAGCATCGTGCTATAATATCAGAAGTTCTCTTGCTTTCTGAGTGCTGGCTATGGAAAGGTCCAAGTATCTCACTGGGGTGAACCAAGGCGGCAAGATACAATATAAGTTTCAGTGACTTCGAAAGATACATTATACGAGGAATACAGTTTAAGTAACAGTAAATCGATTTAAAGAGTGACAGGATAAGAAGCATAAAGACTAAAGACTTCCCTGTAGCTAATACTACCGCCTCTACAGAAACCCAGAAAGGAAAAGGAAAAGGAAACCTAGAAAACCTAAAGCGTACTCAGAAAAAGCGCAGAACCCTACTTAATATCGCTGTTATTAGAGTTAGAGATGACGAGAGGATTATCTTGAATGCCTGAAGTCAAGTTAATAAAGTCGAAACCGTTCTTCAAGAACTTCTGGATCCCCTAGATGGAGGGATAGCGGGTGAAGGGGAGCTGGGGGTGAAGGCTCTGCGTGGAGTCGGATGAAACCACGCCCGGATGCCGGGGGGGATTTAGACGCGCCATCAGATTCAAGGCGGCACGATGAACTAGAGGAAGACTGAGGGTAAGAGCTGGTAATAGAGCCTGTATGTAAAGGCGTATTAAGCTAATTGGCAGTCTGAAAGCGAAATCCGGCCCTAGATCGGGTAATGGTTATGGTATCACTGGTGTTCATCCCCTCAAGTGCCTATTCCATACAAAGACCGGTCTCACGTTTGATACCTGGCTCGGCCTTGATACAGCCAGGTTGGCTACTGTCTCGATCTTAATACCTATGCTTAAGGCCGTTGTGCTTTAGCCGCTTTTGATAGCGTGGATTACGTTCACGTCGCTCAAGAAACCGGGTAATGAGGCCTGGAGAACGGTCTCGAAGATGTCGCTTACGTCTAGCAAGACGGTCTGGGTTATTTATATAGTCCTTGACCTCTTGAAAGGTGTCGAAGCCCTTGGTTGATACTCGGCCTGGAAGACGGAAGTGCATCCTTCTCTCCATGCCCCGCCCAAGAAGATGTAGCTAAACCCTTGGCCTGCGACGGGCTCGCACTCTTCTTCGAGGGCGTTTCGAGCGTGACCTGTTCCACAGTCACCCAAGACGAACTTTGTAGGCCCTTGGGTCTTGGTCCGATAGCTTGCGCTATCCGCTTCTGGGGCGTCTCAACGGTCACCTCTGCCTGAGCGCGGCTAGACACCAGTGCCTGCGAAGGTCCCGACTGTTCAGGCAACGTTGCGGGGTCCCTAGGAACCCGCGCGATGTTGGAAGCCGAGGAATCTGGCTAGTCGAGAGACGGCAAATGCTTGGACAGGGTATGTGGCGCAGCTACTCGAGCCTTCTTGTTTGGCCTGCCGTTGTCAATGGAGTCAAGGTCTTCCGCTAGGAGCTTCAGGGCCGCGGTGATTGCCCTATCCTCCCCAGTAGATGAGGAAGACTGGGAGCAAGATGCCGCAGATGACAGGCCAGACAATGGAGAACTGGATGGAGTAGAAGAAGCGGAGGGAGACTCATCCGGGGTTTTCACTGTGTCTTCATTTGAAGGGGTCGGGTGATTCTGGGGGGGTTCGCACTGGCGTTGGAGAAGCCATAGGAACGGCAGATCCGTGGAAGGGTCTGTTTGAGCAATTGGGTAGAGTCGCCAGACTGGGCAGCCATTTGTGGAGGTGGCAGGGTCTGTGTGGCCGACTTCGATGGTTCAGATATAGCCCAGCTAACCAGGTCCGCGGTGGCATTCTACTTCTTCCGAGCTGGCCTGAGGTGAGGAGTGATTGCGGATGGTTGATCATTCAAATACTGAAAGTGGATCTCTCGAGAATCTGTTCTCAACTCAACTTCAGTTAACTTCTCGTTCACTACCAATACGGACGTCATTCTACTGAATCAATCCCTTCAACTTTTTCTTCACTTGCCCAATTGCTGGCGAGTGTTCACTTTCAGCTTCATCAATTCGTTTTCCGCTTCTCTTACTCTCGCTGCGTCCTTTCATTGTCTTCACTCGGACTTCCAGACACCATGTGCTTCAATCAGAGCTCTTCCTCCACTCCGCCAGCTCTTTCAGCGCCTCGACCTCGTGGCGAGCAAAGTTCATGAGGTGGCGAGCGCGTAGGTCGTCGACAGCTGCCTTGAACGCCTCACAACCGAAGAGGGCCAGCTGTAAGTTGAGAATCAACATCTTCCGTTCTACTCTTTCTGATGAATTGCTAACTCTGTCTTTACAGGTTATATCCCTTTTTGTACCCTCTTGGTCTCTTCCCTTTGCAATGCCCTAGGTGGCTTGCCGCAAGATTTATTGGTCATTAACGTTTTGTGATTGTGCACCACAAGTTCCGACATCGCTGTGTCATCCTGCCTCTGCACTCGTGTTATAAAGAGTCTCTGATTTCCCCCGCATCAAGACTCCTCATTTCATCCAGTTTCAAATCGCGTCGGGCGAAGCGTCGTCATCTGTGGCATCTTCACCTCGTCCAAACATCATTCAGCACCATGTCTAGCCGAGAGCGACACGTCGTCCCAAGGGCCAGTCTTCGGGACTGCCTTTTGAGCTGCGCGAGCAAATCTACCACCAAAACTTTACGGTCGACGGCGGCTTCGCTTACCATGGAGATTCCGGTAAACTCGTACAGGTCAACAACAATCAACCGGTTGAACTATCGCTCACGAAACCGGGCAGTATCCGTTTGTTCTCAACGCGATTACATTCTCGACTCTTTACAGGCAGGACTGGAGAAAACAAGCCATATGGGCTAACTACATCATGGATCATCATACCTCGTTCCAAGATGCCATGCTTACTCGACTAAAACGACGTATTACACCCGAGATGTACGAGGATCCTGATCTAAAATATTCGCAGTACATTCCCGCCATCAGAAAAGACCTAGCTAGGAGCATAGCCTCCTGGGACCGTGCCAGGGACACGGCCCCTGAGGATGCCGAGGATGCCGAGGAGTCGGAGGATTCCCGCGCATTTAAGGCCCTCCGAGAGTTGAGATCCCAGCCAGCTACCAACGGGAGAAGGTGGGGTTCCACGGTCATAAGCCAAAGTTACGCAGATGAGACTATTTTCTTTTCACGCACCGCTGAATTTCTTCTACGGCGGGTGGCAGAGACGGACCCACGGGAGTTTTCACAAGGTATTGGGGAGATTTCACCCGGCTGGGCTGATTCACATTCTGTCTTGGAGTTCTTCAACCTGACCTTTGATCCATGGGCAATACCGTCGGTGGATGAAGTCAGAGACAAGTTGGAAGAGCTACAGTTAAGCTCTCTATGGGAGACGCCAGACAGGTGGTATCAATTGAGGGAGATACTACTTGGGTATACTGGTCCCGAGTACCGATACCAAGAGAAGATTCGGCTCTCTGCTGCCGCTGTTGCCATTAAGTTCCTGGGTCAAATCCCTCGGCAACAGAGACTCTGCATATCAAACCTCATTTTAAATGAGGATAGGAATTCTATCATCAGTTCTGAGTGCCATGTCCTTGGTTTAATCCCATTCTTCCGAGAGAACTCAAGGCTGATAGTTGAACACCGGCTTAAGCTATGGCGAAACATCCTCCCCAAAGGCGTCGACCTGGGGTGCTTCCACTTCACTGTAGATGACCAAGGTCTTGACCTTCAGGGATGGGACGTTACTCAAACACATCAAACCCGGTCCTCTGACATCGCCAAAGGTGTCACCAACATCATCATGCATATCTCGAAAGCCTTGACAGAAGGCCTGCCTTCAAGCTCTTACTCTCTCACCATTGACGGCGATCCTGATTTGAACCATTCAACTGGATTCTTTTCCACAATCATGAAGCCTTATATCGTCTGGCTGAAGGCCAATACGGACTGTGTCGCCCAAGGTCTTCTTTTGCCACCGAAACATTACAACTATCCATTTGACACCAGAAGCTCAGGCAAAGAGACGACGATCTTGCGGTCGAACTTCACTCTTGACCAGCCCTGGAATTACGACCAGATAATCGAAGATGGCGAATACGACATCATTGGCAGGTCATTGGAGTCAATTATGAATTGCTACAGCAGATTTAGACCTGAAATCGTCGACGTTTCCACTGATATACTCGACTGGATGGAGATCAAGAGAGAGAACTTCCTTAGAGAAGAGATACCAAAGGACGCGACCGGAGAGACCGCGGCTTAAGAGTTTACGAGGTGATGGATGTAGGTGGCGCTTGGACATACAGGATTACAGGCACTCTGGCAGGAGAATGTTGTAAAAGGTTTCTAGCTTCTAGTCATTCTAGACGCAAAAGATTGCGACTTAATTAGATGATCAATATCGAACAGAACTCTGCTGTAGCACCAGGTACGGGGTTTTTACTCTCAGTACGCAAGTTCGTTCCTCTGCCATCAACATGCTTCCCTTGTAATCGGCACTTTGAGAACGATAGTCGGGGCTAGAACGCCCAGGGATAATCATGTCCTCGTAACAATACGGTCCTCCAGGTACATTATTCCTTCGGTGTCCATACCATTCCTCTTCGGGTTTGTTTCGAGCTTCTAGTATCTAGTTTTCCAGTAGACTATATGTATACTTGGCTCTTGAGTAATTTGCTGTAATTGAGGGCTTATCTCATCCGCGGCATCGCCACCTCCAAAATACAGGATAGGAAAATGCATGATCCGCTCTGAGTGGCCCTTGAATATCCAGTCGACTGTATCATAGCTGAGCAGCTGAGCAAGAACTAGCTTCGGAGCCGTTTGATCGCCATACATTTGGCTTCACTATGATCGCCATGTTCTCTACGCTGATTCAAGCTCTCAGCCATAATTCTCGACTGCAAATAACACATCTAGCTCACTGCTTTCTGAGGAACTAAACCCGGGCTGGAAGATTTACCTCCGGTGTCAGAACCGACAGTGGACATATCGCTGTGCTTCCTCGAATGACCTGATGGCTTTCCGATATCCTTAATTAGTACAATGGAAGAGTTTTATCGTATAAAAACCGTCTATAAAAGAGAGGCAGTCTAGTCTATCTCAATGTGTATCGGGAAGAGAAGCCGAGCCAGAGCCATTCCGACCCGAACCTCGGTTTGCGTAAACTACCTTGCTATCTACCGTCGAATCAACAACTTGAACCCATCAAAAGACAAAGCCTAACAAATGATCTAGTGCTGGGACTGTGAGTGGATTGGCATTATTTAGATCGAAGCGACCCCTCCTCATCTGCACACCACACCCTCTTACAGCCAGAACACTGCACCGGTCTTCAGAACATCGGGCTCATCTTTGACAACAAGTTTTGTAGATACGAATCTTCTTCTCGCCTGCCTCACCTCACGATGGCCACAATGGCTTCAGGCAATTTCTTCAAGGCGGCGCTTGACAAAGGCGCAGGGCCGAGCCTTGGGTATTGGCAGATGATGCCCAGCACCAACATCTCACGCATGCTCGCGCAGACGCCCGGCTGCGACTGGGTACTGATTGATTGTGAACACGGTGATCTTGATGGTTTGTGGTCAGAGATGCACTCGACGACTGGCACTAACTGCGAGTAGATCGAGATATGCGCCAGTGCGTCCCAGCCGTTGCAGCAGCTGGCGCATCGCCGATTGTGCGGATCCCGAGCACAGAGCCATGGCTCATTAAGCGTAAGAACTACTATTCAGCTTTATCTAAGGGTCACTGACGATTAGCTAGGGGCACTGGATGCTGGTGCGCATGGAGTGAGAGACCGCCAAGTATGTCCAGTCTGACTGGGCGGCTTGCTAACACTCGCTAGATTCTCGTTCCTCTCCTACAAACGGCCCAAGAGGCTCGCAATATCGTAAAGGCGGCGAAATTTCCTCCCATGGGAAACCGTGGCTTCGGAAGCCCGTTCTCCATGGATCGCTTCAAGCCCATCCCTACATCGGATGAGTATCTCCAACAGGCCAACGACAGTCTCCTTACCCTCGTTCAAATCGAGACAAAGTCTGCTTTGGAAAACCTCGAAGACATTGCGGCCGTTGAAGGCATCGACGTTTTATTCATTGGTCCTTTCGATCTTGGTGAGTTACTCGGCAGTGAGACTGTGATTGCATTGGAGCTTACGTCGTGTAGGTAATAGCATTGGATATCCGATCCTCAACGGAGTTGTGAAACCAGAGCTCAAGGCTGCCATCCACCGCATTCTGGAAGTTTGCCGTAAGGCTGGGAAGAAATGCGGTATCTATTCGCCATCTGGAGAGCAGGCGAGGGGATATATCGAGGCTGGGTTTGATATGGTTCATGTTGGGACGGACTACGCGATGCTCCAACAGGCTACGAGAACTGAGATGGGTACAGCTCAAGGGAAGGACTTGGGAAAGCGCGTGGGTTATTAGAGATCTTTTAGAGACGTCAAGATCAAAAGAGGTTGCCTCCTTCGCAGTCCAAAGAAATGTGTGGGTGTGCGCCCTCTCCTCAATGAATTGACTACGATGGCTGCCTTTTATCACTTCGACTTCCTCTTCAAACACTGACAAAGCTTTGTAGAGTCTTCTTGACAATATCCGCCGTATTACACTGTATGGCCTGTTTCTCTATCATATTCACCCGTGCTCTTCGATCCAGCAACCAACAGTAAAGCAGTCCAAGGCTGCTAAGACAAGGTAGTGCTCGCATGCATTTACTGCATCAGACAAGTGCGCAAGGCAGCCACTGTCTGGTAGTTCATGTGCTAATGAAACAGACAAGCTGCTGTTGGTCGTTCTCTGTCATATCTGGTACTACTATAGCAACTCACCGAAGAACAAGAGTCAAGGAACTTCCCTTCAAAGCTGGCCTTCCGCGCCAGGGCAGTTAGCGTTAATTGCGAATAGGGGAAATCTACAGATACAAAATGAAAGCATCTACCAGCTTTAATAATTAAAAGTAGAAATATATATAGTTACTTATTAAAAGATTGACAAGCTACATTAATAAAATTAGTGTATAGGTAAAATCTCGGAGATATGTATAAAAGAAGGGAGGGAGCAACATGAAAACTTGAAAAGTGTTTACAAGAAGCAAAATTATAAAGATGGCAGAAGATAAATGACAATATATGGCAGTATGTTACATGGAACCTAGTGGCTACACATTACATCTACTCATATCACAGCTATCTACTGCATATTCTAATTTTACAGGTCACAAGGTCACAGCATGTCGGGATTCGAACCAACAACGCTTGTTGTTGTGACCTACCTTCGTAGAGCTCTGGACACCGGCCATTGCCATTCCGTCATTGCTCTACGACAATGGAATACAGAGAGTAATTAGTATATAACACTACTATTGGGTCTACTGGGGGTTTGTGTGACGTGTCTGAAGCTTGTGTTAAAGTTAATATCGGGTTGAGTTTGTGTGTCACGGGACTGGGGCGAAGGGTGAACCATAAGCAGTGGCAACATCCAGTCGTTACAAAACTCACGGGTAAGTAACAGCAATCTTCTGATATAAGCTGGTTGTTGCCTATTGAGTTCTTCTGCGTATCCGATCATGATTTGACATGAAAATTCTGTCAGAATGACGCCCCAAGGCATCCTTCATAAGAGTAAACGGACCCATACACTACCCAGCAGAACATAGATCTAATTTTATGCAGTACCATTATCAAGACTCATCTATGAGCCGTGAGAAACTTCTCTGATAGTTCCCGAGCAGCTTCATCAACAACTCTTCCTCTCATCACGCGCTATTCACTATCATTCATCGGACATATCAGTAAGATCTCTCCACCAGTCTCTTTGCAGCATCCCGATTCAGTCTTCTGCACTTACCAAGCTTCTTTGAATACAATATTAATTATTACAAGCCCCCGTTGCTTCCAGACTCATGCCACTCTGGGGCGAAGCATGCGTTCTAGTCCATGAAACCATTCCTGAATACTGATAGCGTATTTCTGTAGCAAATTTCCTTCATGTCATAGTACTTCCCTACTGGCTCAGTATACAGAAGAGGACTATGGTGACCAGCTGCTTGGATAACATAGATCCAAGTCCTCGCCGGGCAACGGGCCTTCACATCCTCCATCAAGCACCAAAAGTCCTTTGAAGCTCGTAGCATTGTTTTCAAAGATAAATGTCACTTAAGAACTTGGCTTCGAGAGCAATGCCATTCTGTCTTGACATGTGGAGTCCCTGATCCCTGACTCTCTGAGTGCCACCATGTTGACACTTGACACTCAACGGGCCTGGAGCAAGGTTACGAGATATTAAAGTCGGACTAGGTCTCAGCTTACCTTAGGAACTACTTTTATGTCTCATAAGTACCACGTATTTACTGTATTGTCGCTGTGGTATCTATCGTGATGTGCCGTCCTAGTGTTAAAATCCTGCGTTTTCTTTCCTCCCCCTGAATATTTAGACTCTGAACTTGCATCATCCTTGCAATGCAAATCACACAAGCTTCCACTTCTTTCTACTCCTGTTCGACTCATCATTTGTAATATATACTGCCCCGTGCGTGCTGTCATTCGTCCATACGGTGATCAGATCGATGATGGAACACAACAATTCACAAATGCCAGAGGAGCGCCCAGGACACTCCGAGTTGTTACCAGCGAGTGTGCTTTGTTCTTGCTGGGAATTGAATCAAAGTTTGAATTCAATAAATCATCTTCTGTCTCTCTGACTTGTCAGCCACTTCGTCGAGATCTCGCGTTTTACTCGCCGCTTCCGGCTGCTCGTTAGTGATTGAAGCGGAGGGTTAAACTGCACGTTCAGCAGCGTTGTCTGCATATCTTCCTCTACTCCGGTAACCTTATGGAATATTAAATAGCGACTAAATCACACATTTACCATGTCTCTCCATATCATTACTTGGTGTTGTAGGTAGGTGTCAAACTGATTGGAGACAGAATCAGCCTAACCGAGACTTCAATTGGGGTCAACGATATCTACCGTTAATGCCTCGTAACAACTAACAAAATCTGGTCAGTATACATTAGAACTCTCTTTTGACTTTCCAGAGTGATTTTCTGCCTTCCGTTGATCAACGGAAGTGGCAGAATTGAATGTCTTGCCGATGAGTCACGCCTAAAGACAACCCTCAACACCAAGCCTACATCATGTAAAAGAGGCATTTTCTCTAATACAACTATATCAACCGCTCTTCATCCAAACATCTCCCACATCAGATCCTCACTCTACCCCACATTTCAAACAGCTCCAAACGATGGGATCACCAATCTTTGTACTAGAAACAACTTCCCTCAACGCAATTCGATCCCTCCCGTCAGACATCTACCTCGTCCACGCGACAAACTGCATCGCCGAATGGGGCGCCGGAATCGCCGCCGAACTAGCGACTGTATTCCCAGCTGCTTTTAAAGAATACAAAAAGTTCTGCAACATAACCATACCTGACGGGTCGAGATGGCCGTCGCGAAGTCTTGCGGGGAAATGCTACATCATTCCACCTCAAGCTTCAGACACAGCGAGAGGAGCTTCAGGGATACATATTGTATGTTTGTTTACTAGTTATGGATATGGAAGAGCGAATCCGAGAACAGGCAAGCCAGGGAAGGATGGTGCGGGAAAGATTTTAGCGCAGACGAGAGCAGCGTTGAAGGAGATGAGGATGCAGTTGGAGGGGGAGCGGGAACGGGAAGGTGATGGTGCGCCGGTGATTTACTCGCCCATGTTTAACTCGGGAGCGTTCAAAGTGCCATGGGAGAGTACGTCGCGACTTATCGAGGAGGAGTTCAAGGGTTTTGAGGGCCGGTGGTTGATAATGGCGCCCCCATAAGGCCATGATGGCCATTGTGTTTCGGCTGATTCGGCGAGGAAGGGGCCTAATTTAGATACATGATAAATATTTCCAAGACTATACCTCGCTCTAGCTACACTGAACTAAGGTTAATGTCATCTTTCACTCATTGGACCGAGGTCTGACAATTTCTGTCTATGGCGAATTTGTTCCATTGTCCTCCAGCTTGTGAATATAAGCTCAGACACTAAGTAGTTCTTCAACAACCAACAAGCGACCGTGGTGTAGTGGTTAGCATTAACGCCTTCCAAGCGTTAGAGAGGGGTTCGATTCCCCTCGGTCGCAAACATACAACAGCCCGCGAGGGTTTCTTTTTGCAGAAATGGACTACAGATCTAGAGTTTCTTGTTCTAATCCATTTGTATTTTAATGCAAACCATTCCTTTCTTTTAACGCTGTCATTGTCATAGTTCCAGCTGATGCAGTACCAGAATTATATGCAAACACATCATGAGGACGTGGAGCATTGTCTCACGACAGAAATCTCACTAAATGCTAACATAGAATATCAATTACTTCCCTTACTTTATTGTTCTAATATTTGTTCCTACCTCATTTTGTCTGGCACTGAAGTGAATGTTCGTGGTGATCCTCCGTTGCATTTTAACAGCGGTCGATCATTCTTCCGTTGAGCCCCACCTTCCCGCCTCGTCCACAAGGCTCCAGCTACCGCATCATCATCAAGCTCTCAATACCTTAGCCTCTCAATCCAGCTCCAGCTCCATCAACAACCACAATCGCCCTGCCTCCCTCCCATTTAATCGAAACGTCATATCACATACCCGCCTCGATCCATCATGGCATCCACAGATCCCAAGACCACAGACGACAAGCCCGCTGAGCAGAAGCCAGAGCAGAAGCCCGCCGCTCTCGGCGAGGACGACGAGTTCGAGGACTTTCCCGTCGACGGTACCACTCCCATCACAGCTGTTCTTAGGCTACATTGAGTACTGATGCTGTTTAGACTGGCCAGAGGATCAGACCGAGGCTGCAAAAGGCAGCGGCGAGACAAAGCATCTCTGGGAAGAGAGCTGGGATGACGATGACACGAGCGACGACTTCTCGCAACAACTTCGGTGCGTTCAATATCCACGGACACTATTTAATCAAAGCTAATATCTGGATAGGGAGGAATTGAAGAAGGTCGAGGCTGCTAAACGCCGATAGAGCTATGTTGTGACGATACCGCGATTCGAACCAATTTATAGAACGGGAAGGGCGAGTCTGTGGAAAAGACAGATCAGATCAAATAATTAAATACCAAATACCAATAGAGGCGCGCGAAAGCGCCATGAAGCATCTTTGAACGTTTGAATGGGCTTTAGCTGTGTCTGTTTGTGTTGAACGACTGCATGTGCCGCCAATGCTTGTTAGGTGACAGAAATATCGAGACAGGTTCGTGGTGAAATAAGTAAGCTATTGTTGGTCGGTCTTCGGCCTTGTCATTTAGAGTCTCAAGAGCCTCAACCCGTAGATCGGAAGCTCACACCGACACTGGTCTTTGTAAAGGATGCTGGAATCGTTTCCCATTCCACAGCGAGCATGGTCGGTCCGGCCGCAGGATCCTTTATTTTATTCTTCTTCCTCGAAGCAACACGAGCCTGCGCGATCTGGACGTTTGCAGCGTTCCCATACATCTGCATTTGCAAGCTCCAGATTCCACCATCAATTCCTTCTCACACGTGCGACAATCGGAACTGCTTCAGTCGTAGGTAACGTTCTTATAGCGCTTTCGCGCCTCTATTGGTATTTGGTATTTAATTATTTGATCTGTTCAGTCTTTGCTACAGACTAGCTCTTCCCGCCCGACCTTTTTCCATTTTCATAGCCCGTCATCAACAGGTTCTCATAAGACATCGTGCTCCAACAGGTGTGGGTATTATTTACTTACTCGACAGAGCGGTAACACCGGGCAGCTCCTTGCCCTCGAGGAGCTCCAAGCTGGCACCACCACCAGTGGAAACGTGGCTGAGCTTGTCCTCAACGCCGTACTTCTTGGCGACGGTGGCGGTGTCACCACCTCCGATGATAACGATCTTGCCGTCCTTCTGGACAGCGTCGACGACGGCGTCGAGGGTGGCCTTGGTGCCGCTGGCGAACTTCTCGAACTCGAAGACACCGGCGGGACCGTTCCAGAGGATGGTCTGGGCCTCGGCGATGGCCTCCTTGTAGAGCTTGACGGACTCCTCGCCGCAGTCAAGACCTTGCCAGCCGTCAGGGATGCCGTCCTTGTCGGTAGCGTAGCCAGTGTTGGCGTCCTTGTCGAACTTGTCGGCAGTGATGTAGTCAACGGGGAGGACGAGCTTGACGCCCTTGGCCTTGGCCTTCTCAACGAGGTTGCCAACAGTCTTGGAGCCAGCCTCGTCGAAGAGGGAGTTACCGATAGAGACACCCTCGAGGGTCTTCTTGAAGGTGAAAGCCATACCACCGCAGATGATCAGGGTGTTGACCTTGTCAAGGAGGTTGTCAATGAGCTGGATCTTGTCGGAGACCTTGGCACCACCGAGGATGGCGAGGAAAGGACGCTTGGGCTCCTCGAGAGCCTTGGCGAAGTACTCGAGCTCCTTCTTGACGAGGAAACCGGAGGCCTTCTGGGGGAGGTCGACACCGACCATGGAGGAGTGAGCACGGTGAGCAGTGCCGAAAGCGTCGTCTTTTCTTGTTAGCATCATGTAGCATGGGATTGTTGTACAATTGAAGACTCACTGATGTAGACATCACCAAGGGCAGTCAGACCCTTGCGGAAAGCCTCAACCTGAGCCTTGTCGGCCTTGGTCTTGTTGCCCTCCTTATCCTTGGAAGAGCCCTCCTCCTCAATGTGGAATCGGAGGTTCTCGAGGAGGATGACAGCGCCATCCTCAGCCTTGTTGACGATCTCCTCGACCTCGGGACCGACACAGTCGGGGGCGAAGGTGACCTTCTTGCCGAGAAGCTTCTCGAGCTCGGGGACAACGGGCTTGAGGGAGTACTTCTCGTTGGGGGAGCCGTTGGGGCGGCCGAGGTGGGACATCAAGATGACGGACTTGGCGCCATTCTCGAGGGCGTACTTGATGGTGGGGAGGGCACCGACAATTCGCTGGTTGTTGGTGATGTTCTTGTCGGCGTCGAGAGGGACGTTGAAGTCGACCTGAGAGGGGTTTTGTTAGCTAGAGTTTGAGGATGGCGGGGTATTGTTGAGGCTTTTTGGCATGGACGTTTGAGCCGTTGAGCTTGGTGGCTATAGCTAAATTGAAGGCTAATCAATGAATTGATTGAGGTGTATCTCGTGCAATTGCCTCGACTGATTCGTCGTGACATCTGATGATATGATGCGGGGAGCTCAACCAAGCTCAACAGCTTCATTCCATCGCGGGGCATTCTTTTCTCGCCAACTTACTCGAATGAGGACTCTCTTGCCCTTGACGTCAACGTCAGTGATGGAGAGCTTGTTAGACAGCGACATGATTTCGATGCGAGGTACGAGTGAATGGGGATGCAGGTCAAAGGGTGATGTCGAGGAGAAGAAGGGAAGAAGAGAGTTTATGGAGGGGAGCGTCAGGTAGTAAATAGCACTGCTGAGTTCAAGGTGGGGGTCAATCTTCTCAACGCGATGACGCTGCCGCTGCTGGCGTTGGCGGGGCTTTCGCGGCTGCACTCGCAGATGGTGGGATGATGAGGCCCGTGAATGCCCCTGGAGCAAACACTTTAGCCATGAATCTGGCGTGAGATGTCGACTTGTCAGTGGACTATTGCCTATTCCTCTATTCATGATATGACATGATCGGTCTCGTCTCGGCCGGTCCACTTGTCAAATCACTCACTCCCTCTCTTCAACCTCTTAAGCAGCCTACCCTAAACACTCAGCCCATGCACTTTATGCAGCCGTCAACGTCGCCGGGTTACGGGCATCGTCCTCCGGCTTCTGGCGATGCGGATGCGACAGACCCGGACAGACGCGGGCCGCCGAGAACCACGCCTTTTACGTACAGTCAGTTACCTTGTTGAACTGTTGTATGTAATGAAATGCGACACCAAGATGCATGCATCCATGATATGAGGTCTAAGCTAGCGGGGGTGGAAACTCAAAGAAGCCTATGTTGAAACAACATCGATTAGCTGATTTGATAGTGAAATTCGATATGACACGTTCTCATTACTGTCATGTCTATGGATATCAAAGCTTGAAAAGCATTGCCACAATTTCTCAGGCCACTGGATCTTCTCGGTGAATTATATCAAGACAGGACCATACCACCCTTCACACCTTGCTGGGTTCCCTTGCAATTTCCATTCAACCTACACGCTGTCACCTAACGGCCGAGATCAATTCCGACCCGTCAGCCCTACAATGCAAAAGAATTACTCGATGTCATATCATGATCATTACCCGGACGCCCTATTCATTTTTATATACAATCAACCCGTTTTTTAACAGGACAGATTACCGCGTTCAGATCCGCGACACACAGCATTGACTATGGTCCAAAATGTTAAAGACAAAAAAGATCGCCTCGTCTTGTCATTTAGAAATCTACCGAAACTCCAAACGAGACTCACGCTGTTATTCTAAACATGGTCCGTATCCCATCCCAACCCATAAAAAGAATGCCGTACAAGGCAATTGCCACAAAAGGACCAGAGTCTCATTGTAGGTCCCAGAGCATACCAAATCGTGCAGTACATGTAAAAAACCCTCAAAACGCCGTTTCTATGTGACGGCTGAAGCAGTAACAGTCGACGCAAATTCATGTTCATAATCGATCTACAATCAGCTCGAGGCCAATTGAAAACGTTCACCAGGCATGATTTAATGAGCTTAGTCAGAGGCTGAGTTTGTCAAGGACAGGTATGCTGTCCAGGCAATACCAATTGTTGATACAAATGGCTGCAAACATGTTAGCGATCTTGGTTTCTGCAGCGCAAAAGAATGACGTACCAGTTGGAACTGAACGGGCATCAAACGGAAGTTGACAATCTGCACAGCAGGCCAGACAACATAGTTGGCCTTGAGAGTTGGAATGTACATATCCCGAAGCTTGTTAGAAACGGCGCGACGGCCACCACCCTCAGCAATAGTCATGGTCGTGTAGAACACAGCCAGACCGAATGGTGCAAAGATAAGCTGGTCGAAGGCAACGCGCTTCATGGCGGGGACGAAAGCGCTGGTCTTGGTGACGGGGAAGACTCGCTCGAGGAAGCGGAACCACTTGAACTGCACGGGAGCCATGCAGAAACCGTACGCCATGAAGCGCGTGAGACGTTCAAAGTCGAAAGGTGGAGGAAGGCCGACCGAGTCGGGGATCAGGTCGCGATCGTAGAAGGGGTTCTTGCGGTCGAGCTCGTGGATCTCAATAGCGATGCCGTCGTTCTTCTTAAGACCGCCTGGCTGACGGATAGCTCGTTCGCGAATGGCAGTGATGGATTGGGCGACTGTGTCGGCGACGCCTCCGAGGATGGCGTTGGTGACCATCATGGTCATGACTGGAAGGTGTCAGTTATATCGCATCGGGCGAGAGGTGTTTGTGGTAGCGTACGTGGTCGCTCGTCATAGTACGAGTTGAATCGAGCTGTAAGTCGTGCGATGAAGGCCATTTCGATCAAGAAGACGATGGTATGCAAAAGAGGCTGGTGATGATGTCGTCAGCGTCGAGTCGCACAAATAAGGCCTAACAGCACAAAGAAGAAAGGGCAGCGAGACAATAAAAGAAAAACGTGATGAAAGGAGAAAAGAAAAAAGTAGAGAAGTGCGCAAAGTGATATCATGAACAAGCGAAAAAAAAAACAGCTTGTACATAGCGATGACGATAGAGCTGGACAGTAGTTGGGGAAAATACTGGGGAAGCTAAAGTGGCGACGGATCATAGAGTTGGAAAAAACAGGGCGTGTGTGCGTGGGTGAGTGAGCTTCGACTTACGATGCGACCGTAGATGTACTTCGAATTGATGGAGCGGATGAACCGCCTCTGGTTGAGTTCCCACGTCATATCGAGAAAGATTTTTGAGGCAAAAGCGATAAGAGATGCAGAGATAAACCCGGGGAGGGGGCACAAAGAGGGACACGATGCGATTTTAATCCCTTGACGGTTGGTGATACAAGGGAGAAAAAGGGAAGAGAAACAGGAGTGAGAATTGATCTGCCGTGCGCAAGCGCTGAGGAATGACGGCGGCGGGTTCGAATGTGGGCGTGTCCTTTGTCTCAAGGGCGGGTTCGTCACTATAAAAATGACGACAGGTATTCCACTCTCACGACGCACAGTTCGACCTTGGCGTTTCCAGGGGCTGTTCGTTTCGTCGTAGGCTTCGCGATCGAGATAGAAAAACGACGATATGGAAAGAAGCTCGTTTGTTGTTGTTGAGAGAAGAAGAGGAAAAAGATGGAGGAACGGAATTGGGATGGATCATCAAGTCATGCGACCAACCTCCAGTCTCAGCTGGAAAAAAGGCAACAGTGCAGCGCTGACGATATTCAGACGGTGTCGCAGACAGTAATCCTTCTCCACGTTTGGCCAGGCATCAATGGCAGCCCCTCATCTGGGCATTGGACTAACACTGTGCGGTGACCCGAACGCCTCTGACCTACAAATGCATGACTGGGAATTTACGGCCGTTACACGAGTGATAATGTAACCGTATTCAATGCCGTAATTTGTTCTTGTCTTTTGGCTTTACCAACATGGTAGTGTTGAACTTTGTAGGCTTTGATTAAGCGCTGATATCGAACCCTGGTGGTTTTGCGGTGGATCAGTCTCCGGGGATCCCGGCCGGGCAGAGGTTCACGGACTGACACCGGCTCCGAGGGTCCGTTGATCTGTTACAGAAGTGCTACCAACAGACATGAGAATAAGCGAACAGAGCAACAGCGTAATGCAGTTGGGTCTGCAATGAATGAACTGGACACTGTTGGTGACGCTGGGAACAACGTGCAGCAGCTATTTATTACGTTTCATATTGAGGCGGTGCTACTCTCGGCAGCCCTAGGCGTATCGCCAGCCAAACGTTGTCGCAAAGCAAGCTTACTGTCGTCGTCGTATTGTAATTCTTGGGCCTATAAGCGCTCGTCAACGATCCAAGAACGGGGTTTACCTTGTAAGCAGCATCCTTCCGCTGCCTGTTGTTCATATTTCCCTGGCTGCCCTGTTTCTGAGTGCCGATCACGTGTGTCACGCTACGAGACTGAAGATGCAGTTCACATTGCCTGAACCTTTCTACATATACAATATGCTGATTTCGTTTGGGTGTTCTTCGGCTTTTAGTTTGCTGCTTCACTACCTAGCTACGGATACATCATGGAGGTTATCGAGTCAAAGATTCAGGGTCCTCTACCAATAGCCGCTCTAAACCCGTATACCCGCTTCCCGCCTTTGATCGCCGGGCCCCGCACGCCAAACTTGATCTGTATATTTGTAACTGCAGACCACGTCGGGATGTCGGAAACATGTTATAGCTAAAGAAAGTCGTGAATGGGCCAAGATGACTTCAACATGACATTTTCGCAATGTCTTATCGTCTGCCGTGTATGATGAGTGCCTCCCTAGCTCTTACTCCCTCAAGCACCATGGCCTCCGCCAGCTTCTGCTGCTTCCCGCAGACTTACAGAACCTGCCTCATTCTATTTCGACCCGCTTGGCCTTCTTTTGACACGACAACAAAATATCGCAGTAATGCGAACCACATCCTCAATCGCAAAGTGTGTTTCTTTGCTTCTTCAGTTGTCATTGGACCGTTTGAGTCGAATATTCACCCTTGCAAGCCACACGATGCCTGACGAATCAATTCACGCCGCCATGTCTGTACAGCCTGTTTCCGCAGCGGCTGAAAACACAGACACCACGAGGCTCTCAAGAAAAGGAGGAACGATGAGAAAACGCCTTGGCTAGAGATTGGTCTCAATGAAGATCAATTTATGAATGCAGTATTCCTGGCCCTTCCCATCGTATCATTTTGAACTCCATCGCATCTCCTCTTCACCATGGCTGAACTTGCTGCACTCGGCGTCGCAGCCAGTGTACTTCAGGTTGTCGATTACGGCACCCGCTTCCTCACCACGCTATACCAAGTCAGACAATCGAAAGGTGACTTTCTTAACAATCTTCAAAGCTTACACAACTCGTCGAGCAATCTCAGGGATGCCCAGCATGAGCTTCGTGCGATTTCACTCCCCGGGACCAGCACAGATGCAGCGATATCGTCTCTCGCCAAGAAGAGTGAAGCGGTTGCAAAAGAAATCCTTGACTCGTTGAAGCGCATCGAGGAAAATAGCCACGGACGGAAGCGCGACGCGGTGATCAAAACATGGCTGATCATCTTGAAGGAGGACAAATTGAAAGGCCTGGAAGGCAGACTGACAGAGGTCAAGGCAGACCTGACGTTCTACCTATCCGTCAATTTGAGAGCTACGGCACGAGAGACTCTGGAGAACCAGATGCAGATGTTGCAGGAGATGCGTGACATACGAGTAGACTTTAAAGCGATCGGAGACGCTACGAGTGCAAACGAAGTTCAAGCAGGCTTCGGCTCGTTAGCCATTGAGTATCTTACCGGCGGCTTACATGAGCGCCAGAAGCTTAAGTCCGAGTTCATAGATGCATTGATCGCTCGTATCCACAATTCTGAGGCCAAGGTGCCACCAGATTCATCGAGCATCCAACTATCACCACAGAGGCGACAACATTTGGAACACATTTTTATCTCGAGAGTCCGATATGATACCATACAAGAGAGAGAACTCACGATAAAGGAAGCCCACAAGGGAACATTTCGCTGGATCTTCAATGACAATAAGGCTGGGGCTTCACCGATTGGCTTCAAAGAGTGGCTTGCATCCGACGGTAGCCTCTACTGGATCACCGGAAAGCCAGGCTCAGGAAAGTCTACGCTGATGAAGTACCTCCTTCAACCTATTGACGAATCGAGCAATGAGAACAGATGCAACGAATACTTGCAACACTGGGCAGGAGACCAGAAGCTCACGATTGCCACGTTCCATTTCTGGGCCATTGGATCAGACATACAGGCGAGTAAAGAAGGATTGCTTCGGACCCTGCTTGTTCAGCTTTTTCGCGCGAATCCAGAGGTCATTCCACTTGTTGCTTCGTCGCGTTGGGAATCTTTGTGCCTTTTTAATGAAGACCCCAGGCGCTTGAGCCAAGATGAATTGGAGGATATGTTTCGCCATGCAGTAAAACATATCAGCTCCCGAGCAAAGCTTGCACTATTTATCGATGGCTTGGATGAGTTTGACGGTGATTGCAATGTTCTTATATCCCTGGTACAGGAGTGCATCGCGTCCCCAATCAAGATTTGCATCTCGAGCCGTCCTTGGACAGAGTTTGAGAATGCTTTCGGAGACTATCCCAGGCTAAAGATGGAAGACCTGACACATGACGACATCACAAAATATGTCGTTTCTAAATTTGAGGTAAATTCTCAATTTACAAGGTTCCAGAAGCTACATCCTCAATTTGCTGGTGCTTTGAGCCACTCGATCGCCGACAAAGCGAGGGGTGTTTTTTTATGGGTTACCATTGTTGTCGCGTCGCTCTTGGCTGGGATGGTGGCTGGCGACCGCGTTGAAGATATCGAGAATCGACTCGATCTGCTGCCATCAGAAATGGATGACCTCTATGGAAGAATCATCGAAAGCATTGATCCTCTCTATCGCGAACATGCCGCTCAGCTCTTCAAGCTAGTCAATACATGTAGGGAGCCTTCGCTACGTCTGTTATGGTATGCGGATGAGGTCAGGTTTTTGGACCGGACAATTGACGAAGACCCGAATGCTGTTCCATTGGAAGATATGATTGGTCGACTAGAAGACATGCGCCGCCGTATTGTTAGTCGGTGCAGAGGCTTACTTGAAGTTCATGAGAACACGAGACCTATACCACTCTATGACCATAATGGCGTGAAACAGCCCTGCGATCCTGCAAAACCCGATGGAGGCGACGTTGTATATCTACACAGGACATTTAAGGAGTTTCTAAGGAGGCTTGATACGCAGCAAAAGCTCGATAGCTATCTTACCACACCTTACGATTCTGGGCTAAGGATCTCAGCGGCATATGTATCCCTGGCCAAACTATGGATGAGATCAAAGGCACAAACCAAAGATGGGACTTATCCTTTCCAGATCTTTGTGATTTTAAGCCTGGATTATGCGGGGGACGCTTTGCCATCCTCACGGTCTGATGTTGTTCGATTACTGGATCATCTGCGGGAAAATTGTGCCAGTCTCTGCCAGTTTAAGTATAAGGACCACAGGTTCAGAGATCCGAAGGGTGAATGGCAGAGAAAATTGACTGAGATTGAAGTGAGCGATTACTGCTCTGATCCCAATCAAGAGTTCCTCTGCCTGGCGACTGTGATGTGTGCCGGGGAATATATCAGAGCAAAGGCAGACCGCAATGGTCTTGTCATGATTGCGAAGCGGAACCCAAGTCAGGAACATTTAAAGCTGCGTGCACTTTGGTGGAGAATACAGGGAAACCCCGAGCGACTCAATGTCTCCCTTCTTTCGCTTGTGCGCCTGACAGACACAAGGAGTGCATCAGTGATTAAATTGTTACTTGACCAAGGAGCAAAGCCAAACAAAATGATTAAGCAGATTGGATTCCGCAGATCAGCATGGGAAGAGCTACTTGCCGGTGCTATTGCACATATTGAGAGAAACTTAAAGGAAGTAGATAGCCAGGTGACAGAATGCGTGCATCTTATGCTGGAACGAGGAGCAAAGGTGACTGTCGGGACCGTGGAAACAGCAATTAAAATATCAAAGGAGTGTTCGGTGCCGCGATATTTGATATGGCTCACCATCAACCGCCACCAGAGACAAGCTAAGGTCCGCAGGAATGCGTCACTGGACATTGTGTATGCGCAACTTAAGGTGATGAAGAAGGATCGGGAGGCCCCCTTCAGGATTACATAGCCGAAGAAAGTCTCGATTGAAGGTAATTGGAGGCACTGGAGACTACAGCGAACAAACAACAAAAAACTGGATTACGATGCTATGAACTTGCACGACATTACGCAAAGGGTATACTCCATCCATTATCCGTCCGACCCATCCAATCCGAACCAATTCTATACCAGTAACACAAACCGACCATCCATACCATCCATGACCCTGAGAAGCACGCTCACAGCTAGACATACTAAGACAGCTCATCTTCCTCATGCTCCCACTTCTTCGCCCCCAACTTTCGCATCTTCTTTGGACTGCTGTTCCCATTGACAGGTACCGGACGTGCCTTTTCACCACTGACACGCATGCGCTCCAGCTTGCGTCCCAGGTTGGTCATGCTATCGCCGCGAGATGACTTGGAAGAAGGCGCAAAGTCCTCCCGCTCCTCAAGGGGCTTGCGCTTAGTGGGGCTGCGGGAAGCGAGCTCACGCTTGAGAATACCGTTTTCACGACGGAGACGATCCACTTCCTCTTCGAGATCTTCGATAAGAACGTTTTCTTTGTCACAATCTTCGTCAGAGGCGAGACCGCGCTCGAGAACTTCGACTTTACGGTCCCAGTGCTCTTCGGTACGTTCTTGCTCTATAGCCATAGAATTCTTCCAGCGGGCCATTTCTAGTGCAAGACGCTGCTCAAACTCCATGGCGCATTCTTCGCGAATTGCTGCTTCGAGATCAAGCATTCGGTCCTCCATGGTGAGAAGGTGAGCTTCAGCTGCAACGCGTGCTTCACTTTGACGATCGACTTCTTCGCGCAATTGATCCGCTTCCTCACTAAGACGCGCGATCTCAAGCGCTGCAATCTCCATTGTCGCACGCTCGTCTGAGCTCATTGGTGGAGAGAAGTTTCTATACGATCCTCCGCCTGCGGGCATAAATGGTCTTGGGTGAGGATGTGTTGGGCTAACGGAGCGATTTTGAGCCATTTGTGGTGGTTGGGCGAGAATAGTTGTTGTAATTGAGGGGACGCGAGGGACTGTAACTTCACGAGCAAGGGCGCTGTATCGAAGGATTTGAGATGTGGCGTTGAAGTCGCCACGAGGGTCGGCGGTGACGATCATGACACCTCTTTGGGGGTTGCGGCGAGGAGCTTGGGAGTGAGAGGTTGAAGAGGAGGGGAATGAGTTTGAGAAGAGGAGCTCAGTGAGTTTGCATTGTCTGAAGGGAACGATGTTGGGCTACTGCATGTTAGTTGCTGTCTGTCGAACATCGCTTCGATGACTTACCTTGCTTGAGCTAGCAGCCTCACTCTGTGTCTGCAGACATTGACCTAGGTACATCAAACTCTCGTTGATCTTACCAGCCTCTGCAAGAGTGGCACCCGCCGTCTTAGCTTCGCGCGCACGCTCACTGCCCGCCAGATCAACAATGGTGAATTTGTTGCCCTCCCAAGGGCCAGGTCTTCTGCTGCGGGTTCGCTTCTTGACTTCAAAGACAAAGAATCCATGGCTTCGGCTTGAAACACTGTTGCTTCCGGTACCAGTAACTCGTCGCTCCTGCAGACCAGTCTCGATGACCGTCAATGCTTCGTTGTAGCTAGAGCAAATGACCTTTCGAAGACCAGCGACAACCTTTCGGTCTGGTGATAGCTCTGTTGACTTGAAGAGTAAAGGACGTCGTCGCACTTCTTTTGTGGCGCCGGATTTGACAGCGGGAGTAAGTAGGTCGTAGATTCGGTCGTTGTGTACTTCGTACATCGATATGATAACAACATATTCGGCTGAGGGATCGCAGGAGATGTCGATGTTGCTCACGTCGGGGAGCTGAGGAAGAGCCGAGGGCCGCACGGTAATTCGTCGAGGTGGTGGGGACATAACACCGTCGGGCTTAACATCATCTTTAGTAACATTCTTTACACGAGTTGAAGTAGTAAGAGACATGAAATGTCGAAGACCCCGCTTGGGCGTCTTGGGACAGTTCAGCGCGCTAGGAGACCCAGGCAGACTTTCGAGAGGTCTTCTACCACGCTCAGAAGAACGATCCTATCGTTCTTTGAGACGTCGAGTTTCCTCTGCCTCGCTAACAAGCCGTACACTTTTCGGACTTGATGCGCAGTCTGCCGGGAACGCGCCTGGGAGGTAGGCGACCAGCTTGGAGGCGGGAATGTTGGCATAGGAAGGCTTTGGGGTCTGTCGTACAAGCATTGGAGTACCAGCGCGTGAGGGCGCTCGCGAAGCAACCGAGTCGCGAAACGGAGGGTCGAAGAAGTGGGACGCGGTTGTCAGGGAGGACTCGGCACCGTCGATGGCTTGAAGGGAGTCTTGAGCTGTGAAAGCGGCGTTGGGATCGAGGATGTTTTCGCCGATTGAGCGGAAGAGGACGTCCATCGTGAGTTGGGTCAGGCCGCGTTGTGTTTTACTTCCGAGGATCGTATGTGTCTTTGTCTATTAGCCTTGCTGTTTCATTGTTGACATGGTACTCACCTTGCCGGAACCTGTCACTCCCAGAGTAGCGACGACAGCATCTGTGCCCTCGCCACCCTCAGGCGCCAATACGCCCTCAACGAAGGGGACGATCTCTGTGCAGTGAAAGACATCGAGCTGTGTTGCATCTTCCTCAAAAACCTGGGTGAACGCGAACTTCTCAATCGCCCTGCGCCGATCTGTAGGCGGATTCAGAACAATATGCTTAGGATGTGAACCATCCTCCGCGGGTTCAACATCAAGAATGCGATCGCCATCACCATGTCGCGTAGGCGGGGGCCGTAGCCGTAGATAAACCTCAAACAGGTTATGAGACGCTTTTCGCTCCATGATGCTGCTAAACACGATGATATGCTTTTCGCTTAAACAAAGATGCAGGAACAGAATGGATCGTGGACGAGACTTATTTAGGACGGTGGATTCATAAAACGGAGCGTTGACGTTACAATCCTGGTCGTAGGTCCAGTGTTTACTCCAGTTTCCCTTGGCGTGCTGGCTGGCACGACAACGGCTGGAAACGGTTGGAGGGGGCGATAAGATAAGATTAGATAAGGTAAGCGCTTTGGCGCGCGGGTGCTGCACGGGTCATGCCGAAGCTTTCACGCCATGAAGAGAAAAAAAAAAGTTGGGCGGAGCTGAGTTTTCCCTCAGGCTTGAGTTTGTTCTGGCCTCAAGGACAAGGATGTAAGCCAATTGCTTGAGTGGTGTCACTTGAAGTGGTGCATCGTAAGGTTCAGACGGTCACTACTAGTTTGTGTCGCTATTCATGTTTCCTGCTGAGCTCAATCGGAAGATTCCTTATCAAGAAGTGTTTCTGTTCTGCGTCTGCAGTAAGCTGAGCTCCCAATTCACATGCAAGCCTGAAGCATGTTTGAAGCTAGGATGCGTGGCAGCAAAAAGAGTCATCAACGAACAAGGTGGGGTGTACGAGTGTAACTAACGCAGCCAATGGGCATAATGCTGATTTCCTGGGGGAGGTTGACTCACCCAAGAGTCATAAACGTATTTACGTGTTCATAATGCAGAAGCTCTCACCTTAATTTCACTGTGCCGCTTTTTTTCTGTTACGCTCATTGTCGTAACGAGTAATGCCGAGGTGGTCATTGGTAAAAAAATCTCTGAGAGGGGCACCGTTTACTAGAGAGTTGGTCTGGCGCTAATGAGTTTTGATGACGGAGGTGCTTTTCGAGAAGAAGAGGGGAATGAGGGGCTGATTGAGTTGACGCTGGATAACAATGGGAACAGCTTACAAGGACCAGCAGATGGCGCCGAGCTTTGAAAGACAGGACGTAAAGGCCAGTGTGTCTCATGGTATATGCCCATTAGCAGGCATCTGGACTTGAGCCTAAAAGCCCAAGTCGCCAGAACGATGTAAAGTGAAGCAAGCTTCTACTGTCGGTCAATTCTCTACGTAACCATCTGCAGAATTCGGTATCCAGGCACGAGACGGCGCGTAAGACTCTTAGCTTGCCTCACCAGAAATTTTTCTTCTCCATTGGCATTGGACGCACGTTACGTTTCTGCGTCGAGACTGCGGATACTGAGTAATTAGTCCTCGTCAACTCCGGTTGTCGCTTAAAAAGCTTTAGAAGAAAAAAGTTCAGCAATAACCCCACCAGTGACCGTGGCAACATCATACAGTAGAAGCTTAGCAAGTTCTTATTCTTTTTCGGGGACCGAGGTATCATCGGTATCCATTTTGCTGGCGTTATTTCTAGCATAAGCGAGAAAGACTGACGATGTTTCTCGTCTGATGCCGATGGGAATCCTCTTTTGCTCTTTTTTTTCTGGGGCGGATTTTCTTTGAAACTGGACTTTCTGGGAGTTGGCATTGGCCACTGACATAACCGCCTGCGCCTTACCCCTGTCTGACTGTGGAGTCTTTGTGAGGTGCGGAGCTGTTTTGTAAAAATGCTTGGCCTTCTGTTGGAGGGAGACGGAGGAGGGGTCCTTTGGATTTCTTGCTTGCGTATCCCGGCTCCAGCGTCTGTTCTGCCGTGCATGAAGCATGGGTCCAGTGTCTTCGAGAGATCATTGGAAATGAAACGATTGAGCTGTTCTCGTGACAAGGCTGACTTTGGGATATGGCCTCTGGTGGCATGTTGTAGAGTGATATGTAGCCACTGAATGTGCTGTAGGTACGGAGTACTGTAAAGCCACATCGCTTTCAACTGTCTGTCGTGTTCCCAAGATTGCATTGCTCCGATATCTAATATCAATTTCTTGCATCTCTCCCTACCTGGTCGAGTCCTACACTAGATTGATGCTCCATGCTCCCTGTCGTGCTTCCATTCTGGGGCCTGACTGGTCCCTTGATTCTGATTCTGTTCGCCTCACGGACCAGGGAGCCTGGGGTAAATGTTTTGAAGTCAAGTCACTCATGATTCAACTTGGTCCCAGCTTTTTTTGGTTCTCAACTTTCGGTGACAGGTGAACAAGCATTCCAACTGCAGCACGCTCTATATAGCACACGTAGCATCAAAATAGCACAGAATTGGTCTCCTTGCAGTGTCTCACTCGACACATCAGCGCTTCTCACTTCTCATTGTACAATTGTCTTCCTATCGTTGGGCTTCGTCTAAGGCTGCAAAAAGCGGTGACGGTATTGTCCCTCCTAAAGTAGCCTAGCGCATAGGTACCTTCCCTCCCGCACTGCACGCTCCATCGACTCCACTTGCAACTTCCGTAACTCAATCATCAATCACCCCCCGGCACTGCCTGCCTCGAGACACTTTGCCCAATCAGGATCGACCCCACTTAGAGGACGGAAAAAGTTTGGGATATTTCTCTCCTCCTCTCCCCCCTCGCTCCCTCTCTTCTTCCTCTATCACCAACCCCCAAACCCAAACCACAAAAGACAACGAAGTCGACATTTTTCAGCATCACCCAGAGAACTACCCCTACCAAGAACAAAGTCGAGTAACCATGCCTTCGGCCGTCGCTGAGCTGTAAACGCCCACTGCGGGCCGTGGCTGTTTTCCCTGTCCCGGCTCGCAGTCCAGCAGTTCTCCGAGTTAACCAGTCAATACTTCTCTCTCGACTTTGATCTTTACAGGCTTTCCCGCTCTTGGAGCTGAGTGCTCTACCGAGAGTCTGTCTCTGAAACCAACGATTCTGCAACTTGCCCGATAGTGAAGGGCTTTTGATACAGTTACTACCATTCTATTCTCCCGACCACCTCCCCTACCTTTCTCTTTCTATTAAAGACGATTAAAACAACTTGAAGTTGTTCAAAAGCGTATACACGCATATATCTACTACAAAACAAGTCTTGCATTGCATTGCTAAAAAAAAATATTCGATCTGAGCTTGCTCATCTACACCACTTTGAAGACAACTCGAACGATCATTACAACTAGAATACTAAACATCTTGAAGCGTTTCCAAAATGTCTCGCAATCTCAAGCAAAAGTTTACAACCCCGGTCAAAAAGACCAAGACCGCCCAGCGCCGCCGGCGGGTCTCCGACACTCCTTCTGCTTCTTCCCTAGACCTCTCCGACGATGGCGGCTACTCTGCCGTTGAAGATATTAGCGATTCTTCAGACGACGATGAGGATGATGTTGCTGCGGCCGAGGAGGAGAACATTCTAGAGGAGACTCATGTTCCCCCCACCCCACCACAAGCTCCTCGGCCGCAACCGACTATTGAGGAGGACGAAGAGGAGGAGGAGGAGGAAGTGGAGCAGGAGGACGACGAGCAAGAAGGCTTGGATATTGAGGATGATGACGCTGCTAGCTGGGGAGGCATCGTTACGGACGATGAGGACCAGCCCGACGTCTACCAAGACGCCAATATCTTTGGTGAGGAGCCTCTAGAGCGCCACGTTCGCTTCGACGTGCCCTCCAGCGACTCTGACTCCACCGACACCGAGGATGAGATTCAGGGTTTCTTCCCTGATATCTTTGTTTCTCAAAACAACCTGGATCCTGCTTTCCGCCGTGAGATCGAGAACGATCCTAATGAGTCTTCTGACTCGGGATCTTTCTGGGACTTCAACAACCAATACGGCGAGCAAGATGATGACTCGGATGCCGAGGAAATTTTCCGACAAATTGATGATGACACCCCTATTGCCACTCCAATGGCCTCCCAGCCAGCCACTGCTGCCTCTACCCCTCAGCCCATTCCCTTTGGCTTTGAGGAGCCTACCGAGCTGGATGGCTACGAGAGTAAGTTTGGCTATATGGGCGTCATTACCTGTACTAACATGCCCAGCTGATGGTGATACCACCGAGGAAGATGAACCCGAACCCATTGTCCGAAGAAAGACTCGACGCCCTTCAAAGCCCATGAGCGACATTTCCGACTCTGACGCCGACAGCCCGGTCAAGGCCGAGCGTGGCCAGCCCCGTCTGGGACGTTACAACCTTGACCGTTCGGACAAGAAGCCCATTGCTGTCCTCAACCCCGTCACCGGAAAAATGATGATCTTTACTCCTCACCGGCGCCACCAATTCGACCTCTCCCCCGAGCAATTTAACTTTCCCTGGGGTACTGAGGGGCCCGAGTCGCCTATTATGAGCAACTCTGCAAACCTAATGCTTAGCGCCATGTTCTCCTCCAACACTTTCGGTGACTTCTTCAATACGGCTCAGGTTATGGGGCCCACTGAGGCTTTCTTTCCCTTCCCCTCTGAACCCAATACCGCCGACGAAAGCTCAACCGCGCCTAGCTTGCAGGATGAGGAGGAGGAAGACGCCGAACTCAATCTGGACCTCAACGACTTCATCGCCTGGGAGGAAAATGACTCTTCTGGAGATGAAGAGGGCGACAACTGGGATCCCGCATCTACGCCTGCGCGACCCAGCACAGCTACAAGCGAGAAGCAGGCTCTAAGTCACATCAATTCCGAGACTGTCGGAGCTTTCCGCCGTAACCAAATTAACCAGCAGCTCATCCTGAGCAACCAGGCTACCCAGGACTCGCTCGCATTCAGCGGCCCCTACAACTACACCGCACTCAAGGGTCTCAAATCGGACCGCTTTGACACAGCTGCCATCCCCCTAACACCCGCTCGTCGCCACAAGAGGCAGATGAGCGACGCCACACGCAGCCCCCTGGAGTCAATGTCTCAAAAACGTAAGGCCACCACTGAAGCTGGCAACGGCCACAAGAGGCACAGAAGCATCTCGGATGTGAACTATCTCCACATCTAGTGCAATGCACACCCACAAAAACGTACGAGGACGGCATAGCCTGCTGTCGCTATCCCTGGCCTCGACACTACTCTCTTTTCAACAATTTTTCCTTGATTGTTTTTCTTTGGGTTGAATGAAACCATTGTTCACAGCGTGCTTGCTCGCGCCCCCCTCCCCCAAGGGACTGGGACGATGTTTTCTTTGGAGATGATACCCCAGCAGCTCCAGCCCGGTCGAAAAGCCGGGTGAGCGTATCGGAGGAATCAGCGACCTGCCTTGTTGTACTTGTAATGGTCAATTCAGGTTGGTCGGGCAGGTAATTTGCTCTGCGAGCGAACCTGCATGGGACAAACAAAAAAGTTCTAATGCCGCTAATGCTTTGATGTTCTTGATGTCGGATATGGGCAAAAAGTTATCAATGTTCTTTCGTTACTGGTGTTTCCGTCCATGGGTCTAGAGTTAGATAAAAGCCGTGACCAAAATTTCATTCAGTGTTCTCAATACTTTTGTCAGTCTCTTCTGTGATGTGATGTGATGTGAATTGAAGCTGTCGTGCAAGACGGCCTCATTTTTAGTGGGGTCGTTCGAGTCCTCCATTTTCACGGCTTGCGACGTCTCCTGTAGTTACGCGATGAGTACGACGTGATACAATGTCTATGAGATTTTCAACCGTCCAATTGCTGCCTGCTACTGCTCATCCGTCTTCAGATAATCCCTTTCTCAAGTCCAAACAAATCTCACGCCGCGCGGGATTTGCTCCTTGCCACGGGCGCAGTGACCATCAAGGGCCTCGGGCTTCTGGTTTCGGTGCAATTTGGGCATTCGTTACACTCAAGAAGTAGCCTTCGCCATCAGTCTGACTCACAGCTTTGTGCAAGGTGAGAATTATGGTATGGCAAGCCTGCGTCAATCGGGGATTGCATGCCCATACGAGACAAGAGAATGGAGGACGAGCGACAAAAGGACTTGAGTAAACTAGCATAATTCTAGGATCGATCCTCTTTGATGAGTTTATTTTGGCACCTGATATTATGTATTGCCCGCCAGGACCATGGGTCTTGAGTTTACTGATGTTGACTTGTGGATGATCTCTGACTTATCAGTGAGTCATCTCTTTTTTCTCAATCGACACCCGCTCTTGATGTGTCACCAGTGGCCTACGGAGAACCTGCTCCAAGATGTTGCCTGGAGTCGGCTTCTGATGAGCCGCTTTTAAGGTCAATGCTGTGTCTCTCCCATTCCAGCGCGGATTCTCTCTTGCAAGAGTGGTCAGTAGGTAAGGAGCTATAGAAAGTTCACCCACTGCTGTCGCCACTCAGCGATGGCTCATTGACTCTGGTGTTGGTGAAGCTGTCCTTCCTACAGCAAGTAGTGGCCGCCCTAATGTCAACGGCCTCGCTATTCATGTTGTAAAATAATTAGACGATGCGAATACCTGTCTTGAAGAACATCCAATGGTGGCGGCGCTGATTTGAGAGGCGCGAGCCACTCACCCTACCATCAATCATGCCGTAAAGCAAATCCTATGCACCATCAAGATCCCTTGTTAAAAATTGTTACTGTGGCGTCTATGCACCTAAGCCGCCAGGCATTATTCCTCACGACGCCGTGCTCAGTGCGTTCCCAGCTTGTATGACAAACCCTCCTTGGTTGTGGTAGTCACGTACAATTAAAGACTTGATGCCTACTCAGGCATTCAGGCTTGAGAATGCCAATGTAGAGTACAGCCCGGAATGGCTCAGCCTTACCGGGCAGATGTGGGTCCCCTCTCGGCCGACTCGGATACGTACCGCCGGCCGGCACTCCAACGACCTCAAAAGCGTAACAAAGCAGCGAATTAACGGAATGCCGCTGAGGATAAATTTGGTATCGTAGAAGTAGATCTCATATTGGTTTTTCGGCAGTGCGGTGTGATGCGGGCGTTGGCTGTTGCATGTGACAGCCCTGCACGTGCGAATCTCCGTTCAACCCCAGACTTCATGTTGGTATAATCAATCTCTGTATAGCTTCAGATAGCAGCTCAAAAGTTCAAAATAGCGTCTGGGGTACTGGCGCAATGGTAGCGCGTTGCTTTCCGGTGGCAAAGGTTCCAGGTTCGAGTCCTGGGTGTCTCGAGATGATTCTTTTTTGTTGTTCTGATATCTTGAGGCTATCAGGCCTCTGAGGAGGGCAAGAGCATCTCAGCCTAAGATACTAAAGCGCCTTGTTTTCTTTTTGAGAGACACTTAGGACAGCAAAACAAGAGCATTCTCTTCTATTGAAAAGGTTCAATGGTTTGAGGTTGAGCTGACATCGAATGTGGAGATGCAAGTGAGACAGATCCATGTGGGGAAGATCGCCGTGGTGTTGACGCCCCAAACCACTTATGGACATACAGGTACGGATACATCCATCGATATACATGCACGATGTGACTTGATTTTATGAGGCGCTGCCGCTTACACTCACCAGCCATGCCTCCATCTCATACGAAGGACTCCACACTGAGGTGTGACTTACATCCCCACGATGAGACTGTCATAAATCTTGGAGAATTTTAGGACGCCCAGCCTAAGATTAGACTAAAGTTGTCAAAGGAACACATCGGATGAAAGACAGAATGAGACTTTTACATATTTATTCCTCAATCGCTCATGTGCATATGTGCTACACCAGTCCTGTTATCTATATGGGTATCAATCACCATCCCAGCACTCAATCCCTTATTAACCCTTTCAAGCATACTCTTCAAGACCGTACTCGGCATCCATCTCCGGATCATCCTCATCATACCCCCCTCCAAACTCATCACCCCCACCACCAAACTCCTCACCATCGCCATAGTTCTGCGTCTCATCGTACTCTTCCTCCTCAAACTCTTCTTCCTCCTGTGGCGCTTCAGGTTCATCACCAGCAACGCTCTCATCAGGAGCTTCGCTCGCATCATCGACGCCTTTGGTACTTCCTGCGACACTGGTCTTGCGACTGGTTGCTTCAGAGCCGGGACCTCCGAGGTTCGGCATGTCGAAGATGTTGCGGATGGCGTCGTAGTTGATCCTCTTGGACCACGCGCGATCTTTGGCGACGTTGACGGCTGCCTCGGCGGCTGAGCTGGCGGGACTGGTCTGGCCTTCACCCATCCTAGCTCGCTTGCGTCGCTTTCGTGTTTGCTTCGGTCGTTCTGCCTCTACTTTCTTGCGGAACACCTTCTCTTGGTGTTTTCGTAGCCATTCCTTGTTCTGGTTCACCCAAATCATTTCCTTGATCTGAGCCTCCTCGGGTGACAGCAAACAATTGTTCACCTCGGGATCGTCGGCAAACTCATCCTCTGTGACATCCGCCGACATGGAAACTTCTTTCTGTGGTCGTTGTTGTAGGGCCCAGACTGTGTGAATTCGCGCTCGCTGCTCCGCAGTTGTGTAGGCCATGGCGTGCTCGTATGTCAAGGGGTCATTGAAGATCTCCTCAATCACGCCCTCTAGTTCTTGCTCGTCCTGCTCCCATTCCTCATTAATGGGTAATTGTGGTTTGCTGCCTTTCCGCTGGTTTGTCTCTTGTGTCCCGTTCTCCGCAAGCTCCTCGTCCATCGCGTCTCCAAACTCTTGCACAAGGCCATCCAGTGTCTGTACATTCGTGTCTTCGCCCTCAGCCTCTTCATCCTCTGCGTTCTCGTTCAGCCTATTAACGAGTGATGGGTCTTTGGCGATCTTGGATGGTATAGGCGGGATAATAAAGCCATCATCATCACGGCGATATTCGACAACAGGCGCCTTGGAGAGATCAGCGCCGCCCTCTATTAACCGCGGATCAATCTTGTCTGCCAGGTTGTCATCTTCCTCCTCATCTTCATCACCATCAGCATCTGTCGGCCTCTTTCGCTTCTTATTCTTCGCCGCCAATTGCTTCTTGTATTCGGCTGACTGCCTGTAAAAAGAAGGTGGGTCGTGAGAGCTCTCCAGGAAATCCTGCTTCAAGAAATCCTCAACCGACATGCGACTCGACTCAGTGACCTTGAACTCTTGCAGTCGGTTCTGAATCGTGTGATTGGTGACTTTGACAATGTAGACGACCTCTCGCACAGTTCGTCGAAAGTTGTGCATTCGTGCCGCCATGAGCAGACAAGCTCCACAGATGCCTGATGGTCGACGACCCATGACCATCCAATCTCGACTCATTCGCTTGACCAGTCGAACAGCATCCTCGGCAACTTTGGCCGTGTCTTGGTGAAACTCCATCTTTGTCGCAAATCGCCAGATAAGATCCTCCGGATACACTGGAATGAGACCATCGTTGCCAATTGGCACCACCTCATTGAGCTTCTTGAAAATCCGACCCAGCTTGAAGACATTGAGCTGCACCAAGTCCGCCAGGTCGATAAGCATAACCTTGCATGGTGGCTCAGCTCGGCAAGCTGCGTACAGGCAGACAGCCGCGACGCTGGCCAATGTGCGACCTTGGATGAAGTTTGCGCTTGACGCCAGCTTAAAAACTTGCGTTCCTGCAGTGACCAGACTGTCGCTGACGTTAAGCTGCTGCGCGTAACCCTGCATCAAGCCCTTTGCTTCCCTAATACTCTTCTCTCGATCCTCAGATCCTCCAACTCGTCGGAATGCAGGTCCCATGCTTCGCACGCCCGCTTGATCAGCACCGATGTAAGAACCATGAACAACAGCAGCACCCGAAGACGACTCTCCAAAGGTGACTTCTGCCACAATGTTACTGTCATCAGAGATACGACCGCAAGTCTGACATGTCCCATCGACGACATTGGGTTTCGGACAGGCTTTGTTCGGACATTGTGGACGGTTCGGTTTTGCTAATGAAGCATTTCGATTTACTGCAGCAACTCGTAGGCTATTTGAATGGGCGGCTGCATTGGCTGCTCGTCGTTCTTCTCGTTCGCGCATCGCTCGGACGGGGTTGGGTTTTCCGAACCGTGGTTTCGCAACCGGGCGCCCAGTAGGCCCCGATTTTGGTGGTGTAAGAAACGACGACATTGTGAAGATATCGTATAATTTATTAGAAATGAATTGAAAGTCGTTTCGCTATTGGTCTTCCTTCTCTCCCCCAGGCCGAGAAACGGCTAGATCACTGAGGCTATAAACACTCCAGTGCCGCGGTGTCGAAAGAGCCTATATGCGATAGCTCTTACAAAAATATATTATCGCGATAAGGGAAGGGAAAAAAGTAGAGGGATGGACAAGGTGAGATACTGGTGAAGAGAAATCGCGAGTCTCGGTGCAGGCGGGGTTTTTTGGGTGGGAGAAATGAGTGTCGATGGTCGAGTGGGGAAGAGTTTTCACTCGCGTGGGCGAGCCCCTGCAATTCGACTGAGTCAGAGGGCCAAGGCAGTGACAGTTCGAACACCAGTGCGTGTTGTTTTTGGAATAGTCCTGACACTGCACAAATGATAGCGAGCAGAGTCTTTGATGGGTATTGTCGATATAGAGTCGTCAATCTTTGTTGATAGCCCTTTTTCTGATGAGGAGAAGTGAAGAGGAGATTTACTGGTGCAGGTCAATTTGTGCGAGCAATCTTGTTGAAGCGGTTGGTGACGAGCGAGCCGAGGTTTATCCCCACAAACTCAACGTCAGCTGGAAGTACAGGGTAGGCGCAGAGCAATTCATTGAGATTAACTCTACGATTGAGTATCATATTTAAGATCTGTTGCATCGCTAATGGACCGTATTGAATATACAGTCTATACTACGTTGATTTCTTTCATCTGTATACACACTCTCGGTTCATCAGACCATAAATGCCCCCTCTAAATAGAGTATCTCGGTATTCAGCTCATCTCCACCTACCATCACTTTATCCGCATCAAGCTCACGCCCTACATGCAAAACCCTGTCAATCCAGAACCTTTCCAGAATTAACCGTAAAAGTGACAACCGGTTATTCGTATTTACCTCCATTCTACCAACAAGATCCTCCCATCAAAGGCGGAGTTTCCGCTGCATGTTTGCTCGACTCAACCCGATTACGTCAGGTCTGCCCCGCGATTTCTGGTCAAGGGCATCATTCGGAAGATCTATAAATACATCGACGTGTCCCCTTGGAGAATACCTTCGTTAATACCTAGAATTTCTGCATATTATTTTTGTTCAAAGTATATTTAACTACAATGGATACTCCCTTCAAGTGGTCGGCACCCCCTGGTAGCGATATCTGGAAACAGCCTCCTTCTACCGACGTCTTCACTGGTGAGCATCTCAACCCCTCCCTCTCAAACGCGCCCTCTCAACCAGCCATCACCACTAGCCTCACTCACTAACTTCCCCAGCACCCTTCACCACACACTCCAAAAAACCTCTCAAGAAGTTCATCTCCGCAACTCTCACCTTCCGCACAAAGTACATCCATCAGTACGACCAGGCCTGTCTTCTCCTAGTCTTCACAAACCCCAACTCCCCCACGCCCCGCAAGTGGATCAAGACCGGCATCGAGCTATACAACGATCACCCGCGCTACTCAACCGTGACATGCGATCAGTGGGCAGATTGGAGCGTTGAGAAGGTCGGGCCTGAGAATGAAGCTGGTGTGAGGAATGGTGACAAGTGCGTTACTGTAAAGGTGCAGAGGGTGCAGGATGCGCTGGGGCTTTGTATGTGGACGTACAGGGTTGATGAGGATGGTGACAAGACGCCGTTGAGGCAGACGAATTGGGTTTATGGCGATAACGGTGGTGAGGGCTGGGATCTAGAGATTGCTGCTGCTGTCGCGCGACCTGATCCCAAGAAGGAGATCCAGGAGGATCTTGAGGTTACGTTTGAGAAGTTTGAGGTTGAGTGGGATGAAACCGCCTAATCACTCAACCGTCATTTTTAAAGCATTACATCACATACATCACATACATCACATGCAAAGGAACATCAATTGAGGTGGCCGAATTTCTCATTACCTCTACCCTGACGGTGCTTGCGCCAGGGAGGATCGTTCAACGATCCCAAGTGGTTAATAATCATCAAGATCGTAACTTCATTCTCATCGGCGTCACGCCGGTCCCAAATAAGCCCATGCAGAAAAGGATCTCCATTTCCCATCTCCTCCAGCAAACAAAACAGGAAAAGCAGTAACAAAAGGACAGGTTCGAGGTATCAGTCTGTAGATGCGAACCAAAAGCAAAAGAGGGCCCGACCCGGTACTAAAGAGGCGAGGCACACACGCAGTATGTGAGGGTTGAGATGTTATTAAAGCCTCTTGTTCTCAAGGTCCCCTCCTTACTGTGCAAAATCCGAGTAGGAGATGTTTGTATCCGTTTCGCGTTCTAGAGAGAAAAAACTCCTGCCATAAAACGTGAAAGCAAAAAGACAGCAACAAAACCAGAAGAGATCCTTTTTTTTTCGGTGGAAAATTTCCAAGATGGTACAAATGCAAGCTTTTAGCCAATCTCGGGGCATTTGCTCGCGGGTGTAGAAAAGCAGTCAAGCATTCCACTTCCCAAAATGTTGCCCCAAACTCTGGTGTTGAACCAAAGACAACCCGGTCTTTTTTTTTGGTGGATATCAAAACGCCAGAGTAGAATTGGGGAAGAAATGTCCCAGTGTCCGTGTGTAAGTGGGTATCAAAGCAGAGTTGAAATGATAGGGCAGAAACAGAAACTCGCGATAAGTAAACTCACAATAAATGAGCAGAGGATGTGAAGGACGTCGTGTGTGCGTCTGATTAGATCCTCTCAGCTCGTGTATCATCAAAATTCGGTCGGCCAACCTCGCAGAAGGGGAGTAATGTAACAAAACAAAGCTCCTTAGGACTTCAATCTGATGATGGAGCATGAAAAGCAACCAAGCGCCGACTTCCAACTGTTCCTGTAAGCATCACTTTTTTTTGTAGGTTTTTCCTTTTTCGCGGATTTGGTGGCGTTCCATTTCGCGCTTGTCCTCCAGCTATGATCAAACACACGGAGCATCCGGAGGCCTGAGTAGTGTGTGTTTGGAATATCTTGAATCACTCAGACAGTCTTTGGCGTGCGAGCATTGCTCACGTCAATGACGTCGTCGAGGTGATTGCACATGGCTACAAACAGGTCGAAGAAGAGCTTGCTGCCGCCCGCCTCCATCTCGGCCTGCATGGTCCCGCTGCGCTTAAAGGTCTTGCGGCAGCGGATGATCAGGGCGAGGTAATGAGCGCGCAGACGGCTGTCTGAGTCGGGCGTGTGAGCGTAGGCGTACTGAGCTGACCTTATAATGGTCCCGACGTCGATGCCGGATTGCAGTCCCTGCTTGCGCAGGGCCAGACGCTTGAGCTCCTCGAGGCCGTACTTGTCCGCAGCGCAGTAGACGACTGTGTCGCGGAGGATGGCCATATCGAGACTCGACAGGTAGATGGTGGCTTCAGACGCAGTGCCTGCGCGGCCACCTCCAGTTTCGGGGTTGGGTGATGTGTGAGGTGTACGGCCTTGGTCCTCGAGCTCCCAAGAGTTGCGCTGCTTGTTATGGAGCAGACGTGGGTAGTAGTCACCCTTGTAGAGATATTCAAGGACGGCGGAGAACACCTCGGGTTCTTCGTCGGGGATGGAGATCCTCTTGCTCTGTGCCTCGAAGCAACTTCCGCGCAGGGCGGCCTCAAAGAAAGGCGACTGGCGGAGTACATCCTCATGTGCTGCAAAGAGCCGGCCATCTTGACCAACAGTCAGAGTGACGATGGGCGAAGGAGCAGGCGCGGCGGGTGCTGGAGCAGGCTTCTGGGGAATGGCGTCCTGCTCGTTGAGCGATCTTTGCAGCTTCGACATTTTCGTGTGATCCCGGTGGGAGCCCGATCTCTTGAGTCTCGCAGTCTTGTCGACGCGGTTGGGGTCTTGCGACCTAAACGAGCGTTTGAACATGGCTACGGTAGTTATGGGAGGAAATCGGTAAATAAAGAACGGACTCGTAACGGGAATCTCGACTCGCACGGATATGGTAGGGAGAATAACGACTCCCAACTTTGTGTATGGATCGATCGGCTTGGCTAGAGAGTGACGAAAAGAGCGAAGAGACAGAGAGTAAAAGGGAAGAAGAAAAGAGCGACGCACAACAGAAAAGATTGACAAATGGGCCCGGGCGGAGAGATATGTCCTTCAAGACAAGACGATATCCTCTTGGTGAATCTTTGCGACCCTTTTTTTGGTTGTGTGTGGGGGGGAGGAAGAAGGAAGAAAGTCGGGGGTATGGGGGGATAAGCCTGTATTTATGCTGATGGTGTCTCACGCCGTGGGGTTCAAGGATGAGCATGAGGCAGCCAGCGACTCTACTACACAACTTATAGCCTCTGCAATGCAACCCGACCTCCATTGTTGGGTCCATTTAAACACTGGAATTAATAATCTGATTTCAAATCTCTTGTGATCTTGAAGCCCGAGTCTATCTTGCATTGATCTCGTTGTCGAGGCTGCAATGTCAGGCTCAAGTATGAGTCTCTGCCAACACTCACTTCACGTTTTATCTCAGCCAAAGACCCCTGCAACGTGTAGAATAAAGGCTCAAAATGTCAATGCCCAACTCGATTCGACTCACCATCATCTTTGACCTTCCCCGGCTTTTCTTCCTAGTTGTTATTGCACTGCCGCGATTAAACAAGGCTCGTTTCGTGTCAACACCAATCAATTCATCCGTGTTATCGCCACTCCAACCTCTCAATGTGACCGTGCAATGCCACTCAGCAAAATGCCCTGTCGTGGTCTTGTTGGTGGTGCCTCACCAACTCATCCGTCCGGTACCCAATCGACGGTCTGTGTGAAGACGCTACCGAGCCCTGCCATCTGTGCCAGTAGATCTTTGCGTGTGATTGGTGAATATCCTACAACGGGGCTGGTTGATTTGCATCCAAGGTGGTGTCGCCAAGTCCTTGTCGCACGTAGCTTCACGACACTGCAATGTTACAGGTGCATCTTGCACGCTTCACTACCAAGACGGTTATAAACCTGAAGGTCGTTTATAGGCATTGCGCCGTGGCTTTCAAATTGAATGAGTCAACTCATTGGAGTTACTTCGGCGAAACGTCGTCACAGACCGTTTATCAACGTTTTACAAAGATCTCCTTGCTGCGAAGTCGAGTCAATTTTAGGTTTGAGAGGTTAATCATACGTCTCGAGTAACCCTACCCCAACCAGGTGTATCAATCTATATCACATCAAGTCACTCAACCGGCAGACTTCCCCAATCCATCGTTGACCGTCAAACAAATTCCAGCGCCCATCACCATTCCCAATTCGTACCCCTTCATGAATCAAGGGCTGCTTGGGCAGCAGCGATTGCCCGAGCCTCAGAGTTTGATCGTGTGACGCTCTCCCGGGAAGCGATGAGACCTTGCATGAGGATGTACACTGTGGTCATCAGCATTTGCACCTTACAAATCAGAGGGACAACTCACTGATGGGCATCAAGAATACGAAGCCAATGGAGTAAAGAGTAATCGCTTCGTCCGACCCAACTTCGTTCTTGTCAAGCCAGAAAAATGGGTAATATTTGGTGACGAGGTGACCAAAGGCCGCCCAACCCAGGTAAGCTGTGGCGGCGAACATGATGCCGATGAGGTGGATTCCGACAGTCTGGTGACAAGGTCAGTAAGCTGTTATCGCAACTGAACACCGACTTACCCATGGACGTCGAATGCTGTTGAGAACAAGGATCTCAAACACCATCACCGAAGAACCGAACGCGTACAAGGACAAGATGATGAAGGCACGAAACCATCCCTCTCCAAATATGTCGGTGACTATTCATGGTCAGTTGGCAAACATGCGATGGGAAAAGTGCTCTTACATGGAGCAGCAGGCGTCTGTTCGGCATATGGAGCCCAGACGCGCGAAGCGGTACCGTTGGGGGGTTGAGGCTCGGGTTGAGGCTCGCCACTGTTGTCATCACTATCGTGCTGGCGCGTGATGAAGAAGTAGATGGTCGAATTGGCAAAAGCGAAAACAGCAGTGATGGTGTAGAAGAGCGTAAAGTAGAACTGCTTGCGGAGGCTACCCATGTGCTTGGGGAGCGACATTCTTCGGATGAGCCATCCTTCCAAGCCCCCCATGTGCCGATCATGATGGTGGGGATAGTACAGATGGGTGAATGTCCAAGACTAGAGAAGTCAGCAACAGCAGAGGCAAGCCTCAAGTGGAACTCACGAAGGTCTTGAGCTGGTACAGAAAGACAAAGAACAGACTGATGTTGGCAAAGTCAAAGACGATGCGCCAATCGGAGAAGTCGCTTTGTTCGTGGATCTCGTAATTGAGGACGAGGATCCCCACGGCTGTGACAAGCGACAAAACAATTCCACGCAAGATAACAAGTACATTCTGCGGAATGAATGACCACGGGGAGTGAGATGCTCGAAGGAAGGCAGGCTATAAGCCATCGAGTCAGCGGGGGAAAATGATCCAAAGCATCGTGGAGATGACTTACATGATCCTGCATCACATTGGGGCTGGGGAGGCCATCGGCGTTCTGAAGGAGAGGTGCTGAATCCATCGCGGAGACTCAGCGGGAGCAGCAAAGAAGGGGAGGAGGGTGCAGATCGATGATCGAAAAGATGCGGTGAAACAAATGATTACAGTGAGATGATGCTGGAGCGAGGAGCCGATGAAGCCAAGAAATGTAGGGGACCAGGCGTCGAAGAGGCGATGCTGAACGGGACGAAGATACGCGATGATGAAGCTGGGAAGAAGAGAGTCGAGAGAAAGAAGCCATCGTGGTAGGTAAGTGTCGGCCTGCAGCTGGAGAAAGAAGGTGCTGTGATGTTAGCGAAGAAGGCAGTCACATCTGGAAGGCGCATGAGAGGCGATGCGAAAAGCAAGGAGGCAAGGGTGAGTGGCCCTCACGTTTCGGGGCTAAATTTATGAAGAGTTCAGTATCATCAGCCGAGTCCATCAATTCAACTTATCGCAATGCTAGTTCTATCGTACACTCATCAATAATACACTTCGTTTATTCCTGCTTGGGCGCAGCGCTCTCGTGCCCTTCTCGCTCCATACCCTGGCAACCGGTAAGTCTACCAGCGACCTCTTCGACCTTTCCATATCCTTTCTCGTGGTTCGGGTCGTTCTGCGCTCGAAGCTCGCCGGCCTTCTTCATATCGGCAAGACCTGCTGCCTTGTCCTGCTCACCAGAAGCCTTCCATGGTTGAGAGCCAGTAATGGCGCCAATGGTAGCCTGGAAGGTGTGAGTGAAAGGTCCTGAGGGGATCGAGAAGGACTTACCTCTGCGGCTCCCTTGACGTATTGGGCGTGGCTGCCGATGAGACCGGGCTGCTGGTTGTTGTTGTCGGCCATTTTGAGTGTAACGATTGGTGTAAGTGTAGGTGCTTGGATTCTGGTGATGCTCAAAATGCTTGGATCGGTAAAATTTGGAGATTATAAAGAAGAATGTAAACACAAGGAACAAGACCAGCAGAGACGACCATTTTAAATACCAAGCTCCTTACTCGCCTACAACGCCTATGACATCGATCTCATGCTTCACAAGTAGTCATGACATCACCTTCTTCGAGCATGACACCCCCCGCGTTAGACCATTTATAGCGTCAAGGTCCCTGAAATTATGGGGACCATCTTGATCTAGCACCGCCACAAAGCACCAGCCCCAAAATGCCACAGCTGTTCCAGACCAGGTGGCCCGTGCTCCTCGAGCTCCCATGAGCCAGATGTCCATTTCGCTCCCAGCGCCAAAGTTGCATCGTGGAGTTGTCAAGCTCTACAACAACATCCACTCGCCTCACGACACCGATATACAATCCCTAACCATGCTGTCGGCTCTTGGAAACCCGCGGCAAGCTGCTGCGCAGCTCATGAATTTTGCGCTCATCCTCTCTACAGCCTTCATGGTGCGAACGTGTCTTGCTCAGCGCCTGGACGAAAGCTAACCTGTCGTAGATGTGGAAAGGCCTCTCCGTTATCAGCGACTCACCGTCACCGATCGTCGTCGTTCTGTCTGGCTCCATGGAGCCCGCCTTCCAGCGAGGCGACCTCCTCTTCCTCTGGAACCGAAACCTGCTACAGGAGACTGAGATTGGCGAGGTTGTCGTTTACAACGTCAAGGACAAGGACATTCCTATCGTGCACCGAGTTGTACGCAAGTTTGGCAAGGGGTATGCTGTTTGTGCAGCAGTTGTGGGCAATGGCTAATGATGCGCAGTGACACCGCTCAGCTTCTCACCAAGGGAGACAACAACATGTCAGACGATACCGAGCTCTACGCCAAGAACCAGGACTACCTCGTACGAAGTGACATTATTGGAAGCGTTGTGGGATACATGCCATTCGTCGGTTATGTGACGATTCTTCTATCGGAATACCCTTGGCTAAAGACAGTGATGTTGGGAATTATGGGTCTCATGGTGGTTCTACAGCGAGAATAAATGGTGTATGCGACGGGAAGATCTTGGTTATATATACAGAATAAGCGCTTGCATTGTCGCCGAAGTAGCGCTAAGAGACGATTCGATTGATACCCATTGCATCAATTTCACAGAGCATATCGGTGATTTCCCGACAGAGACGAAGGATCTCAATGAGACGATTTGGTGCCAAGCCAGCAGAAGCGATGTATCAATGTCAAAACATCCGTTGGTCGTCTTGGCCAGGCATTTGACCAAAGGCTAGGCATTGGTGAGTGGGTGAGTACTCCATATTGCTAGAGATTCACAACCTGGTGCCTGGTCTTTGGGTCCAGTTTAACTGACTCATTGAAAGGGACGCATGTATATAGCCCTATAGAATTGCCATTCAGGTTCGGCGATTTCCTCATGCTGTCCCCTGGTACGGAGTAGGTCTAATCTTAGCTGCAACTAGACCTTTACCCAAAGCGGCTAACCATGAGATTCTTAATGGCGGCCGCAAAGGATGAAAAGGAAAATTTCGCTTTGTTTCTTCTGTTAGTGGCGTTTTCAAAAGATGTTGGTTTCTATTGCCGACAATTCGTGCGTTTACCTGCATCATGATCCCGTTCTCAGCCATGGATGTTTCATGTTTAAAGAATCCTTGGATGAAGGACCAGACATAGAGCCAACACCCAAAGTCGCCATGGACTTACAGCAAGTTTTACTCCGGAACCAGAACACGTAGCCTTGGTACTAACCATGGCTCTTCAATCCCCGTTCCGTAGGGCACTCAAACAAATCGCCATTCCCGTAACCGACAAGCCCCTTAGATCACCATCCATGGATCATCACCTCCACCCATCGCGCTACTCCTCACAGCAAAGCCAATGGAAACGAGGGACTAACGCGGTTTTACTCCTTGCAAGGCCCAGGGGTTCTGATCCAACGCCTCAATCTCGAATAATGGCCTGGGGGGTTTCACAGCTGGAAGCGAGCTAATCGTTCCTTTTTCTCTTAAATAATAAAGTCTGTCTTACCCTTCTTTTCGCACAAGGCTCTTCTTTTTCGTTTCCGGTCATTCATTCGTTCATCCGTTCCATTCGCTTTTTACACTCGTTATCGCTGCGCGCTACCTTCATTCCCGGGGCGCGTCCTTTCGTTCCATTTTATATTTTATTAAATCCGTCGTATTTCGTACAATGGCACCTGAATCCTCTACCCAGACGGACCCTGCGCCAGCAGCTTCTCCTGCTGTTCCTCCCAACGCGCAACATGCCCCCCAGACGTACGCCCAGCAGCAACATCAGCCTGGATTCCAGCAAGACCCTCGCAGCTATGGACCTCCTTACGCGCCGTACCCGCAACAGCCTGCTCAGCAGCAATGGACGCCCCCTCGGGTCGCCGAGTCCAAGGCCTGGATGATCACTAAGCTCACACTCCATGTGATCGATATCGTTTGCTGTATTGTTGGACTTGGTCTTACGGGCGCGCTCAGAAGTACTGAGACACTGGGTCTGGTCGCGCTCGGCGCTTGTCCACTTGTACGGTTCTCCAAACCCCCTTGATTTGATGCCATGTACTGAAACTATCTAGTTCGTCGTCGCAATGATCTGGGATATTGCCGAATTGGCCACTCGCTTCGGTCGGAAATGGAAGGCCGGCATTCACCCTGGCGCCCATGTCGCCATCTCCCTTTTCATCTGGCTAGGTGCCGCTATCGTAGGCGGTCTCGAGAGCACATTCAGCGCATATTATAGCGAATTCGATTACCTTGACGAAGACTGCGAATACAATTCTGCGCGAGGACGTTACATTTGCACAAGCAGCGACAAGGTTAGCAGTAAACGCACGCTTTTTATTGCACTGTCAGTGTTTACCTGCCTCATCTGGCTCTGGCACTTCATCCTATTCGTCGGCGCGTGTATCGATACTCAGAAACGAAACGCCGCAATGAGACGACCTGTTACAATGGTGTTCGGAGGACCGGCTTACTGGGGCCCCGGAGCACAAGGTTTCCAGCCAGTGCCTCAGTATTACGGAACCCCTCAAGGGCAGAATATTCCCATGCAGAACTGGGCACCACCACAAATGGAAATTGGCAAGGAACCTATGGCAGCAACTCAGCCTGCAGCGGGCCGCTACGCTTGAGAAGCTGGAGGATAACTGAGTAGATCTGAGAAAATGGGAAGAATAATGTAAAATATGTAAAATGATGCCGAGATAGATAAATAAAAGATAAAGACTCTTTCTTTCCCTAGAGCATCCTTGTACCATAAGTGGATAGAAGACTGTCAAATCATGTGCTTCGTTACAAGTTTGTTTGATTGCCTCGACCAAGGCGTGATCAGTTGGCTCCTGGTGTGAATCCTGGCGCGATGCCCACCTTCATTTCTCCAATCTGCTGCCCGTCGAAAAGTTGAACACCTAATTAATCGTAGATGGTTAGTGTCTGCAGCGTAGGGTGCCAAATTTGCGGATCTCGGCGTGGAAGGCAGCTTGAAACCTGGACAGTGTAACTAAAGAAAAGACTCACATTTCATGTTTAGGTCGTCAATGGTCAATACCAACTCATAAGGAATCTTCCAGTATAAATCCATGCTGCCATTGTTACCAGGATCCTGCGCTCCCCCTTTCACAAACAGAAGCGGCCGGTATAGTAGGTGCGTGATATCTGTCCTGAGAACACCAATTTTCTGAGCACCTAAGATGAAATGTCAGTGACCAACTCTTCTTTGGTACAAACACTAAAGGCCTGCCTTGTTCGTAATCCATTGTATGGCTGGTACAAATACCTCCTGTTTCATCTTAAAGCCCTCGATTCTGGGAAGTCCCGCATGCTTGGGAAGCTCAAAAGGCTCATCACAACGGATACCGTAGCTGCAACCTGCGACTCTGGTAGGGCCGTAGAGCTTGTTGAGAGGTCTTAGAACACCCCCCGAGGAAACAGCATCGATTGCTGTGAGCCTGTCTTTATCATCAGTTTCTGATCATTAGGTGGGGGGAGTTGGATCTGACCGCTCCTCCTCGTCGGCGACATATAAGGCAGTATTGGAATCGTGGGCATTGTTGAAGCCTGCCAGCGCCTTGCGGAGATGAGCTCGTAAGGGCTTTGATTCCCCAAAGCCGCCCATCAAGACGACATGCTAGTTTCTCTTAGTTCATTCACATCCCAGTAAACATTAACGCTACTCACGTCGGGTATCAGGCCATGTTGTGCCGTGGCTTGTAGCTGCTTCGTCACAAGAATAGACACCTCTTCACATACATGTCGGTAGATGCTGTTCAAGTTCTCACTAATAAGATGATCAGACCAAACTCATCTGGTGACTGAACTAGCGGTAAAGCACTTACGCCTGTATTGTCAATCGATTAGGGTAAGGTGGTTGATTGTCTCTCGCCTGGTTCCGACTCCCAGGGTCAGACCGAAGCCCGAAGACCTCGAACTCGCAATCTTCGCTTTTTTGAGAGACAACCCACCCAGGCTTGACGAGGTGCTCAAAGTCATGGACTGCCAACTTGCGGATGTGACCTTCTAAAGTTACGCCACCTTCATTCAAATAATCATGATTTGTAAGGAGACTCTCTAGGAGTTTCCGGAATCCATTGTTCAGTGCATTGGAACCACAGTAGCCACCTAAAGAAAATACCTAGTCAGAACAGCCCACCACAGGTACAGTATAGGCTACTTGCCGCTATGATGCACCAGCTGTCTCTCGAGCCGAAGAGGAACATTGCGAGTGACAGTATAAGTTAAGGCATCACAAGTACCTCCGCCTGCGTCAAGGATCGTGAAAACGTCTCCCTCCTATAACTGGTCAGTTTGGTGAGAAATTTCACAAGCCAAGAATTTGGTTACCTCGATTATTGAACGACCAGAGAGTAGCCACGTAGCTGCAGCTTCTGGCTCTGTTATCATAAACACTCTAGTGACACAGTCGTAACCAAAGTCGACACATATCTCGCAGTGCACTTTGTCTCCAAATCATTGGGACGCAAATGACCAACTCTGTAGATGTAATAATGGTGCTCCCTGTAATCTCAGACTTGGCGTGACTGAGCAAGTTTGTTAGGTAGTCAATGATCACCAAGAGCACCATCTCGTGAAGGGAGATCTCCCTTGAGTAAGGACCATTCTTAGATAGTCGGAGGAGAGTTTCGACGAGATGGGGGTTCTGAATTTCGTGATTTTCTGATTGATTCATAAGATTCTTAAACCCGTACAGCAGAGAATGTGTGTTGTCAGAATGTGACATAACCTTTGCCATATGATGCTGCACTTGGAATCCCCATTGTACCTGGTCATTCCTCGGACGGATAGTACCTGGTAATTCGCTCCTCAGCTCATCCAGAGGTCGAAAAACCCAGTCGTTGGGGTATCGCATAAGCGTTGGGACTTCCAAGAACATCGAATTCCCTCTGTGCATCGATATTTCATATGGGTAATTCTGAACTGTCCTGACAGCCAGACGGGGACTTTCCGGCCGGACTCCTCCGGGGAGAAGGGCGTAAGAGACCGAAGAGTTTGTCTCGCCGAAGTCAACGGCAACGACAAGTTTACTTGGGGTCTTAAGGAGAGGCATTGTGATGGTGTGGGATAAGAAGAAATGTCTTAGAGAAAGGAAGAAAAGAAGGGCATTTAAAGATAAGCATGGAGGGCATGTAGGTGGCAGCCATGGCTGCCTTATTTTGTATGGGACAAGGGAGAAAATGCTGCTTGAGGTATTGTCCTACAGCTTGTGCACTGATGATTCAACGGAATCCAAACAAGTAAGGAACAAACTGTGACATGGCTTGCTTTATGATTTGTCTGTAAAGGAAAACTACCTTATGGTCAATCTTATGAATTTCTATAGCTTGATTGTACCCAACAGTAATATATAATTTGTTTATTTGTAAATAGTTAAGAAACATGAAGGGCATATGTTATCCCAGCTTTGAATCTTTGCACAATCCCAGTCTGCTCTTTTCTTTGTTGTCAGAGTTTTGGGTGTCCGCAGGTTTACGCCCGCCAATTCACTGTTGCGCTTCTAGCGTGGTTCCATTACATATGCAGATATCCGATGCCTATGAAACAAAGAAACGCCACTGGCATACGTCAAACAAAGGAACCAACAGCTCGTGGTTATCAACAAAGCCGAATAAACATTCACAAGACTTATCCCAAACGTCACCTTTACAACTTCACAAATTCACAACTTACTGAATAGACTCATCACGATGGATCCAAATACCCCAAGTAGTCCGAAAAGAGCCAACGAAAGCCCGTACAAGTTACGAAAAAGAACCAAGACAGTCCAGTACGCAGATAACCCCTCAAGGAAGGGATCCGACAAGAAGCGCGTTCCTGGTAGAAGGCAACAAAGGCAGCAGAGAATGTGGGAACATGACGAGACCTGCCAGCTCCTAGCACACTTCCAATGGAGCTTTAGCAATGGCGTTGATTTCTGGACTACCGCATTTCCCAAATTCCAAGACACTGTCCAACGAGCCTTCACCAATGACCAGGCGGAGAAGCAGCTGCAGCATCTATCGAGCCAGCATGGCCAGATGGAAGGCGATGATGACTATGTCAACTTGCTCGAATCTGGCCTCGATTCGTTGAACCTACCAGACGAGATCGCCAGGAACGTTGATCAGTTCTTGAACCGTATACCCGACATCAGCGCTGGCCAGTCTGCAGACGATGCGCGTGCGAAATGCTGCCTCAAGAGGCTCTTGGTGACTTTCTTGGTCTCTCCAGAGAAGTTGAAAACCGTGAGTATGACCGCGTCAAGTCAATAATACCACTCTTCTCTCATCTCGTGCTGATGAACATCCGGTTACAGATATTGCCGGCCGAAGAAGGTGCTGCAACCGCGGGCCTCGTTGATCAAGTCTCCTCTGTAGACACTGGTCAAATAACAGCAGCGCAACAGTCATCTCAAGCCTCATCGCCCCTCGGCTCGACAAACCAACTTGTCGAAAATTCATCCCTAAAGAGGGGTGAAGCCTCCGTCGAGAAAGGTTTCGCCGGTTCCCTACCACCCACTAGAAGAGAAATAGTGGAAATAGAAACCCGATTAATTGCGTCGCTGATCGAAAATGAGCGGCTCAAGAAAGAGCTAGAGCAACATTACAAACCCGAAGCCCGCGTGCTGCACACACTTCAGCAATTTCTGGAGTCTACACATGTGAGGGCCCGACGCAGCAGAACCATCAACACCAACGGTCCAGGTATGAGCTCAAGAGAAATCTCAGGGGCATACGCGAGCTTGTTTTTCAAAATGCAAAATGCCTGTGCCCAAGCATGCCGACGTGACTCAGAAGCACCAGACAAACAAGCCTCTTGCAGTGATCTCGCCGAGTCCTGGGCTCTTAATACCTTTAAGAGAGACCTGAAAGATTGCATTTCTCAAGTCAGAGAGTCCAAGCTTTTAAAAGACAAGTTGCTCCTTGGACTAGTAGGTTCAGCAGTTATCGAAATGATATTCGAGCCAGCCTTCCCAGCATTCATTCAAGCGCCCAATCCTGTGGCGGAAGCCTATCGGGAGCTCATCCTTGATATCTGTAAGTGCTTGCAGCATTGAGGAAGACCATGGCTAATCCATGATCCAGCGGGTCCCACTGAGCTTCATGAAGCAGACAACAATGTTCTAACAAACCTCATCAGGAAGCATGAGCCTGAAATCATCAAAAGAAAGGTTGATGAACTGGATCGTATCCTTCATAAACACTTGGATTTCTTCTTCGTCTCTCCAAATGGCGAGACTGAAGACCAAGAAGAAGCGTCGAGGCAAGATGCCGTTTTCACTTTCTTTCTCACATCGGCGCTGGAGTTCAAGATGGAACTCACATCGAACACCACGCGACTGAAGTTCTTCTACTATGCACCGGATGAAGCCTTTGATGATACACGTATGGAGCGGTGCATGTTTTCGGATCGTGAAAAAAACACCATCAAAGCCTGCTTGTTCCCTCTCCTCTTATTCGCGCCGGAAACACCAACTTTAAAGGAGAATGTGCTCGAGCACAATACCAAATACAGCACGTACTTCACAAGGATATTCGAGGGAAGCCATCTTGATCTGCAATTGGCGGCAAAGGCAATCGTGCTGACCTAGGGCAAGGTTGGGGAGAAGAATGGAGAGGGTCTGACAGGAATCCATTTGTATGCGAGATGAAATTTGTAGACACTATTTTCTTTATTCATCGTCATGGTGAACAGAAATGCTCCTTTTTATGGCCATGAGCTTCATCTTCACAAATCACAATCACCATGGTAAAAAGAAATGCTTGCGAATATATCAGGAAAACCACAGCCTAAGTAGGGCACTCGATCGCGCTAGCAAGATGTGTGCCAGTTGTCAGGCTACTCTCAAGCATCTACAGTCAGAGATTCGACCAAGACGATAAACCAGGAGAACTCTAGGCAGAGATGTTTCTAGCTAGGTTCTATGGCTGGGTGTTAGCCGCTGCCGTGATCAGGCGCCCAATGTGTGAAACTACGTAGGACTGGTGAAGATGGGCAGATCCACGATGAGGGAAGATTCAAGCCGCTTGCATCATAGAAAATCACGCATGATCTCTCGCCCCATTACCCACTGGAACTTAGCCATACCACATGACAGTTTCGTCTGGAGCAAGATGAGTGATGAGATAATGCGATGCAAGCAAGCTTAAGAGTGAGCCAGACATCGAAGTGGGAGTTGCTGCAGAAGAGAGACCCCTAAGGAGGTGGAAGGTTGGGTCTCTAAGTGGCTATCTATGCCTAGTGCTGTAGCTACCTTATTGTGCATGGTGCGTGTTAGTAATATCTAGTAAGATACTGACATATGGCAACTGATGGCGATGGTGTGAACCTTTTGTCAACACATTGCGAAGATGAGGGTGCGCGTCGCCGTGACAGTAGTTTAGTGGCCTAGGGCTAAGACACCAGGATCCTGTCGATTCAGCTTGTCGTCAGAAGTCACCAAGTTTGAGGTTAATCTATCAACCTTTTCTGAGTGCACACACTGTCCAATCGATTGGGTGTTCTCGTCATAAATCCGATTCGCCATACTTTCAGGCTAAAGTGCAAGAAGAGTACGAGAAGTCAAATCATGATAATTTGCATCAAGAAGAGCCTGAAAAGCGGTCATCTATAGTCTGGACCATAAAACTTTCATCCGCAGACTTCGATTTCGGTTCGTCAAGAGACATCTGTGTGATGATGTGTGCATTCTTGCGTGTCCAAAGAAACTCAATCCTTGCGTGTCTCGTTTGACTCTTAGCTAATGCTGTTTGAAAGTATAGAGCTATACTATGTATTGGAAAGCGATGTGAAGCTTATTTCGCAGCCAATGATAGATTGGTAGCCTGAAGTCTATTACAACTTTAACTATATTCCAGTGAGTCATGTCAAAGCAAGCAATTCACGTGCACAAATCCACGAACTCAGGGCAGATCGAGTGAACATGGGCCCTACAACGTGACTAATGTGGGTTGTTCAACTCTGTTCGGCCGTCTATTTAAGTAAGCGTCCCCCCCTTCTGCAGAACCGGACAATTCTCTCTCTGCAAAATTCTCTCACCATTCTGTTGTCTCACATTTGACCTTTCTTTTCATTCGCCACCATGGTTTCTCTTGCACAACGACTGGGTAAATGGTACCAGTTTCGTTTCAACAATCTGACGCTCAATGTCCCTGGCACTTACATCACAAATAATGGAACCCTTAGTTTACTCTTCAAGGACAAGGATGAATACGAGATGAAAGATGTAGACGAGTTCACTGGTCGCGTCCTTGTGGGCTATATAATGTCACACACCTATGAAGTTGACTACGAGGCCGCAGAGCAAGACGAGGATATGGCTTTGAGAGAGTACAATATTGCACTCAAGGCCTGGGCTATCGGACGCATGTATAACATCCACGGTCTAGTTGTCCTAGCCAGAGACCATGCTGTCAAGTTGGCTAAGTTCATGAATCCTGTCTGGGCAATGGTGGCGATAGTTGATACTCCCTTGGTGATGGAGCATATCACCGGCATCATCCACCGAATCGACGATTATACTGAGGAGTTCCTGCAGAGCGTGACAAGACAAGAGGCGACAGATCTTCTCTTGCGCGTGCCACCTCCCTCAACAGTGGGTTGGCTGTGGGCGACGCTCCAGTTGATGCGGAAAGCCCAGGGGCCAGCTCTGGAACGAGGCTGGTATCTGGTTCACCAGACCCTTCCAACCCATATGCCGGGGTTGCGAGAATGTCTTCCGCTTCTAGATGAACTCAGACAACTCACACAACTCACACGAGAAAGTGAGTATAGGGCTCCTGAAGCTATTGACCCCTTCGATGACGATGACGATGCCGTGGAGCACGTTCTGAATCCATTCAATCACTGGATCCCAGATGCCAAGATCAAATGTGGAAAAGTCATGCGCGCCATGGTCAGAAACTTCAACAGTTGCCAGAAGATCGGCACCCGCAATAAGGAGAAGCCGGCTGAGAGGGACAAGTACTTTTTTTACTATTCATTCATAGACTGTTGGAAATAGTCTACATCAATTCAGGATAAGGCTGTTGCCTCTTGGAAGACGATTTACGAGATACGTCTTTTGATAGACACATTAGCGGGAGAGTTATTGGATTTCTGTTTATCAGCGAGTCAGATATGATGATAATGATACCATGATTAAATTGCATGAGATGTTTGTTGTATGTGATGTGAAAATGATTGTAGACTGATTGTGATAAACCACTCGTAATGCTTCACAATGCTACTTTTGACCTCTAGTGAAGTCTTAAGCCAGCAAAACGAGTAGTTGAACAGCTGAGAAGACCTAAGACGAACGTCGTTGCGAATTGGCATTTGCTTATTATGACAGCAACACCGCCAAGCAGAGTCAAGCAGACTTGCGAAACCGAGTGTGATTCACAAGCTCCACCAGCACTAGGTAAGACCAAGCGCCAAACACCTCACAAGTAAACTCACACTCTTCTCTCTCTTCTCTCTTCCATCACATATTTCTTCGCTGGCGCGTTTCTTATCTCATTCACCAACCCACGAAACTCGGTGTAAGATGGCGGACCACAGCGACGCCGGACCAACACGCTCGTGAGTACTCGCTTATCCGGAATGGAACCTGTTCTAATAATCTAGCAGGCCTTACGCCAGTGGTATCTGTTCTGTTTACTTCTCAGAGAAGGGCCCTCTGTACATCCCCAGCTCACTCCTCAGTGAGGAGATGAAGGAAGCTACAGATTTCCAACACGACAATTCTGCTCATCCTATGGCCGAACTGTGGCTGGACAACATCGCACTCGATGCAGGCCATGTCATCATTCACTACCTCGTCACGGGTATCTACCAGTACCTCGAGCACCAGAAGGAAGCAGAAAAAGATGCGAAGGACTTTTCAGCCGAGTTCGCGACTGCTATTCGTGTCTACGTCGCTGCCGACAATCTGCCCTTGCCCGACCTCCGTGAAATGGCTAAAGGGGAGATCCTTAGCGTCGGCAAGTGGCTTAGCCTCCCTGCCTTGATCAAAGTCATGGAAGAGGCCGCCCTGCCGTTCAAGGCATACCCCGGAATTGCCGCTTATGTCGAATCCCGACTTTTGTCCTTCTCTCAAACCGCAGCTATGGATGGCGGCGAAGACCATGTTGACGAGACACTCCTTGCGCTGGGTGCTCCGGATACATTGAGCCAGGTCGTACTGCGTAGCGTCCTGCTTTCGAAGGCTTCCCGAGGCCGTCAGATGGAATCACCAACCTACAAGTCTGCATGGGGAAATCCTCGAGTCGAACTGTGCCATATGGAACAGGCCATGGAACGGGCCGAGGGCTCTTCGTCCCGAAACGCTGAAGCTGCTCGCTACGAAAAAGAAAATCTCCATCCACAGAAGCCAAAGGCGAAACAGAATGGGGAGACCTCACGCCGGGGTTGGAAGCGAGTTGGAGCTCTTGAAGAAAAAGCCGAAAAGAGAGCCGAGGAACTCGCAAGTGAGAGAAAGTGGAACGCTACGCGTTGGGGTGGATACGACTGGCCCGCCCGACAGTCTTTTTTTGAGGAAGGTTAGTAACAGTCTTACAAGGCCTTGACTATATCAAGTTGCTGTATATCCAAAGCCAATGCTAATTGCGGCAGTCGGTGATGCTCACGAACACCCGCCCGTTTTCTCCCTGGGGTGGGGTGAAGTTCGCAAGCGCCAGGCTTTCAAGCGACACGACCAATGCGACAGTCCAACCGTCATACCTGAAACCTGGATTGATCAGCTCACACCTGGCTCCAGTCAGAACTGGCCAGAGGACAAAGAGGCCGTCAACTGGTAATAGGGCCTTCAGCCAACGCAGGATTGTGGAAGGAATGGTAGATTCGAGATCAATGGGGCTTTATAAGGAGATTAGCATCAGGCGGTCATGAAGGGAACAATAGCCTAGCTCTTAATACACCGAATCTCCCCCCGCTCGCAGCTCGCTTGCTATCGTGATTGTCGTGAATCTGATCTGTTTGATGGTTGATTTCGATGATGCAGGGAACAAAAACTGGGCTGAGTTCGTCCAAGCTGGCTTGCCCATGGAAAGCACGTGACTAGAATGAAGTTTGACTTCACTCAGCGAGAGCAACACTTCATATCAAAACACAAAAAGCAAGAAGATCTAAGAACAAGCCCAGTTAAAAAGAACTAACGCCATTATGCAGTCGTATTAAACTTGTTGATGTTCCATTGTGCTGCTGAGGGTGGTAGTGATGTTAGCTGAATTACTCATCCAGTGGATTTTCCAGCTGCTGAGGCACGTGATCGTCGTCTTCCACAGGTCACCACTCGGACAGCAAAAGATACAGCTGGCACACAAAATGCGAGACCAGGACTAAGTCAAGAACAATCTCCAGTATTGACCCTCTAGAGTGGCCAAGTGGAGCATGGATTGGCTTATCGCAAGGTGGCGCGGCAGATAAAAGGTTTGTGCGGAAGTATAACAGAGAAAATGATGATGCATGTCTATTGCCTCAATCTAATCTGTGACTCATAAGAGCATGCGGTGCCATGCATGAGCCATAATTGCGCGGTTTTAACTAGGTTCTCTCTGCCGGAATAAGCTCTCAGCCACAAGCCTCAACTGCAAATAACACTTCTAGCCCACAACTTAGACATCGATACCACGATGACTGACCAATGGCTACACGTGGTTTTAACGTTATTGGCTACCGCCTCATTTCCACTTTCATAGGCTCAGGGTCTCAAAGTTCAAAAAGATAAACTTTTTCACAGTCAAATTCTGAGTCAAGTCATTCTATGCGTGGCTGTCAGTGATTTGTTCTCCGCATTTAAACAGCCCGCCTTCATAAGCTGGAGTTCGCTAGGAGAAGAAAGAAAACTCAGGACCTTGACCCTAAGCGATAAAAATATTAGGTAAATTTAGCCTAAGCTTTAGGGATTCTTTTCTAAGTTTATTTTAGTGTCTTACATTAAATTTTAGTGTTTCCTTGCCCCCTGAGGGTCTCCCAATGATAAGAAAAGTGGCCAATGGCGTCTCTGAACTTTGAGACAAAGTCAGACCCTGAGAGAAGAGTCGAAAGTCGTCATCTAGGTATTTATTCGATGACATGCTCCGTGCAGCAGCTGTATCCTTCTCTTCTCTTCTCTTCTCTTCTCATCCACGTCAAACCTTCAGCGTACCACGCTAATAAACTCACCCAGCAAACAAAAACACCAAGCCTATTCGATCATGGACATGTCAATGTCTGCAGGCTGGCCGGGCAGTCAAGGTTACCAAGTCGCCATCGAAGTTCAGGGAAATGATTTCTTTCACGTCGAGTTGACGAAGCTCAAGAAATACCCGAAGCTTTACAGGCTCATCACCTATCATGCTGCGCCATCATATCCCTACGGCTATATTCACAATGGCATGACATATCCCTCCTACCATAACGGACCTCAGTACTGCATCAATTTGCACAAACTACCTCAAGGTTCCGGACACATGCTGTGGGAGTATCTGTCATCTGGGGCGTTTACTCGTCTACGGGGCTATCATTCCGAGAGAACGCAAGAATGGTACTTTAAAGACATTTTTCACCTACATAATCTTGCAAACCAGTTCGACATGGAGGACCTCAAGTCGGAGTCCGCGAAAGAGATCTTCCGCAAGGCTCAAGAGATGGGCCTCGTGGAACTAATCAACCTCCTTGAAGAATTGAACTACCAGTCTCACTTGTTCCCAAGTCTTTCCGTATACTTGGAGAAACGACTGGTTGGTTCCGCTTTGGATTACTGCCAGGGAGGCAGCCAAAGGGCACTCGCCGAACTACAGGCCCAACCATCACTCTCAGTCGCTCAGATACTCTTAAAAGCACTAATAGAGATTAGCGAATCTGGGTGCAATTTGGACGAACAGAACTCCATGGTAGACGAGGTCTATAGAAGGAAGGTCGCTGAGACAACGGCTGCTTCTGATGTTCTCGGCTGGGATGAGCCCAAGGTTCCCGATACGAGGTGGATCAACCCGAAGGGTGAAATGGCGGGAGTGAGAAAGCCAGGTGGTAGTCAATTCTTCGGTGCCGCGGCCAAGCAGGCGACCAGCAGGGAGAAAAGTAACCCTCCTGAACCGCCATTTGAGCGAGCAGCCGCGCGCGAACCAGCTTTGGATATTCCCGCTACGTTGGCTTATTCTCAGCCGCTTCCTTTTTCTAGCGCCTCTTCGGTTAGAAGTGATATACCTGTGCCCCCCCCGCCATCCAGAGATACATCGACGACTTCGAGTCGTGGAAGCATCCCTTACACTCCCTGGATAAAAATGGATAGGGAGGCTATGGGTCACCCAGAGCTGAAGATTCATCGACAACGAATGCCTCATGCGGCCTCTAAGGGGAACCTCCCGCAGATGAAACACGCTGCTTCGAGCGAGAGACCGGCTCCCGGTCCTTCAACTACACCAGGCGAAACTTTGTTGGAAACAGGTGCAGACAGCAATGACGATACTGAAGATGAGGCTACAGAAGTTTGTGATCGATCAGTGACATCAACTGGATCCGAGGGGAATGTACCCGAGAACAGATGACCTCCTTTGACACACCTGGGCGATCGTGTAGATCTTCTTCGCATACGTTGGACGGCAGCCCTGTTCAAGTTGAAGGGCCCATGGATTGGGATACCGAATATCATCATGACTCCTAGACACAGTCCTTGAGATTTGGTCAAGACCTGTGGTTGGAAAAACGGATATACAGCGTGAGATGGATTACGGGAAAAGGTTGACTCGGAACCTACGATGCAACGAGGACGATAGTCTGGGGATTCCATATGATCTTTTCAGTACTTTCTATAAGACTCCCCCATGGTGCATTCTAGTGGATCTGGTAACTGTAGATCCTGTATGAATGACTGCCACCTATAAGGTTGAGCTTTATGCTGCGAACATAGGTGATGAATGAGAAAACGATATACTGTTGATCCTGAGGTCGCAGATTGCCTGTGACAATAGCGGTGGATGTGATATAGCCAGAAAACAAAACTCACAAGTCTTGGACAGATTGAACTACAACTTGGCGTCATAGGTAAGTAAGCCTCGAATTTGCAGAATGATCATGACCACTAAACTAACGTGGAGGGAAACCCTAAGTATAAGGTTTCACGCACCAGGACATTCTGTGCCTTATTGAGTGACGTAGACGAAGAACCGTAGTGAAGCCTATTGCCATCTTCATACCAAGTGTCACTGTCACTGACCGCGTTTGAGATGAAAATGGAAAGATAAACGTAAAGCTTAGTTATCCTGAGTGAGACTTGTTCGTACTTGAAACTTGTGGCTCCTGATAAACTTCGGAATCTTCTTCCAAGACAAGAGGTAACAAAGTTTGACACCCCAGCACAGTGGGCACGAGACATACATACTTTTGACCCCGCAACAAATAGAATCTGCTGGAAAGCTCAGATCATTTGGTGGGCGTTTGAGCGTCGAATATCTGTGCGTGGCTTCGGGGGCTGAGAGTCTTTGGGCCACAGAGTTCAACAGAGGTGAGTGTCAAAATCACCATCACTGCGCCGACGATATGATTGGGTGTTCCAATCATTATGAGGGGGCGATAATTTTCATTTCGTGGGCGGTGCCTTGAGTTTCTATAACGCGGCAAATCTTATCACACATATATATTCCGCACACCACCCGCGACAGTACCCCCTCAAACCTCTTCTTCTCATATTCGTCTTCTTTTCCTTACCTTGTTCGATGGGTAATATCTCGAGCGCCATATCCCAAGGTCCAATCACCATGTCTCAAGATCTGCCAGCTCAGTTCATCACATCGTAAGTATGATGGACCATCATGAATGCCTCTAAGCTAACAAACATTTAGACCCTATGCAGACACCTTTGTCAAGGTCCTGTTAAAGGGAAATTCGATCACGTGGATACACAGAGGAGTCATCCCAGTCCATGTTCTGTACATGAACAATAGGGCGGAAGTAGTTGGATCCAAGTCCGCTTCGCCGATCGTGGACATGCAGAACATTGGAAATGACACAGCCCACGTAATTATCCATTTCTTTTACACAAAGAAGTATAACTGCGTCAAACCCTCGGGCTTATCTGGCGATACAGCGAAGGCCTATGAGCTCAGACTGTCGCTCCAAGTCATCGAAGCCGCTAGAAAGATGAAACTGCCTGCGTTGGTAGACCTGGCAAAGAAAGATTGTGCGCGTTTCTACCATGAGATGGATTTCTTGAATCTCGTCGCCATCTTGGGAAAGATGAATGTTGACACCAAACACTTCCCCGAACTTGCGCAGTATATCTCACTTCACATTGAAAAGGTGCTTTCGGACCCTCATGGCCAAGTTGCATCTAACCTCCTAAGCCGGACTACTTCAAACAGTATCACGGAAATATTTGTTCGAAAGTTGGTCTTGAAGGCCCGGGGTAAGCCAACAGGTGAACCCAAAGCGAGGCCCGAGCCTGGAAATGAAACACGAGACATTGCTATGGGAACACAACTTCCTTCGCATGATTCTATGACAGAAATGCCTGAACCGTCGCAATTTACACAGCAGCGTAAGAGTCAGATATATCAGGAAGTCCTGAAGACTCCACAACCAGATGACAAAGGGAAGGGACGAGCTGTTTCTAACCCGACAACATATGTTGGGAAGCTCCACGAAAAGACAGTTCCTCACCATGAGTCTCGTGCTGCAAACAGGCAAGAGGAAGCTCAATCTGGGCCTTCAAGGGTGAGAGACTGGCCTTGTCCATTTTCACCTCCCTGCGGCCCTACCCCTGGCCTTGCGGGTTGCATCGCAAGCATGAAGGACTTTGTTGGTAAGTGAATACATAATCCAATGCGCTGATTGCAGCTAGCTAATCGTTCAGCGGTTGAGAAATCGTCGGCTGTTGACTGGGAGGTACCCAAGTCCGAGACCGAGAAGTCCGAAAAGTCAGAGAGTGAACGGACAGAGTCTACCGTCGTTGATTCTGACGATGAGGGAGTACTTGTCGAGTCGGAGACTCAAGCTACTACGACACCAAGCACGGAGGATTCGCGTAACGCAGACAGGATGAATCTCTTCTATGCCTACGGCCGTTGGTAATAGCGCTGTGAGTGGTCTAGGTTTTTGAGCTGTGACGGGCGTTGCCTATGTTGGTCAAGGGATCCCGACGTCAGATCCTTATGCTTTAGGATAGTCTCTTACTATAGAAGCTTAATGCAGTGGACAGAGACGCCCGCGTTATCCGCCAGTTCGGTTATGGTTTGGAAAATACATCATATTGCTTGAGCTTGATGCCCATCATTAACTATTGCGAAATGTGATACCGGGAGCGTTTGCTTAAGAAAAAAGATTCTTTCAGTGAAGAGCTATAAAATGCCCTTTCACTCGCCTGTATTGCATGCCATATGGGGAGTGTCGAGGTCAAAGCACCGCATATTCGAAGCTCTCAATATGCTGATATGTCAAGTGATAAAGTGGCGTCACTGGACTTCACTCCTTCCTGCAAAGGCAATCTACACATCAGCTACTTCCTCAGGCCAGTCGAGTAGTTCCATAAGAGTCTGAGTGGCTTTCACAGTAGTATAAATGTTAGGGATGGATGAAAGTGGGAGACTTCGGTCTCGCTGGGCAGAAGCCCGACCCCAGCATTGGTCTAGTTGACACTATGCATTCCCGAATCGCCTCTTTGTCCATAATACAAGGGTTTAAAATGTGTTTCCGATTACTGGACAGTTTAGGCGCCACCTGACCTATCTACTGATGGAGTTAGTATTGGTTGATGCGGGAGGCCTACCAGGATGCGTCATAGACAACACCAACATGACAAGAACTTTCATTAGCAGAGAAACCCTCTTTTACCCCTCTTCTTGTTCCTTTGGAATCTATCTACATCATCTGGAATCAAACAGTTTAAAGTCATGAATCGAGGCGATATGAAGTTCCCAGAAAAGTCGTACGTGCTCTGAACTACGAACAAAACATCCGAGAGACTAACACAGGGTCAAGGCAGTACACCGGGGACGTTTGTCACATCCTCTTCCGGTCTCAAGGGCCCCTTCTGATCCCTAGAACGATCCTCAAAAAATGCCCAAAACTTGCTATACGATTAGACAAAAAACATATCTTCTCCAAACCACTCGAGACTGTCGATATCGAAGAGTACCCGTTCTCAGTTGGGCACATAATCATTCATTATTTGATCACTGATAAATATCAGTGCCTCAAACCAGAAGGAGAAACGGAAGATGAAAGAAACTGCTCAGAACTTGCGACTGCGTTTGAGGCTCATGCTGCCGCTGTTGATCTGGATCTCCCGTGTCTTCAACTCTTGGCATCTTCTGAGATGAGAAGACTGGAAAGGAAACTGAGTATAGTCTTGATCACTCGGACACTGAATGACACAGAACTACCACTAAATTTATATCCGACGATTGCGGCAAACTTCGTATCGTGTGTCATAAGGTTGTCAGCATCTCCCTCGAAGGAGTCCAAAGAAGAAATGATGAACCAGATTGGTGTTCCAGAGAATGTTGCTATGGTGCTAGTTCAATGCTTTCTTCGGTTTAAAGGCATTGGATTTACTAAAGACCTCGTCAGTGAGAATGGCTTGAGAGATGAGAATGGCTTGGGAGATGAGAAGAACCTGGATACAAGCCGGCTCACACAGGAAGAACGTGAACTTTTAACAATACTACAGGATTTTGATAAGGAAAATTCTCAGATATATCGATCGCATTCTGAAACCGGGGCTACCGAGAAGATGGCTAGGGAAAGCTTGGCCAAGACCATTCTTGAGACCTGGGAGGCTGGTGGTGGAAGCCCATCGTCTCTACAAGACGCTCGTCTCCGAGACCTCAAAAATGTCTCTGTCAAGCTTGCCGAAGACCTGGATACCTGCAAAAAAGATCTGGCGGCCTCAAAAAGGCTCTCGCAACAGTTGGCCATAGAAGGAAAGGCCATTATGGAGAGACTAGCTTTGGAGTTGGAGACACAAAGCATACTTGACCGCCAAACACAACAAAACGGATTTATATCTCTGAGTGACCGAGTTCGACTAAGGTCTGTGAGAGCCCGTAGTAACAATCTCAGTGTCACAGCTTCTGTCCCAACTTTGGATGACAAAGGTCACGGGCCTATTAGTCTAGACCAAGGAGAAGAGGACCGGTGTGATGACGGTGAGCCAGCGAGTTGGGCATACGATTCGATCTAACAATCTCACAGATGGCACTCAAACACCGACCTGCAGGTCGTGTAGCGGAAGAGACCGTGAATCATGCAATGTGGGGGGAGCCAAAGATAGCCTAGAGGAAGTCTGTGCACGTCTGAGTGAGTTCAATAAAAAGAAGAATCGAGGCAGGTGAGAATGTAATTTACATAACTAATACATCTAATAGAAGACTTCGCGTCTGAGACTACAAGCACGACGTCTGGGCAGGCTACGCCCCCTTCGGCTTCAAGTTCTGAATGAGAGCTTTATGGAGATTTGAGGACTGGCGTTGAAGAGATTGGACATTGGATTGATTCTGGATTCTCATTTTGAAGATATGTAGAAATGATAGTGAAATTGAAATTCAAGCTTAGTCTGTGTTCCTGCAAAACGAATAATGTGCCAATCAAGGCCCCAGCATAGTTTGGTCCGTGGCATCTTCTACTAGGCCAGCTTTCCAGAGTCTGTAACGACTGTTCAGCTTTTGGAATGCAATGTATCCGAGGAGGTGAGAGTTTAATAGTTTGAGGTACGGCTCTCGATCTTTCAGTACAAGTCGAACTACAAGAGCGGTTATCAATGTGAAAATGATAGAGTGTATATGCACTCCTTTGCTGGGATTTAGTCGTTATCTCATCTGCGATCTCTTCGAAGACGGAATGGAGGTCTTTGTTTTCATACCCTGCTCTGTTATGGATATGATTATGAGTCTCGGCAGCCATTTCCTCTTTGTAGAAACTGCAATCAATCAGCCATGGTATGAACAAGAGACACTAGTGACTGTAGACTTACGGTAGTACATCGTTTTCCTGCTCCCTAAGGCCGCTTTAATCCTAGAAGCGAGAAGAGGAAATGAAAGTTCTCAGTTAACTAAATCCCGGGCACGCACTCTTATCTTGCTAATAATCTTCATCTTGGACTAAATTCGGATAATGAGACACTATTACACAGTCTAGACCTATTTATCCGCATCTGGCTTTCGACCATAAACATATCGAACACGCATGTATCCATGAATTCTCTTATCCTTGAACGCCTTTCTCATGTTCATCAAGAACACCTGATATTCATCTTCGGGCCAATGCATAATCTGGTGCCAAACCACCATTGTATATCCTTGGAGTATTCAGTATTTCTTGATCACAAGTTGAGAAGAGGTTGAATTACCTTCGAGGTCATTCTCTATCGAAGCACGGAGGAATTGGCCGACCTTTCGCATTTTCTCGTCTTTGGGCCACCCGCCAATGGGAACCTGCATACTATTAGCTTGGAGCCTTGTCTAACGTCTAAAGGGTGTGGAACCTTGAAGTCAAAGCTCTGCACGCCTACCAGACCAGCATCGCGAAATAGCTGAACGTCGTTCTCGATATTAGTGAAACTTCGCCCAAAGCCCTTACCACTCTCGATCACCAATCGATTCCAGGTCTGTAGAGCCTCCACGTCGTCGATACTACCATCATCTGAGTAGAAAGTCGGGTTGATCTCCCCAGACTCAACAAAGCCACCTGGCTTACAGCAGTGAGAAGGTTCTTTAAACAGGGTTCCCCAGTCTACTATCGCACCCATGAGAAAACGGACATGCACGAGATTGAAATAATTCTCGGGCCAGCTCCAGTTTTTCGTCGCGTCCTCAAGCTCGAACTTTACGTTTGGTGGGACCCAGCTTGGTTGGATGGGAGAGAGGTCTGTTCCGATGACCTCGACGCTGGGGTGTTCATCGGCAAAGTCACTGCACCAGTTAGTATCGAATGAACATCCTACCAGGGAGCTTGAGAGACGAGTACATAGCCCAGATTCCTTCAAACAGTCAGTCTTCATATGCTTGAGTTGGGGCTTATTACATACCAGTTCCAGTGCCGACGTCAAGAACTCGCTTTCATTTGTCAGTGTCTGTAAGTATCTCGGTGTGTTCACAGGGACCACCAACCTGGATATCATCTTTCAGAGGGACAAGCGTCAACTTTCCATCAAGGAGCAGCGTCAGAACGTGGTGCCTATTTGTGTCAGTACTTTCCTTGAACATGACAATGATCTTACGTGATATCAATTGAATCTCTCTGCTGCTCGTCGTTCGGTGTAAAGTACTCCGTATTATACCTCTCGCTATGAAAGGTACGTCCTTGAAATTTGCGATATTCGAGGATGCTTGATGAGATGGAAGCAGTAGAGCTTTCTCTGCAGAACACCATTAGTGCAAGTTTCCGTAATCCCGGGCGAGACTGACGCATCATCTCCAAATGCTGAGTCGCTGGCATCACCCTCATTTTCATCCTGATAAACACGTTAATATGACAAGTAACGAATTGCCCTGTCGCGCTTCGTACCTGTGCGATGATAGGGTCTCCAGCGGGAGAACTTCCGGCTGAGATATTCTGCTTGGTAACGCCATCGCGAGGGCTCCCGCCTGCGCTGTCAGTTTTTGGTGAGGCCATTATTGCTGTGTCTCATGAAGTTAAGTTTGCAATTGAGGGGAAAAAGAAATCGAGAACAGCAAAAGGATCAGGTTACACCGGCTATTCCTTACCATTGCCGCAGGATTTTCCCGGTCCAACCACTCAACCATGGATGCCAGGATGTTGCATTTTATGTCGCACTGTCACTTTGTCACCATCTGCATGTAATTACTTCCGTGGATAGTCCGCGAGCAAGGGTCTCTTTACTCAAGTCTATGTGCCGTATGCGCTTGTTCTTCTAGGCGACGTTTGAAATCTTTAATCGAGACGCGCTCATCATCATCATAAATGACCAATCCCTTCTCAAATCAGTGCGTGTCTCATAACCCTCATCTGACCGGATCAGAGAAAGGACACCTATTCACGGCGAATCATTATTGCAACCTTCTTTTGTGAGACTTTTGTTGGTTGCATCAATCCACTGAATGACTGGGTTCGGAAATATTTACAGCAACCGATTGGCCTGTTGGCTGATCCTTTACGTTTCATATGCACGACACTCTTCCCCGTTGTATGTCTGCCCATTATTTGCTATGGACCAGGGTTGATTATCCCTTGCCAAGTCGCTTGCCCGGCTATTATGGTATATTAGCATGTCAAACAAGCAGCCCGGCAGGTCAACTCTGTAATGTCATAGCACGAGCTCAGCAAGATATCCATATTCAAACTATTGTGATCGTTTCTGTAGTGAACCGACATGTCCCAGCTGCATGCTTCGATACAAATCTCGGCCCTGCCTCCCAGTTCCCAGCTCTGGTGAAGGCCCCATCATCATTCTTCTGCACCAAAAGACCGTGCGTGTGAGACTGCTTCGAAGTCTCCAAAACGGCAAGGAGATACAAGTTCTTTTGGGAGATCAGCCAAGCTTTCCTTTCACCATCCTCCCAAAAGGCCACAGTATCGGCGGTGATACCGAAGCTGTGCCCGAGCATAGTTTGTATGTCTTGATAGCTTTCACGACCAAATCTACCTTCGGCCACGAACTCTTCGTCGTTGGCGTCCTTGAGGACGAGTGCATCAGACGCTACTAGAGGCCCAGTCAATGTTAAAGAAGCAGACTTTACTTGACCGAATCGATTGTTTGGGTCAACCGATTCCACCGTAACATCGTCCACAACGGCCAGAACAGTTCCTTCAACTTCTAGGGTATCAAATCTCACACGGCAATCCAAGCTGGCCCAACTCCAAGACGGCGCGCGGTAAACTTTAGACCTTCCTAATCGTCCAATGGGAGACATCTCCCAAAGAAGACCTCCCGGCATGGTGCTGCGAAAGATTCCGGCGCAGTAGTCTCCACCAAACCATGGAATACAGCGTCGGGCGGCGGCGGCGAAAGCAACGAGCTTGTCTTCATCGGGATGGCTTAGTCCACGGTCCGTGTATGGGCACACAAGGTCGTAGTAGTATGTGGCCAGATCTCCCTTTTCGCGAACACTGAATGCGTTTTGGGTCAAGCAATCGAAGCCGTTCCATCTATCGGCGCCCACGCCGTCTGGTAGATATTCGGTGAGGTTGCAGCTTCTATCGCACTCCCAGGACATACGGTCTGAAACAAAGTGTAAGGTCCTGGGTGAAAGGAGCCTCTCTTGGAATACCCATGCCCTATAACTAAGCGGGAGATCTACTCTTGCCCAGGAAAAGTCGTCGGAGGTGAAGATTGTGCAAATGTTCCAGAGATCTGACCTTTCTGTGCTATCATCTATGTCGTTCTCGCTTTCGCGTGAAGGTATTGGCGGCGTGCGAAATGGAGTCCAGACATAGCAGTCTTGCAGATACATCGGATCCCTCGACCTAAAGGCACCTCCGTGAGGGTTCTCGGACACATCGATGGAAATATTTAAGGCGCAGTTGCGATAAACTAGATGCATGTCCTCTGAATGTGATAGCCAATCTTCATGGGAACCAAGGCCAGTCTGTAGGATGCAAAGCGAGTCGATCCAGATGTATGGAATGCCAATTCGACGACAGGTTATCACTGCATCTCTGAAACTGGCTGGAAGGTTCTGTAGCTGAATCTCAGTGCAGAAGTTGGATAAATTGCCGGATGTTAACACGAGGAACTCTGGGTTTTCTCCCCAACAATGACTCAATGCCGCATAACAGCCTTCTGGTCTCTCATCTTTGGAAACGACTAGTCTTGGGGACTGCTGATCATCGCCAACATGGATGAGCCGCTTAGGATACCAGCCGTGCTGCGAAGCAGATCCGCAATCGTGATGATCTTTACAGGTCTGAAGCCACTTCTTAGCCAGGCGTGCAACTTCCTGGTGGCCAGTGTTATCGGGTATTTCCCGCAACGGCGGAAATTCCGTTCGGACTCGCGTGGGCTCCGAGATTTGATCTGCAACGACAAGGGCGAGAAAGTCCTCATAACCGATTGGAGGTTTTCGTAAAGAAAATACATCGACAAACAGGAACCAGTTCGAGTAACTCCGGGATTTGCCAAGATTGATTGATGGCCCACTGACAGCATCGTAGAATTCAATATTCCAAAGAAACTCCCATGCGTTTTCCCACCTGACCTGATACTCTATATGGCTCAAATGCTCAGAGAAGAGGTTACTGCGTAAGTAGAGACAGATTCTGCACCCATTCTTTGCGGCGGTGGCAAGGCTTTGAAAGTTTTTATGGTGAAGTCCTTGCTTCGCATTAGTCTGAAATATGGACATACATACTGCACACAACATGGTCGCGAAAATAGATCAGCGGAATGTTTGCGGAAGGGCTTCGTATGACAATAAAAATATCTCATTATGCTGAGTATTGTGAGCTGACACGAGTGGGGTCGCTTGGGGGCTGAAATAGGCAACCCACGTCAGCTTGGGTTGGGCTGCTATTATATTGATTTATTCTGTACTCCTCCGAGTATCAGCTGCACGGCGTAAGAAGAGAAAATTAAACGAGATTCAGAGAGGAATGTCAGAAAGAAGATGAGGATTTGGTATTATCGTGATGTGGTAGAGTATTATATTATTGGGAAAGTATCAACTTAAGACGATATGAATCAGCCTCAAGCCACGCAAACCGCGAGGCTGTGCACTTGACAACCCGTGACATGGGTCTTGGACAATACCAAGAAGACTGTCTACGTAGGCAAAAGGTCCTTCGATCTCTTTGACACAGTGGTCCTGAAATTAACGTAGTTGATGAAGCATAGACCTTGAAACCCACGGAAATGATGACTGCTTTCCCTTTTGAAATGCACTTGATTCACCAACTAATTCCTTCTCGTGAAATACTCTGAAAATTCAACATTATCCTTGAGATTTTGCAAGGTTCTTGTATCATACTGCAGCGAGATTTCAAGACCTCTAGAATCGGCACGCCGTGGTGGTAGAATTAGACAACGGCCATCAGGCTTATCTTCCGTATCTCCAACAGTAACTCTTGTGGCGAGAGGATAACCGAGATCCTTCCCAAAGCTGATATCGTTGTACCCATGGTGCTGAATGCACACTATGAGCATATCAGGACCCGGATAGCGGTTGGCGTTCCAGGTCAAAGTGGTGCTCTTCGGCATCTGATTTAAAAGCCCGACAAGTCGTCTTACTGCCTTGTCATCCACTGCAGCTATCGCTCTCTGTACATTGAGTGCGGCTTGACCGTAGATTGTGCTCTTGCAGTTCCGTGACGGTAATGATGACAGAACCGAGCCTTCTTGCAGACTAGCTACAGATAGCTGAGCCACTGCATTTGGCTCTGCAAAGTTGCCCCAGTATGTGGACGGTATCACTGGGCTTTCCATACGGGTTCTCGCATCCACTGTAATAGCTAGCTTTGCGTCGGGATACTTTCGGCAGTCAATATCTCTGGCCAGAACTACGTGACGCCATAGGAACGCGCATAATGCAGTGACGGTTCCAGCCTTGGTAGTAGAAGGCATAGTGCTCAGGATGCGGGTTTTGAGTAGTGCAATCTTATCGGCTGGGATAAAATAAATGGCACTCTCAAACACCTCATCTGAACTGTAGTCCGTAGGATTGAGAAATTTGTCCTTGTCTTCTGCCATTTTCCAGTTGGGAAATTCCTCTAGAGTTGTGTTAAGGTCGCCCTTGACGACGTCGTGTCTGTCCAATAACTGAACCGGTGATCTTGGTTGGCTTCGTGGTTCACAAGTTGCGGCGGCAAAATGTGACCCTATTGTGGACCAAAGCATGAAGTTGCATTGGCCATCCCCAGCAACATGCTATTAGTTTGTCAGCCTGCGTTGCAATATGCTTAAATACAGGAACCTACATGCAATTGACTGCCAATAATGAGACCCCCAGGGATGAAGCTGGCTTGCACGATAAGAGAAGGAAGCTTTACATTGTCTTTCAACTCAGATGAGGGCCCAAAAACAAGGCTCCTGGGTATCTTGCTATGTGGGAAATGCTCTTCTTCAAGCTGGTCAAAATTTCCGTAAGTCCATAGACCACACAGCTGGGCAGAATTGTAGTCTTTGTAGTAAATCTCAACTCCCCTGGCAGAGTCAAAGACAAGCTCAACCTCTTCACGGCTGCTATCGATGCGCTTCTGCACACAGCATGTAAGCTCGGGAATATCGTTCACGGTCACTAAGAGAGCCCTATGTAGAGCAAGGAAGATCTGCTCCTTGTCTGCATCGGGACTGTGTCGGAAGAAGAAACATGTCGATATGTAGTCTCTAGGCGCAATCTGATCAATGGCGGAAAGCCTCACTACCTGGCCCTGACTGTTTCGATGTGCCCGGATGACTGCAACGGAGCTTGGGGAGAGGCCAGGCACGACTCTCAGAGTACCTGACATACTTGTAGACTTGGGGATACTATGTTGTTTCTTGGTTTGTTTGCTTTGCGAAGTGTGATGTGGTGAAGGAATATAGATAACAAAGGATTAAACTGGAGTATAGAACTATCACACAATTGAAGAGGCCCTTGCTTAATGCCAGAAATGGCCTCGGATGATGTTCCAGCAAGACCAGTGATTGCACATTGAGAGATGAAAGCTAGACTCTGGAGGAATATTTCGGTGCTCCTGGGCCAGGTTCTATCAATCGACAATCATGTGAGAACTCTCGCGAATGCATTGCAATGAAAGCTAGTCTTAGAACTATACCATGATCTTCATCATGTCGCTAGCCTACGCCATCATTCTCATGTAGTCTTACCATTACTGAAGTGCGTGGCTACAATACTTTCAAGATCAACGCTGAAATCTGTTAGCTTGGTACGTGACTCGTCATATAGAAGAGTGTAAATACGTATCTTAGACATAACAAGATGATTCATTTATTACCCTCAGAACAGGGGTCTTGCCAATAATGGCAAAATGACGGAGGTGTGTTGGACTAACCAAAGGTGAGACACGGCACTCCCTGATCTGAGCTGTGTATTGGTTTCGCAAAGTTGGGGAGGGGAATATTGACTCATTTGACCACGCGCTCACTCGACCAGTAAAAGCATCTCGCCATCGTTTATTCTTACTGCTGGCATGTAAATGCGTTACAGATGGCATTCTGTACGCGCTGAGAGTTGAAGTATTTAGTAATATAGCATTACCATACCTTACCTTGGTCTCCACCATGTCTCAGCTATTAATCTCTGTGCCGTGCCCGATGCTTCTCCGCATCCAACATCTGGCTATGGTTCCAGGCAATCAATGGCAGAATTTGCAAGAACGTTCTGCAATAGTTCAATTAGGTAGATTCTACGGATACTGTAGGCTTCTTGAATCATCTTTGTCATCTCCCTCCTATATACGGAGTATTAACACCTGGAGGCCCCGATATCAGTCCTTTAGTTATCTAAATTAAGCCTGTCTATAATCCTAGAGTCTCTAGGTTCTCTCTACTAGAATAAGCTTATAGCCATAAGCCTTAACTGCAAATAACAATTCTAGCCTACAACTTAGATATTAATACTATAATAACTAACTAATAGCTATAGTATAAAGCTAATATAATAAGAACTTAAATAATAACTCTTTAGCTAGCCTTTAAGGTATATAAAAAGTTACCTCTAATCCCTTAGCTAAAAAAGGTTAACTTAATACTATATATACCCTAGATCTTTAAAATAGTAGCTTTAATAAGACTAGTCTTTTATTAAAAATATCCTAACTAAACCTATATTAATAACTATACTTATAGGGCTATTATTATACCTTTTACTATAGTAGTATATAGGGTAACCCTATAATATAATTATAGCTATAAAAGACTTAATTATAGGGCTACTATAAGGTATATTTTTATATAAGACTTTAATTAGCTAAGTAATAAATTCCTTATTTAGCTTACTTTATTTAACTATAAGACTATTACTTATATAGTAACTTAATTCCCTATAGGTATTATTAATATTACTTAGTAAAAGAAGGTATTACTATCTTCTTTATATAACTTAAAAGATAAGAAGAGAATTAAAGTAACTAAAAAGCTACTTTAAAGAAACTATACCTAGATTATATCTATATTTAATATATAAATAGCGATTTACTAAGAGGGATAGGTATAGTATATAGTAATTAGAATTATTAAGAAATGCTAATATATAAAAAAAGCTTAACTTAACTAAAGAAAGTTTTATAATAATATATATATTAGTGCTACTAGGGATAAAGGTTAGATTAGAGAAGGTTTAGGGCAATTAGAAGGTGGTGGCGGTATTAAGTTTATAAGTTAGTTATAAGGTTAGAAAATACACTTCGGTTTTAACACAATGGATCCCAGAGTCTCTTTCGACAACGATTATTGATATTGGCTGACCGCAGACAATAAGCGACCTTTTTAGGCACTACTTAGCATCGCTCTTTTCTAATACGAGAAACTAGGACTAGCGCCAACGTTTTCGTCATCTCAAACATGTCGATCTCAGTATCAAGGGCACTTTTAAGACAGTTTCGCAAAGACTCAGCTGATGAGATCTGGGGATAATGTGTGAGAATTTCTGAAGTTTCAACGCATCGGCTGTCCTAGCATTAAGGGGAAGTGGGACGTGTACACGCATTCCATCTTAGCCCATTTACTTACGTATTGTTTTGTTCATCTTTCGCGATCGGTGATGGATCAGCGCAACACATCAAAAGGGAAAAGCCCTATAATTGAGTTGCCTATGAGAAGCTGATTCTGTTATGGAAAAATGCGAGCACTTAAGAAATAAATTACTCAAATTTCACTCCAATCAAACATGGAGACAGCAATGCTTCAGCAACTGCTGAATACCTCCTGGATCGAGCCAGCCAGCCCTGTGAGCCCTGGTATTATCGAACTATCTGCCATGGACAGCTTGACAGCACCTGTTTACCCTTCGCCAACATTATTCTTTCCCCTCAAGCCGGGTGTAAACCCATTGGACCTTTATAGCGATTGCAAACGGGGTCTCGCGCGTTACTTGTATCAGCACCCTCATCTCTGCGGGAAAATTGTCAAAGATGAGACAGGACGAAATTCGATTGAAATATCTCCGGCGCCATATGCTGGTGCTCACCTTGTATACTACGACCATCGGGATAACAAGGAAATGCCTTCATATGACGAGTTCAAAAGGTTTGGCTTTCCCTTTGCCGATGGCAATAGAGACGGGCTAAGCAAACTTTGCCCCGAGAATTTCCCAACAGTCCGAACTGGTGACCCTGTTATCATCACCCGTTTCAATGTTATCAGAGGTGGGATCGTGCTAACAGTCTCTATTGCCCACGCAATATGCGATCTGGTTCAATTCATAGACTGTATAAAGTCCTGGGCTACCCATACGCAAGTTGTTTCCAATGCTCGGATGAGAAATGAGCCAGAGCCTCCACTGCCGGAACAAGTGGCGCCGCATCTGGTGGATCGGTCGCCAATGAAGGCCAACTCACAGATCGAACATGATCTTGATAGAGTGGCGGCTCGGGCAGCAAATCTTCCGCATTGGACAATGCTTGATCCTCGGAAGCCAGAGAGTATAGGTTCAACATTGGAAAATCTCTTCACATCGGCGCGTCTGACAGATTCTGATCTCGCCTCCTCAAATGAAGCTAAGCTCCGTCAACCGTCAGCCAGCGTATGGAAATTTCCCAAATCGTCAATACGGATTCTTGATTTCATGGCTAAGAAGGGGTCATCCGGAAAGACAAAGTTGTCGGCAATCGATTGCTTAACCGCATTTACCTGGCAGCGCTTCTTCGAAGCAAAATGGGCCCCTGATCAGACTGGTCCAGAGCTTGTGCCTGAAACGACGCGTATCGTTTATGTGGGGAGTGTTCGGCCTCGTCTTACACCCCCATTGCCCCTCAACTACCTGCCAACATGCGTGGATCTATTTCCGGTCACTGCAACAACTAAAGGATTCTACGCCTGCTCCCCTCGATCTGTAGCTAAGGTAGCTACCCAGATTCGCAACAGTAACGACAATTGGAGTGAGAAAGCATTCCGCGAGATGCTGGAAGTGGCACAGATGCATCCATTTAGCCCTGGTATAGTCCCAAACGGCCCTCTAGACGCTCTCACAACGGATCACACGCGCCTTGGTACAGCTGTAGCCGAAGATTGGGGTGCTCTCGGTAGATGTGAGGCGTATCGTGAGCCGTATATTGGTCGAACGCCTCCACTAGGCGAGATTACATTCCTCCCGCGATGGCATAGTGGGGAAATAAGCGTCATGTTTGCTGGTGAAGCGATTGTTATGGAAAGATTGAGAGATGATGAGACGATGAATGCTGCTGCTTCTTGCCAGTTCATCATGCATGACTTCCCCAGGACAGCCAAAAAGGTCAAGCGGCCTTCCAGGTTGTAAGAACATGTTAATGGCAGATGACGGCTCATGCTTGGTTCATCATGATAATCTACAAAAGCCATACTAAAAGCTAGAGATAAACAAAAACTTGAATAAGACACCCACTGGAGCGAATAGTGATATACCACCATAGACGTCTTTATCTAAGACGCTACCAACTGCCTATCAACGGAATAGCCTTGCAGCGAAGCAAGAAATAAGGCATCGGCACAAAGTTGACGTCTCTAAACCGCACTAACACGAAACAGAAGCTAAGATCGTAGATCGTGTATCCACTAACTAGACTTGAGCAGAACGAGACAACACCACGGCAAGGACCTAGGCCCAAAAGCTCTGTTAGACACCGCTAAACCGATCGTGGACAAAGTCTCAGCCAACCACAAGATAATTGACGTGATAAACGCAATACCAAATTATATACCTAAAAATCAGTAAATATATACCTAATAACCTTACCTAAAGAAAAAAGTAATCTTTATACTAACCTCTAATTAATTAAAGTAAATAGATTTATATATTAAAGTAATTATAATACTAAAAGCTACTAATTTTAATAAATTTCTTTTTATTAAAGCTATTATAAAAAGGAGGCTATTATATAAATTAAATAAAATAATTAAAATTAAAAGAGAATACTATTACTATAATAACTACTAAATTAACTATTAATTACTTTACTATACTATAAATAACTTATAAATATAATTAGCTATAGAAAGTATTAATCTAAGCTTAAGACTTATATTAAAAGAAATAATTATTAATATTATTATAAAAGTATTATAAATATAAGTAAAATAAGTTACTATTAAAAGCTTAATAAAAGTAATAAGCTAAAAAGCTAAAAACTAATTTCTTATAAATTTAGTAATAAATTTATTCTTTAAACTTATAAAGGCTATTTAAGCTAATTATATAAAAGATATATTAATTAAGCTAGCTATAAAAGTATTATAAAAGGTATTTAAAGTATTTTTTAATATTATAAAGTTTTAAGCTACTTTTTATAATATAACTCCTTAACTTTATATTATAAATTAGTAAAAATATTATATATTATAGGCTTTATATAGCTTATTTTATTTTATAAAAAGGGTATTTTACTAGGTATATTTACTATAAGTAAGGGCTATACTTATAAGGCCTATATTTATAAATTAAAAATCTCTTTTTTTAAGTATATATAGCTTATAAAGGTAGCTTTAAGTATTAAAATAGCTTTATTTTAAAAGTAGTACTTATAAAAGGCTTTAATAATATTAAGATTAGGCTTATAATAGTTATTTAATTATTATAGTTACTTTAGCTATTAATATATAAATTAATAGCTATTTTTTTAAAAAAGGTTAAAAAAATTAACTTATTATATTAAGATTTAGCTACTAATAATAACTAATATCTTTAAGCTAAATAAAGCTAGGCTTTTATATTTTAAGGAAAATCTTATAGTAATAAGGTAATCCTTATTATAATATAAATACTTTTATATAATAATAAAGCTAATATTTATTATATAAATTAAAGGTATATTTTATAAGCTTAATTTACTTTATTAATAAATCTATTATAATTTAGCTTATATAGTAAATTAAAGGCCTTAATTAATTATACTTTTTATAAGGCTTTTTCCTTTTAAAAAGCTATTTTTAAAATTTAATATAATATTCTAGTTTATAATTAAAAATATTTATATAAATCTATTTATTAAGCTTATATAAATTATAAAATTAGTTTAAGAAATAGACCTTTAAGGTATAATATAAGCTTTTAATATATTATATAAAATAAATTTTATAATTTTAAAGCCTTATTATAATATATAATATAAATTACCTTTATATTAATATAAGTACTTTTTAAAAGTAATAAAATATATTTATTAAATAAGAAAAGTAAATATTAATAAAAAAAATATATAATTTATATTTTATTATAATTTTATTTTTTTACTATAAAAAGTTATATTAAAGAAGATTTTATAATTTATTAACCCTAGTTTAACTACTATTTTATTATTAATTTTACTTTATTTACAGTTTAAATATAAAGGCAGTTAATTATATACTTAAGTATATATATTTAATTAATAAAGTTATTATTAACTTTAAGTTAATTTAACTTCTGCTAACTAACTTACCTAAAAGTTAACTTTATTCTTTTAATTTTAACTTTAATAAAACTTTTAATCTAACCCTACTATTACCTTACCTTTACTTTTAATTTTATATAATTAAAAGGATATAGTATAGATAATTAGCCTTAATAATTATATTTTTAAGCTACTTTTTATATAAGGCTAAGTTACTTATTAATATAATAAAAAAAGCTATCTTTTTTATATTAAGAGGCAGGCCTTTTCTTATAGCCTTTTTTAATTTATTTAATCTAGCTAGCTTTTTAGCTAACTAAATTAAATAAATAAGATAACCTAGGTAGGCTAGATCTATATAACTAATTAAGTTAATTAAGGTATAGTTAAAAATAGCTATCTTAACTAGGCTAGATAGGCTTTTAGATAAGAAGTTCTTCTTAATAGCTATAGCTATTATATAGAGCTTATAATAATCTTTACTATTAGCCTAACTTAGTACTAATTTAATTATAATAATAAGGTTATAGTTAGTTATATAATAGCCTTAATTAGGCTCTAGGCTCTTATATAGTATCCTGCTAGTAGCTATAATTAATATTAGTAACTGTAATTAATAGAGGGAAAGTTAGGTTAGTAAATATACTTTAGAAGTGTAATAGGTATACTAGGCCTAGTATATTATAAGGGTTAATTAAAGATATCTTAGTTTTTTAGTAAGGATAAAGGAAGAAGGTTAATATAGCTACTAAAGGGCAGTACTTATACTGCTTAGTTAAGGCAGTAATTACACTACTTAAGGCAGATAAACCTTAACTAATATTAACTCTTATAATTTTAGCTTACTATAGGGGCCTTACTATTTAAGCTATTATATAAAAAGCTAAAAGCTTAATAGCTTTAAATAAAGCTAATAGTAATTAAAAAAAAAAAATTTATTAAATTTAGCCTTAAAGATAGTAATAATTATCTCTTAAAAGGCCTTAATAACTTTATTAAAATTATCTTTAAATCTATAATTTATATATATTTCTTATATAATTAATAAAGCTATTAATATTAAAGGAAAGGTAAAAGTAAAAGAAAAAGAAGCTAATATATTAGCTTAATATTATAAGCTAGAAAATACTTTATTAAATATAAAAATAAGCTATTTTTACTATATATATATTTTAATATTCTTTATAATATACTAAAGGTAAAGCTATTACTATAATTTAAGGAAAATATATTATATTAATAATTTAAAAGTATTATTAAAATTACTAATAATAATACCTAGCTAAAAGATATTATATATTAACTATATAAGCTTAAGTTACTTAAAAAGCTATATAAATACTTTTTTATTTTCTTTAATTATAATACTAAAAGCTATATTAAAATTAATATATAAATAAGTAATACCTATAATTTAAAGTAGTAATATATTAAATTAATTAACTTTATAAGTATTATCTATAATAAGAAGTTTAGGATTTTACTTTTAATTTATAAAGCTTTACTTATAGATTTAAAAGATATATTAAATCTTTCTATTTAGTACTTAATTAACTTCTTAATAAGTAATCTTTTTATCTTCTTTAAATATATTAAGAAAAGCCTATATTAATATAAATATATTATAAGCTTCTTTATAAAGCCTTACTTAAATATAATATATATTTTAATTAATAATTATAATATAAAGAAAAAGCTTATAAATTTAATATATAATATTTTTTATTATATTTTTTTAAAAAGTAGATAGTTTTTTAATAAGCTTATAAAGCCTAAAAAGCCTAAAGTTAAGCTATAATTACCTATAAAAATATATAATATTAAAACTATTAGTATTATAATTATAATTATAATTATAATATTTTATATTATAATTATAAAAAGAATCTTTTACTTTTTAATAAATAATAATAAAAAAAAGGTATTATATTTTATATAAAAAAATCTTATATTTTTATTATTTTATATCTTCATAAGCTTATTTATATTAATTACTATTATAGCTATAAATAATATTAACTTTATAGTAAAAGCTTTAATTAAAGCACTTTAATAAGTATAATTTTAATATAATAAAGCTAGATTTAAGTTATATATACTATAAAGTAAAAAATATATCTTTTAAAGTCTTAAATATATTATTAAAATTAAAAGATATAAGTAAAAGGTTATTAAATATATTATAATCTTTAAATTTAAGAAATTTAGTCTTAAAAGTTATAGTATTAAGTATATATTAATATTATAATATAAAAAAATAAAAAATTAATTAAAACTAAAGAAAATTTAATTATATATAATATACTTAATATATAAGGTTTAATTAGCTTAAAAAATTTTTATCTTTACTATTTATTCTTAATAGGGAAAGGTTAGCGTTATATAGGCTATAATTTAAATGAATTAAAAATAGTTATTAAGTGTATATTTACTGATTTTTAGGTGCATGATTTGGTATTATAATAAACGGGTCCCTTTATCAGGAATGAATAACGAAGAACATTCAACGTCAGAGTCTCTTACTCATAGCCAAGTTTTCACGTCTGCAAGCACGTACACTGATTTCTATCTTTCATAAATCTATCTCAATTGCACTGTTTCAGTATCGCCGATATGCCTTCCAACAACGCCGCCTGGCTAGTCGCCGCAAAGACGTCACCATTCGAAGTCAAGGAAGCGCCCCTCACCGAACCATCCCCAGGCCACATCCTCGTCAAAAACTCAGCCATTGCCATCAACCCCGTCGACATCGCCAACCAATACGTCGGCATCTTCATCCAACCATCCCAATACCCCGTTATTCTCGGTGAAGATGTCGCCGGCACCGTGGAAGCCGTAGGTCCTGATGTCACCGCCTTCAAACCCGGCGATAGAGTCCTCGGCTACGCGACGTCACTCGCTACCAAGGATAATGCGCACAGCGCGTTCCAGGAATACACGGTTATTCGCGCAGAGTGTGCTTCTAAAATTCCAGAGGGCTTGAGCTTTGAACAGGCTGCTGTTTTGCCGCTTTCGCTTGCTACGGCTGCGTGGTCGCTTTTTGGCGATGTTACCCTTGCGATGAGATATCCTAGTCTTAACCCTACTCCTACCGGTGAGACGGTCCTCATCTGGGGAGGATCATCTAGTGTAGGTGGTTCAGCAGTTCAACTTGCGAAAGCGGCTGGGTACGAAGTCATCACCACTGCATCTGCCAAAAACCACGACTACGTCAAGAGTCTTGGAGCAGACCACGTCTTCGATTACAAGTCCCCCCAAGTCACCAAGGACATCGCCTCTCTCCTCACAGGCAAGAAACTTGCTGGTGCTTTTGACGCGAGCGGTTCAGAAGGCGGCATGGACAGCGCAAGCCAATCAATTGTTCACGCCGATGGTCTCCGTAAACTCATCTGCGTGCGATCCGTCTCCTCTGAAGTCCCCGGCGTTGAGGCCAAGACTATTCTTTCGACTAGTATTATCAGCACCCCTGTTGCCAAGGCTGTTTTCGGGGATTATATACCCGCTGCTCTGGAGCAGGGCAAATTCAAGGCTGTCCCGGAAGCGGAGGTTGTTGGAAAGGGCTTAGAGGCTGTTCAGCTGGGCATCAACACGCTCGCCAAGGGAGTTTCGGCTAAGAAGATCGTCGTTGCTCTATAAAGAGGAATGGGACTATATAAATGAGATTCAGGAGAGAGCTTTGAACATAGATGACTAGTTTAAGAAATACGAAGAGTTGCACTATTTGCTGTAATGCCTTCCTCTACATGCTTTACGTGACTCTATACGTACAGTCGGCTATGCGGGTATGACAGCCCGTCTTTCAATGTGATCACTCACTTTAGCCTCGGGTCAGTTTCCCCTCTTCTCCACCAGACTTCAGCCTCAAAATTCGCGCTATCATCACACCATAAACGCCCAAACCAGCATTTCATTCACCATTCATTCATCATAACTGTAAATATCACAATGACTGCAGCTGAAAAGAAGGAAACCATTGCCCTCATCGGCTTGGGCACTATCGGCCTCTCATTCGCCGCACTGCATCTACGCTATTCAAACGCCAACCTTAGACTATACGACGTCCGGGGTGATTTGAAGGAGCACATCGAAAGCCTCCTACCAGTCTATCTTGAATCGACAAAGAAAGAAAGTTCTCAGGCTGATCTTGAAGTCGAAAAACTCGTTTCTGATGGCCGATTGCTTGTATGCTCTTCGATCGAGGAAGTCTGCTCTGGCGCAACAATCGTTCAAGAGCAAGGACCTGACAGCTTGGATTTCAAAAAGTCAAATTGGGCTGAAGTCGTCAAATATGCACCCTCAAATTCTCACTTGTGGAGTTCCACGTCTGGGATAAGTGCATCGAGACAGGTGGAGGATCTGGAAGACAAGACTAGGGTGCTCGTAGTTCACCCTTTCAATCCTGTGAGTTCGAAACACCTCTCATCTCAAACTATCCTCTGACACTATATGTTAGCCTCATATAATGCCATTGATTGAAGTAGTCCCCTCACCTCATACAGAACCAGAACGAACTCAGTTCGCTATCGACTACTTCAAGAATCTCGGCTCTGGTCATCGCCCCGTCAGAATCAACAAAGAAGTACAAGGTTTCGTCGGAAACCGTCTAGCATTCGCCTTGTTCCGCGAAGCCTGTCATCTAGTCTCAAACGACGTTGTATCAGTCGAGGACCTTGACACTATCGTTGAGGCTAGTATAGCGCCACGCTGGGCAGTAGCTGGACCGTTCAAGACATACAACAGTGCCGGTGGAACTGGTGGAATCGGAGTGTTTCTTCATAACTTGGCTGATACCATGGAAGCCTGTTGGGATGATGCAGGTGATATCAGTCTGAAGGGGACCTCTGCAACTAAAGCTAGTCAAGGAACTGATTGTGGGGACTGGACGGATAAGATCACCAAGGAAACGGAACAAGCTTACGGTAAACCTACGGCAGAGTCACTGGCAGAGCGCGATCGGAACTTGCAGAAGCTCATAGCAGCTCAACCAAAAGTAGATTAGTGTTATGACTCACTCATGGATGATACAACATAGCGTCTGTCATCAATAAGTTTATGTTTATATGTCAATATCAGACATGAAAGCGGTTCAGCAACTAAGAACACCCTCTTTCGTCCAATTCAGCCCGGACCGGATAGGTACTGAGTATGTCTCGCCCACAAAGTCCCCACGCAACAACTCATACTCATCCGTAGCTGACCTACCGGCTTTGACATCTTCAGAAACTCCATCTTCATCATTCCATTTCCGCCATGTAAGCTGTTCTTCTGAAGTACCTCCGTAATCTTCCACCTCGCCAGTCTTTCCGGCCTTGCCACGACCTAATATTTTCCAACCCATCGCCACTGGACCGTTGACCCCTCTTTTCTTGTCATCGTATCCGCTTGAAGGACATGCCGATCCTCGGAAGTGGCCAGGTCTGCAGCGCAGCGTTAATTCTGAACATGATGATGATGGATCTGGCGTGTCCAAGACGAGATACAAGTAGCTGTTTTTCTCAGGTGAGCCTCCATCGCCATACATTATATGAGGGTTACGGGAAATTGTCGATTGTGGGAAGTACACAGGATGTGAGAGTGTCGATGTCCTTGTCGCAAAGCTTTCTGGCATGTTGGTCTGATCTTTGGGAGGCAAAAGCGAGATTCTACTGATCCTTGGACTATAGGTCAATGGGGGTAGAGCCAAGACAACGTGTTCAGCTGTCCAATTTGTCATGATATACGGTTGAGGCATTTCGTCAATCTTGCCCAGAAATCTGTAGCTAAAGCTTGCCAGTTTACCATGCTTGCGAGTTTGAAGGTTATGTCCAGAAGCAGTTTCAACAAAACCGAGGCGTGACACAGTGACTTGACACTCCGCACAGGCGTCCTTCTGGTAGAGGCTGACGGACAAAAGGGTGAGGAAATTCCCGCATGGCGAGAATTGCATCTCTAACTGAACGTCAACACGGATCCTCATCATCCTTCGTAGAATGGGTAGGTAGTTGACTTACCTCGTGACATTGCCACCGGCCTTGCTCCTTGGCCTTTTCCCTCTTCAGTGATCTCCAAACTTGTGCTGCAACCAGTTTCGTCGTTGAGTAGGTCTATTCCACCAAGCTTGTAAGAGACAGCTACGATAGGTAATGTCGGATGACGAGTGCCTATTATTCTAGACCACGATAAGCGCTCGGTCCGGATGGGTTGCCAAACAGGTCTGCCAAAGTCATTTGCCATGATAAGACATTCTGTCATCGGTTCTTTGGCTTCTCCATGCGGCCTATCTGAAATTTCCTGGCTCCCATTTCTCCCCCCACTGATGCTATGCGTATCACTTGAATCGGAGTCATCACCAGAGTCCGAACTCCAGCCAGAGTCACCATCAGAGTCTGAACTACTGTCTTGGGAATCCGCGTTGCTGACGATTACATGGCTAGTTGACTTCGCCTTTTCATCGTGATGAACCGTGCATTGGTCCTTGCGGAAATAGAATAGTCGAGTGGTCGAATCCGAGTCTTTTCGAGTCGGCTGTGTGACGACATCGAGTTGTGCCAGATTCCAATGTCCTTTGCTTTCCAGTCCCAGGTTCAGGTCTCTGCAGACTTGCGGAGGGGCCTGGTCAACTCGGTTTCCTGATCTGCCGTCCAGGAGGCAACGAGTGACACTCAGATCGCGATTGTTCACTTTCCAGCACTGTAGAAAGGAGTCGCCCTTCTTGCTATCCCTTGCAATTGTGGTGATCCATTCGCTGTCAGGAGCCTGGGAGTCGAAGATGGGCTCTCTATTCTGGTCGGACTTCGGCCGAGAGAAGATATCCACTTGATTCACATTGACCCGGCGACGGGGCGTCAAACCGTCCTCGCGAATGATCTGAAGCTGCAGTGTCTTGCCACGTTTCTTGCCCGTAGAAGAGAACGACGACTCCAATACTCGCATCTCGGTTGTTGACTCGAGTAACTTGGCAACATATTTAATGTGAACTTTCTGAAGACTGCCAGGAGGTTTAAGGTGACAGCTGGGCTTATAAAGAGTGAGTGGAACAGCATGATGCAGCTGATTAGGGTTCTTAACAAGAAGTTCGCCCCAGTCCAGGGCAAAAGAACAAAACGAGCGATCCAGAGATACGTAATCAGCGGACGAAGAATCTTCTTTCCATGGCGGCAGAGGAAGTCCAAATTGAAGTGCCGCGTTAGGTATTGTTCCCAGAATCTGCTTATAATCATTGATTGTTTCACGCTTGTACCGTGCAAAAAGGTGAGGAGCTGCGTGGCTTTGTACGTAGATACAAGTCCAAAATGCAGGGCTTTTGAGGAAGTTTTCAACAATCTTCAGGGTCTCAGAGCTTGGTGTTATATCCTGCATATGCATATGCCAGAAGACGGCGGCGTAGCGAAGAAAAGCATTGCTGTACGACGACTCCGACCTTGTGACTAACGCTTTTAGGTCAGGGGGATCTTGATATCGTTCCTCACTGAGATACTCAATGCAGCTGACTCCAAGCTCCTCCAAAGCCTTTTTCTCGTCGATAAAGAAGCCTGGCAGGTATTCTTCGATTTTCTCCTTGTTTTTTGGGTCGATGAAAAAGTCCTTGACTGACTTATGGCACAGCGAGATCTTTTGAGGGCCATTCGCGTCTTCCATGGTAATCAACGGGCTGCAGACGTCCCTTACTTTATGGTAAAAGTGAAGCGCATCTTCCTTGGGCTTGATTGCATCGTTGGCAGGATCGGCATAAGGGTTGAGGCCGTCAATAAGTTCCAGCAGCGTAAGTTCCTTTTCCGACAATGTGAGGATTCGAAAGGTTCGCCTGTGACAGTATGTTAATATCACTGGCCGGCAGATAGGCACCAATTGCTCACTTACTTAGCTAGGTCCTGTTTGTGATAGGGCAACCCTGCAATCCTGGCCAACGACTTGATATAGCAGTCCTCTAAACCTCTGGGAAAGCTTTGAAGGGCATCAATAGTTCCCTGCTTAGTTCTGTAGGCCTTGTTCTTTGCAATCTCACAGATCAGCGCCGCATAGAGAAAGTTATGTTCGTCTGTGTCAAAATAAGGCTCATCGTGAAGTGGGCAGATACTCTGAGCGTCGAGAAAAGCACGGATGTCTTTAGAAGTGTCCTTGAGATTTGGCCTAATTTCGACAGCTTTAATGGCATCTTTGACGGACCGTATCTCTGGAACATCCCTGCTAGTAAGGAACCATTTAACTGTCCCAAGCGTATCCAAGTTGAGAAGCTGCTGCAAGCTATAAAACAAAGGATTGCCATGAGTTCGAACTGAGCACTCATCCAGTCCATCTAAAACCACATAAACCTGGGCAAAGCGGCTGTGGTTCAACAGTGCACGAAGAATTCTAACCATTACTTCTCCATCGTTATTGGTCAGCTCGTGCTTGCAGGTCTTCTTTGCCCGTTCGTACTCGGCTTTCAAAGGGTTGGAGGCCACGTCCAGTTTACTCAAAAGCTGGAGAGCGATAGATCGTAGTCCGCAAGTCTCTTGTCGCTTGGATGCTGCCCTGAATGAATAGAAAAAGTGAACAACTTCTGATTCTGGCTGTTCTTGCAGGTGGCTGATGACCGCGGATGCCAAAACGCTTTTGCCGGAACCTGGAGGCCCATTATACCAAAGGACTGAATTCTTCTTGGCGTCTCTCCAATCTTTGAACTCTTGTCGCTCGAACAACCATGTGCAGGTGCCCTCTGTGCGACTCATGTTCCTTAACTCCAAGTCCTTGTCTGCATCAAAAGACTCGGCTTTCTCGCCACCTCTTATCCACCTGAGAATCTCGTCTCTTGTTCTCTCCTGTTTCTCCCTTGCTCTCTCAATTGCAATACTTGCAATGAGCAATTGGCTGACCTGTTTAGAGTCTTCGCGAAACTTTTCCCGGAATGTCTGGATTTCTTGCTTAAATGGTCTAATCGCCGAAGACAAAGTGACCCTTGTGTAGCTTTTGGACAAGACTTTTGCAGAGTAGGCCCAAAACTGCAGAATGTTCTTGTATGACTTCTTGATGGCTTTCGATATCTGTGGGGAGCTCTGTTGTGACATCGCGGTCATTTTATAGCAGTCCAGGAGCGGAGAGACCTCCTCAAGAACATTTAGTATATCTTCCACGGCACCATGAGCTTTGGTAGCAAGTTCCAAGACGATTCGGAACCCAGAAACAGCGATTGCGACGCCAAAAGGTGCAGGCTGAAGAAGGCTTTCGCATGATTTCGTCAAGGCAGTGATGCTTTCGACGAACGGGTTGACCTTCTCCCGCAAATGATGAGCTTTGCTTCCTGTCCATTTTTGTTCGACCTCGCGAATGCATTGTTGCGTCTCTTCAATGGGGTCGCTGTGCTCCTCCTCTCTCCATTTCTCAGTCTGCTCCCTTCTGTGGTTCACGTATTGCACAAAGGGATTTTCCGCGAGTTTCAGTGTCTCGGGATCTTCAAGAAACTCCTTGATTGCAGTTTCGCAGAGAGTATAGAACAAGTTTCCATTTTCGGTTGTGTTGAAGGATGATGCTCTCGACAAAGAGACTGTCGACATGTTGGCCCTGGCTTTTTTCTGACTTGACCACTCTTTCTCACGAAGGATGTCGAGGAAAGAATGAAAAAGTTCCCCCCTGCTCGTAGAAGATGGTTGTGTAGGTTAGGCAAGAGTGTTTCATCATGCATGCACGGAACGTGGGATTGAGAATAGCAACCCCGCCCGCTCACCCCTGACCTTACTTATTATCTTTCAGCTGGTCGAGACCAATTGCTTGAGAAGCATTGCGGATTTATCCTAAAATATCCGAAAGGCTACAAGACTGTTTTCATTTGCCATCATGGTCTCAATTGGCTACATATCCGAAGTTCTTTTCAGCTGTCCAGGATGTTTCGCGATCATATGGTCTGATCCCGCGCGTGATTTAATGTCGTACCCCGAACAGGAATAAATATGCCGTTGGTCTTACAGATAATCTTACTTCTGGGCCTTTTAGATGCAGTAGTTGCGCCACGTATACAATTCTAGTCTGACGTGCTTGCACTATTCATGCAGGCTGACCGAATTGGTTACCAGAACAAGATCTCGGCCCGTTATCTATTGAAGATGGAACCAAAACAAAACCCGGTTGGCATTATAGTGTCAACTTCTTGGTTCAAAACATTTTCTTAGTCTTTCACCGCAAGATGACTTCTGATCAGCTGCACGCTAATCATGAGAATGGCATTGGGCCAGCCTCCCAAGATTCGATTTGCGAGTCTAAGGTCTATCACCATACCAAGAACAAAGAGGGCAGAGATCAATGCAAAGAACAGGTTCAGGACTCTGAGCCAACTAAGAACTCCGAGGATGACGAGGACAGCCCGTATGCCTTGATTGTCAGAAGACGATTCTCAGAGAAGCGAGAAGTCGAGTCAACCACAGTATGCGTCAACTCGCCACTGATTCATAAAGCATTCCAAGATGTCATCGGCTCTTATCCAACGGTTGCATCAGACTTCAAGACCTCTTTCAAACTTGAGAGCCCATTTCAGATCCTTCTGCACTACTGGGATCCACTCGAAGCCTATAGAGATGATGCCGATTCACCTCGAATGCGGCAACATCTCAACTTACTCTTTCGCTTCATGGAAGAGGAGATGGGCCCCGAGAGACGCACCCTCCAGCATATGCTCCAGAAACAGATGATCACCTTCAAGCAGGCATGGGTTATCTACCGTCCTGGAGACCTTGTTGTCAGCGAAGTGCTGGGAAAGTCATGGTTATCACGTGTGGAGAAGGTGTCTTATGGGACAAGCCGAAACCGTGGACCATATGTGACGATTCATATGAAATACTGCGACGCCAATGATGATGCAATTGGGGAAGCCCAAAGATCTACGAACATCTTCCAGAGCGATCACTTTGCGTCAGACCATCCAGCAAAGATCAAGCGACTTCCAGTATATCCAAGAAAATTCAGTGATCGTGGACCAGATCTAGAAATCGAACTTCTTGAACGAGGCAAAAAGTTCATCACCAATCGCGGGATCTTGACAAAAGACTATGATGGTATCGCAGAGTGGCTAAAAGAGCCTCCGCTTGACTTTTTTGACCCTAATATGGCAGACTATCCGCCCATCTGGCTACCATTCACGGTAGGCTTTCATCCAACTTCCATGAATAGTACTAACAGTAACAGGAAACCGGACGTGTCGTACTTGATCGCAAGACCTTCGAAGAAGACAACTATAGCCACGTTACCATGATTGAAGAGGTTGATGATCCGGAACTTTTCCTCTGTCCGCCATATGCACTGGGGTACTCCACCGGGCGAAAGGAGTGGTGTCGCTATCTAGTTGATAATCTGAGGGATGTGACATGGAAAGAGAACGCATGGTCCTCGCTCATTCTTGACCAGGAACAAAAGCAGGTATTGAAAGCTCTGGTCATGTCACACAAACACCCAGAGAGAGTCAGGAGCCTGTCAGAACAGAAGGGTAAAGGATTGGTGGTTCTTCTGTAAGTCTTTACCGAACATTTGCATGATGATTGACATTGACTCAACTTCCAGGCATGGCACCCCTGGTTCCGGTAAGACGCTCTCTGCGGAAACAGCAGCCGAGATGTCAAAGAAGGCTCTTTTGTCTACAAGCATGAGTGAGCTAAACAGATATGATAGGTGAGTAGTTCTCCTTTGGGGACTGATTGGAGGCGTATGTGCTGATCTCACAAATGAAGAGCATACGCCTTTGAGTACAGGCTCAAACAGATTCTACAATACGCCACAACCTGGAACGCGATAATCCTATTTGACGAAGCAGACGTTTTCCTCGAGAGCCGAGATATGACTTCCAACAGCACCACGCGCAGTGCCCTCGTGGCTGTATTCCTCAAACACCTCGAATATTTCTCAGGTATTGTTTTTCTAACAACAAACCGCCTCGGCAGTATAGATGCTGCGATGAAGTCCCGAATCCACCTGTCGCTTTCATTCGGTCCTCCCGAGGCAGACGTTCGCCGCCAGATCTGGAAACAGAACCTTGAAGCTGTCCCCATTGATGAGACTGAGATTGGTGGGAAGGAATCGAGTGGTCGGGCAGCTGACGACCTGATACATCATAAGCTTAACGGACGTGAGATTTCTAATGCTCTCAACACGGCGAGGACTCTTGCAAGATTTGAGGAGGTCAAGTTGAGTTTACAACATATTGAGACGGTACTCAAAGTTGGACAGACATTCGGGAAGCATATAGGAGCTTAGATTGTTTCTAGGTTCTCTGTGCCGGAATAAGCTTACAGCCACAAATCTCTAGGTTCTCTCTGCTGGAATAAGCTCACAGCCACAAATCTCAACTGCAAATAACACTTCTAGCCCCCAACATCGAGACATTGTGCAGCTTCTATAAGGGAGGTAGATGCCTCTATTACTTATCAACAATCTTGCCCAAGCACCCAAGCCAACGGAGACCCTTACCTCCGCTTTCAGTCGACGTAGTATCCAGAGTCATGACACGATATCCACGCCCTCTAGAGCCTTTTGTTCACCCCGGATCTGCTGCAACGAGACAGACCGTATGGCTTGGCCAGAGAGCATTAGGTGGTGCAAGGCATCGCCATGTGACTGTATGGATGCTTCATCCACCTGTTCCTGGACCACATCGAGTCTCCAACTGGTATGTAGATGTCCGACGGCTTCCCAAGCCTGGAGTACAGAGGGTGTTATGTGATATTTCCATGTGCCCCTCCAAAGAATCCTGCCTTGCCGTGCACAACGGATCCTGCAATACTGAAAGAGCGCCGCCAACCCTTTTCGTCCGTTCCAAATCTCCAGGGTTTCTAGCCGTGGCATCCTGAGGGCCGCCACCGCCGCTGCCTCTAGTAGAGCGTCTATCTTGGTGGAATCCTCTTCCGGCTTAAGGAGTTGGGCAGTCAATACCAGCGAGGTTAGGTTGGGCCATTCCCAAGAGGAGTCTATGGCGAAGAAATGACCAGCATCTATAATAAAGGAGGCGGCGAGATGCTCTAGCGGGAGGCTGGCGAGTGCAATATTTCGGCCAACAGCTGGGGATGGTATACGAAAACTGTCGCAGCCAGCCAAATCCTCCCCGTCAAGAAATCGTTGCATAAATACTGGATACTGTTGGTTAAAGTTCTCAAAGACTACCAACCTTTTAAGAAGATGGTGGCCATGGTGGATCGACTCAAAATGAGATACATATTCTAGACCGTAAATGTAAGTGGTAAGCCATAAGTTATAACGAAGACCTATACACAATATCAAGGAATGGAGGGTAGTAATACTTACCCCTATCTGTAATGCGCTGGGAATAGTCTCCCCATTCTCTCCAGGGCTCATAATGGATTTCCTGGAGTCGGGGGAAACGGGCCAGCATATGGGTCAGCGCTCCTGGCTCCCATCTACGGCGGCTTTGTTGCCGGAGAAGTATACTAGAAACGGAGGAGACTGAAGGGAGCTGATCCCACCATTGGAACTCTGACTCGTCGTCATCATCAGACGCTTCCTCTTCGGTAATAAAATGGAAAGCTTTACGGACCGCTGCCGGATGTGGAGCTGACTGTCTGAAACCAGCAACCCAACCGTGAGGAGGGTCATGATAGCTTTGGGTTATTGTGGTCAGCTCTAGGCCACTACCCTCTAGCCTATTGGAAGGGCTATCAGGCATAAGGGTTAGGTAGGGAAACCAATGTTGAGCGTCACTGGGCGAGTAAATGCTAATGTCAAGCATCAAGTCGCTGTCTTGATCCCATTCACTGAGAACTGAGAATAAACCCTGGAAGGCTGTGGTAATAGAACGGTGTTCTGTGTCGCTAACAGTCAATGCCGCTGTCATCTCTTCGGTTGTGACCATACCGCCAATAGGCGCACACTGCGTACAATCATATTCATCTAGTTCTAAGCAGAACCAGATGTAGCGTACGAGGCCCTGATTGCGACGGATCATGGAGCGAAAGTCTATGAGGCGCGAGGGGATTAATCTGATGCGAGAAAAATTGTATCGCTCAACGTCAGTCTGCCACGCTCGGGATACGGCGGCCAGGCAAGCTAGCGAGGAGCCATCCCGCGTCAAACTTTGGAGGACGAGAAGGCGAATTTCGCTAGGCAAGCTATCCCACAACCTTTTGTTTGGTGATGGACACCGCATGGTGGAACAGGCTAAGAGGAGGTAGTGTCGCGATGCAGGAATGGGAGGGGGGAAACATGTAGACAAGGGCACTTTGGGGGAAGGGAGAATTTATACTTGTTCGCATCTCCTCTAAATGATCTGCCGGCTTGCGGGCTAATTCTTACTAAGTTCTCTCTGCTGTTTTAAGCTCTCAGCCACAAGTCTCAAGTGCAAATAGCACATCTAGCTCACAACTTAGACATTATACCATGAGTTGAGAACAAAGGATAAGCTTTCGCATGTGGAAAATGAGTCACCGGCAAGGTGGTTCAGAGTTTGAGAGTCTTTAGCGGCGTGTGGTGGAGTAGGAAACCCCAAAGCTTGCTTCAGCTTAATATTACTGGCCGTCATGTAGGAAATGTCATGAGCAGAAAATAGGAACACTCGTCGAACGCCCTGTCCTCACTCCTCACTCCTTGTTCCAAACCACCGGGAAGCATACTCTCCAGTAACCCGGCGAAATTCCAGCAGTCTCCGAACAGGCAAAGGCAGTTTATCATCTAAAAATGTTAGTATTTGTCAACAGAGAGTAGGGGTAGCTCCTACAGTCTTCCTGCACTTGTTTGCGAAGCCACTTCGTGAGAGTTATACAAAGTTCAATGCTCTCCAATGAGTTACTTTGACCCTTTGCATTCGATTCCTCCATGATATCTCGTTGTTCCTCGTATTTTCGTTGCAGTTCTTTACATCTCTTCAGTTTCTCATAGAGTCTGATCGATGCCGTCTTGGGCCAGGAAGATGAGCTGAGACTTGATGGTGACTTGGGCTGAGAGCTATATTTTGTCGCCCAGCGGGTACCTCTTTTAGGGCCTGCAAGGGCTCTCAGACTTTGAGAAATCCGTGGTGCCATGGTGAGAGATTCAAACGGTGTCATGTGCGATGCGGAGTTTGGCTTGAATGTCTGCAGGGTGGGTCGGTAGCCATCATAAATACGGCTTAGAGAAAGTCATTTCAATATTCAAGCTCTTGTTATAGGGTTTAATCAAGTTAGGGCTGGGCAGCTTCTTCCTTGGGTTGGTCTGAATCTTGTTATAGCACAACCTTAAGCTTAGAGGAGGCGATGTGGTATCAAGGTTTGGCATGTTTCCATGCCCAAAGGATACTTGTCACCATCTATGTTTGTGACATACTTTCGAGATACAGAGTTTGCCACACAAAATACGACCACAGATATTCAGCGGCGTGCTGCCCAAGTCATCCTTGACATTTGCCTCTACGCCACCGTCAAGCAATTGGGACACAATGTCAGGAAGCCCAAATTGTGCCACGATGTGAACAACACCAATCTTGATGGGCGCCTTGACACTGTAGCGTTGGAAATGGTAGCCCGTCACCACTCGCACCTGTGCCGCATTAGCGATTCTCTGATCATCTTCAAGAAACTCAAGAGCTGCTTCATCGACTTCTTCATCGAGGACATCGGGCACATGGTCGGCCCAGTTTTTAGCACAGTAGTCTAGTAGTATATACTTATGCAAGCGATGCTCGAACGCACTGCCGCTCTGGCCGGCACCCTCGGCAAAGTCGTCATATGAAAGGTAGGCAAGAGAGCTAAGAGCAACCTCTTTGTGGAGTTAGGAAGCCACTTATGTCTCACTTGGCCAAAGTATTCTTGGGTCGTATAGTGTACGATGCTGACGATGTTTCTTTTCTCGTCGACAACAACAAGCCCTTCACAATAAGACAACATGTCTTCAAGCTGGTACCAGCGTCGGTGCCGGCGCATTCATGCTGCACCATAATCCCGAAGTCTTTCCAGAGCCACACCAGTTTATGCCAGAGCGTTGGCTGAATCCGTCTCAGGAGATGTTGCGTGACAGCTTCTACTTCGGAGCTGGCTCGCGACAGTGCATCGCGCGGAATCTTGCGTCTGCTGGACTTTGGTGGGCGGCTGAGGCTTTGATTCGAAGTGATGTCCTTCGAGGCGCAAAGGTTGTCCGGGACAAGACCGAGATTGTGGAGTGGTTTAATGCAAAGATTGTTGGTGAGAAGATCGAGTTGCGTTGGTGAACAATGCCAGGGTACGTGCTTGTACAAGACTCTTTGGGATGCAGCTTGCAGTTTTGCTTGGTACATAAGCCTTGAGGGCAAGAAAACTCGAGACTTGGAATGAGAATGCTAAAATAAATTTGGCAAAGAGAACCCTCGGCTTAGGCTAGATTAACCTAAATAATGTTATTGCTTCGGACGAAGATCTTCAGTTTTCCTCTCTCAGTCAAGGCGTAAGCCCTTGCACGCGCTGGGGAGATTGCTATATGATAGTTTACTATAAACTACCCATCCATAAGAACTCTGATTTTGAGAACAACATCATAGCCAAGTTTCCGACACCCAACTCCAGCATACAATGCTCACAGGATGATGCTTGTCTATGAAAACTTCAGTCATGAACTCGGTAGTCAGTAAATAATCGAGAGGTTTTGGGAGGCAAACTCAGTCTAGGGTACGAAGATTATAGAGAATCATGAAGCAAACCATGATAGCATCTATTTTGACCAATTGAGCAAAGGATTCGGGGGAGTTGGATGATATTATGTGACTCAATTCATTCCTCCTGTGACGGGATTTTGCTGATGGTATTGATTTTACGGCATCACGTTGTCATGCCATTCTGCCTATGCATGGCAGATCATCTATCGCCTAGAACTTAATTCACGGCTGTGAAGTGGATACGAGCGGCAATCTTTACCAAAGCGTTAATGCTTGTGGGACCGTGCCTTGTTCGGTGCAACAATTGCCCCGACGTATAGAACTTCGCAAGGAACTTCCATACGAACATTTGTAAGAAAAGTGTGACAGTTTCGGAGCAAAAGGCCTCGAGGTATCAAAGCATCCAATACGTACATAATTGACCAACAACAAATCCACGTTGCTTTGAATATGACCAATAAAAGCTCGAACAACAACCAACAACCTTTGAAAGCAACACGCTTTGTTCTAGCTTATAAATACGAGTAGATTCGACGGAATTAACCGCGCGACGCATAACGTTATTGCCAACGTCACAGAATGTTCGATGGGCACGGCTCATATACTCGGCTGAGTAACTTACCCGTCGGATTAGGACTAAACGATTCATGTACCGAGGCAAAGGCCCCATCACCAACTCCACTTGCGGACTTTTTGCTGTAACCTTGTCGCGATCTTGCGGAGTGGTCTGTTCTTTTTGTTATGGCGCAAGATTTGCGTTGAATTCTATAGAGTTTATATAAAGACTTCCCGCTCCGCGTCTAAAACAGTGATGTGACCCTGCTTTCTTAAGAATTAGACCGATTGTTTACAGCACTTATAATTAATATTCCAAAATGGCTCCTCCAAGATACGGAAACGAGGTCGTTGACCCTGCGCCTCTATTACAACCTCTCGACTATGTTTTCGCTAAGCGACAAGCGCCCAACCGCTTCCTCAAGGCAGCCATGTCTGAGAAGCTTGCTACATGGGACCCCAAAGATGTATCTGCCCGAGGATATCCTACTCCAGAACTCATCACCCTCTATAGAAACTGGGGTGCTGGTGGCTGGGGCACCATTCTGACCAGCAACGTTATCATTGACGGTATCAACCTCGAAGCTCCCGGCAACCTCATCATTCCTGCCGATGAGCCCTTCGAGGGCCGTCGCTTTGACGGCTTTAAGGAGATGGCCACCGAGGCCAAGAAGAACGGTAGCCTTTTGGTCGCTCAGGTCTCTCATGCTGGTCGCCAAGTCGAGGATTGGGTTAACCCCCATCCCATCAGTGCCTCAGACGTTCAGCTCGTCAACTCTGGCATGTCTGGACGTACTTTCGCCGCTCCTCGACCCGCTACCAAGGAGGATATCGCCAACATCATAAACGGTTTCGCTCACGCCGCTGAGTTTCTTGACAAGGCTGGTTTCGACGGCATTGAACTCCACGGCGCTCACGGCTATCTCTTGGCTCAATTTCTTTCCCCTCGCACCAACAAGCGAACCGATGAGTACGGCGGTAGCCGCGAGAACCGAATGCGCATTGTTCTCGAAGTTTTTGCTGAGATTAAGCGTCGCGTGAGCCCTAACTTCATCGTTGGTATCAAGGCCAACTCTGTTGAGTACACCCCTGGCGGTATTGATATCGAAGACGTCAAGGCCTTTGCTGTCGCTCTCGAGAAAGCCGAGGTTGATTTCATTGAGCTTTCTGGAGGAAACTACGAGAAGTTCGCCTTTGCTCACGAGCGGGAAGAGAACAAGAAGCGAGAGAACTACTTCCTTGTTCAAGCCGAAGAGATCGTCAAGGTTTTGAAGCGCGATATCAAGATCTTTTCCACCGGAGGTTTCAAGAGCATCAAGGCGATGGTTGATTCTCTTCAGGTTATCGACGGTGTTGGTATCGGCCGCGCAAGTGCCCAAGAGCCTAGATTCGTCGAGATGCTCAAGAAGGTCTCAATTCCTGGAACAATGGAGCAAAGGTTCGACCACGATGATGTTCTCAAGAGGCTCGCTGCAGCTGGAATCCAAATCTCACAGATTGCCAATAACTTGGAGCCTGTGGATTTGAGTAAGCAGGAGAACGCTGATGGTCTGTGGAATGACGTTATGCAGTACTTCCAGCAGGCTGCTCAAGATACGGAGCATAAGCTGTACAAGTGGCCTGCTCTGTCGCAGGTAGCTCAACCGTATGGAGAGTTGGATTTATGACTAGCGAAAATATGATTTAGCGAATTAGAATAGAATGATAGCTTGATATATACGATTGATTGAGTCCGCGGGCAATGGAGAAACTCTATAACTTCATTCACGTGAATCCGGGTCGGCAGATTTGAGTTAAGCTTCTCTCGTAAGCTTACCCCCCTGCGTTGGCATCGGCAGTTGCAAGACCAGGGGGTAATCACTACGAACGGTATCCTGTAGCCTGCACGTCTGGTCTAGACCGTCTGACACCTCGCCAGGCCTCAGGAGGCAAGAAAACAGTGGACCTTAGTAAGGGCCTAGGTTCTCTCTGCTGGAATAAGCTCACAGCCACAAATCTCAACTGTAGATAACACTTCTAGCCCATAAGTTAGATATTAATACCATAATGACTGACTAATAGCTATAGCAAAATGCTGATATTATTAAAACCTAAAAGATGACTTATTTGCCTGCTATTACGGGTTATAAGAAGCTCTAATATGTCTCCCGAGACCTTGGTAAGGCCCATCAAAATAAACTCAGCAAAAGATATCCTAAACTTGGCAAAAATTATCCTAATGATCTTCTAAAGATACCCTAAACTTATGCTAAGTTACCTAAGCTCGACTGGTGGCTCTTCCATACCAGTACCTGCTTATCCGTATCAGACCTAGGTGCCGCTGGCAAGAGACTTTCTCATTCCTTACCGTTGAGACTCCGAGTCATCCACCATAACAACCTCCACCAAAGCAGCATCTTCCTCTCTACATCCAACGCAACACGGACAGTGTCGCATTGTTTATTCACATTCGTTACAATGGCAGGCCGTTATATAGTCATGACTATGAATATAGGTGAGGGCATTTCTCCCATTTCCCCGTCGTCGCACTCTCTACTTACCATCGTGGGCTAGTCATTTTCGCCTTCGAAATATGCTTTCTATCAGCAGGTGACTCGCCAACAGCACCGCAATACAGCCTCGTCAACTGGAAACGCGAAACGATCGACCTTGTTTAGAAAGAAGAATGTGCGGTCGCGATGAGAGATATCATACCGGACGTGTACCAGCTCGGGATTTCTGGTAAGCAACCACTCCGCGCATCACAAGTTCAGTCGAATTTTGTTTGCTATCTGCATCATTCAGTCACTAATCACATTTCAAGGTCTATGCAGAATCAATGGGACGGCGGAAAAGACTTGCACAGGCCATTTCCCCGGAGCGCTCAACCTTACAGAAGCTGTGATCCAAGACATCGATAATTTCAAACACTGCGAACCCTGGAGATGGAATGAGACTTTGGAACAGGATTGTAAAGATCGTATCAGAGTACATGTTGTCGACTACAACACAGCAGAAAGTCTCGACCACTTATTGGTCGCCTTCCTCGTCCTCGCTATCATCACCAACGTTGCATCTTTCTACGTCATATATAGAACTGGTGCAGTACGCCACCCTTATACCACGGCAATTCTCGGCTTGGACATGATGCTCCTCTTCACAAGTTTCGCCTTGTGCTTTGTGGTGATGAGCTACGAAGTTGGCCCGTACCTGGAACACGTCCCACTGCAGAAATTTTCAGAGATAGAAATGATCGGTCCTGGCTTTTGGGCGTTGCTCGGGATTCTGGTTATGCGGATGACGACGACTCCGAATTTGCTCATAGGTATAATCCCCTTACTGATCCCTGTGTGCGGCGTCTTTGGCTTCCTTGTACATATGAAGGGCTTCTTCACTCTTGTCCGCACTGCTGTTTTGACGGATCTATCGAGACTGGCAACCACCTGAAGGGATGTGATTGAAGCACGTAATACTATGTGCATGTTCGGGGCGATGACTATTGTCAACAGGGAGAAACGCAGCAAAACATTCATTTGATGGCTTTACAAGATGTATAGTTTAGAGTTTCCACGTTCAAGGTTCTTCTAATACAACCAAGGTTATCTCAAAGTTGCGCGGCACCCCAAATCCCCATCCCTCCATTCTCAACCCTCTCTCAAAAGCCCAGACTCCCATCCAATTCCTCAATCATTCCCACGAACCCAATGGAGTGGCGCGTTCCTTGCATGCGCAGCAGCGCTTACCCAGATCCATTAACCTCTTTTGCCCTGGAATCAGGGACGAAAGCTTAATCCCACAATAGCCCAGAGCCATCAAGCCACAATTCCACAAAATTCCAATTTTTCAATCAAAGAAACGAGACTATTGAAGATGGTGGCGTCGAGAAATGCGCTGCGTTTGGCTTAGCTTCACTGTTCCGGGTTAGCCCACGTTGGATCTAAGGATTGAAACCAGCCGTAGACATGTTCCAGACACCAAGCTATTGTTATCAGAACGGCGTCTGGCAATTCTAGACCGGTATGGCATTCGTAAGCTTAACGTAGATGGGGAATCTATATATTAAAGGGAATTTCCCTGAAAAAAAGATGGTGTTCACGGTATTCACTCCCACCATCTTCGTGACGACTCTCCTTAAGGTGCGCTTTGCACTATCTCCCTTTTCCCCTTTACGCGGCAACACCGCAGCATTCCTTTCCTTATCTTTCCCCTTATCTTTAAATTTCTCACCATGTTCTCTCCTTGGATCCTCACCGTCTTCACATGTCTGTTCGCCATCGCAGCGGCAGTCACACCACCCGCCTACAGCGGCTACACGCTCGTCTGGCAGCAAGGCTTCGAAGGCCAAGCCAACACATTCCCCAGCACAAGCACATGGAACATCATCGAGCGCGTAAAGAACTACAACAACGAAATTCAAGCCTACGTGAAGAGCACAAGTGTTCTTCGACAAACTGGCAAGAATACACTGCAGCTGATTCCCCAGTTCTCAAGCAAGACGAAAAAGTGGACGTCTGGTCGTATCGAGAGCACGTATACCCTTACGCCCAAGCTTGGAAAAATCACTAGAGTTGAATCGAGTTTGAGGCTTGGGGGTAACTCAGCGAGGAGTAAGCAGGGAATCTGGCCGGCTTTTTGGCTCCTTGGCGATGCGATCCGAAATGGTGTTGAGTGGCCTGCTTGCGGAGAGGTTGATATCATGGAGAATGTCAACGGGCAGAAGATTGGCTATGGCGCTGTTCACTGTGACAAGGCACCGGGCGGAATCTGCAACGAGCCTAATGGTATCGCGTCGAATGTGCAGCTTCCTGATAGCAAGTATCATGTCTGGCGGGTCCAGTTTGATCGACGAAGCAGCAATCTGAGATCTCAGTCTATTACCTGGTATCTCGACGGACGGGTCTTTCATCGTGTTACAGGCGCTCAAATCAACAATACTAAGGTCTGGAAGAGCCTTTGCCATAGTCCTATGTTTGTCATCTTCAACGTTGCCGTTGGTGGAGATTGGGTAAGTTGAAAATCCCGAAGAAATGAGACGTTGACTAACAAGATTATAGCCTGGCGTTCCTAACTCCAGCACCAAGGATGGAATTGGAAACCATATGGAGGTCGAATACGTCGCTCATTATGTTTCAAACTAGTCAGACATTCACGGTTTCGATCTCTTTTATCTTCAGATACCAATAATGAACTTTGGCGTTATAAACATTTGTGTCTTACTGGATACTAACACCGACGCATGCGTCAGTTATCAAGTCATGTGAGCATCACAGAACGTCGGCCATCAGTGACAACGTGGTGAGTACGTAATGTGGCATTAGACTAGATATACGATTCAACTCCCGTGGCGCGTTACTATTATTCCCCCACGACACTCAACTTGGGCGTCCCCGGCCCCGAACTACTCCTCTTCCTCAACTTCCCCCTCTCCGCCCTCGGTGTGGCATCAGCACCAGGTTGCGACGCCGACCGTCCTCCATTCTTACCAAACAAACTTCCCAGCCTACTATGCCTCTTCTCCCTCTCTTTGTCCGTCACCGCAGGACTTCCTGTCGTGTTTCCCATGTTGAACGGCGGATCGTCGTATTGAGCATCAGGAACGGGCGGTCTTTCGGGGGACGGGCCGGAGCCTTCTGGTCGGGTTAGACGGTATTCGTTTGGGTGGTAGAATGTGCGGTTGTCGATCTCGTAGCGGCCTGCGTCGATGGCTGCTTGGTTCTTCTCGATTGCTTGGGGAGTGCCGCCGAAGTGTTTGTCGACGCTGGAGTTAAGTGTTCCGCGAAGTGTTTCGCCGGCGCCCTGTAAATTCATCAGTATCAATTGGGACAGCTTTGGTACAGCTCGATTGGAGGCACTTACATGGATACCCGCTGCAGCGGACTTCAAATTCGCAATTGTCGATTTATTAGCAGGCCGGGAATAATTCACAGCCGCAGGTTTATCCCCAGGCGCAGGCGGGGGCGGGAAAGCGCCCTGGCCAACTTGTAACGGCGCTGGAACGAATTCCGCCGAGCGTCTGACGTTGCGCTCTGGAATTGCGGGTGAATTGTTATCTGAGCTGGAAATCTGTGATGGAATTGGATCGCGGGGTGGAATTAGGCGTCGGCCTGGAGTCTCTAGACTCTTGCGACGTGCTGTTGGGGTAATTGGGGATGGTTCTACAGGCGTGGGCGTTATGTGTTGTACGGGCTCGGGCTGTTTTGCAGGCGGTGGATGCGGGGATGGTGTGACGTCTTGGTTGCTGACTGTTGGCAACTCCATGACTGGATGAGGCTCCTCAATTGTTTGAGTCGTGCCATTGGAGTTTGTGACTGTGGTAGTAGTAGTCGTCGTCGTCGTTGTAGTTGTAATTGTCTGTCCGGTATTTGGATTGGTCACTGTCTCTCTTTTGATCGTCGGGCTGGTGTAGGAGTCTGGTCCTGAATTTGGGTTGAGATTTGGAGTAGGCGTCACATTGTCTGGTGTCTTCCCTGGACTCAATCCACTGTTACTCTTTGTGTTGCTCAGATCGCCCTCTGTTGTCAATGAGTTGTTTGGTTCACTGCTTCCATATGTCGAGTCGCCTGAAGTCTCTGCTGTTTCTGGGATCTGAAGTTCTTGACTTTTGCGCTTGTCTTTGTCCTTCTCCTTGTCCTTGTCCTTGTCTTTCGAGGAACTAAAGATCTTCCATTTTGAGCGCTTCTCTTTGTCTTTGCCAAAGGGGTGATCATCCTGTATCGACATTGTGAAGACGAACAACTGCAGTTGTGAACAATTACTGAGGGTTTGACAGAATTTGGATTGACAAAACGGCGAGATAGTTAACGGTTCAAATGTCAATCAGGCTTATCGAAGGATGGACGTTGCAATATGACGAAGGGTGATGAGGTCATTTAACCTGGTCGCAACCTGGAACCCCTCAGCCACCGCTGATCACCTCTTGGGAGCTGCCACTAACGCGCAATGACTACTCCATGACTTAATAGCACATTGATCTTGCTGCGAGACCCTGTGGCGTGAGATTCCTGATGGTGAGCCCAGCCACATATCCATCATTCTGGTGACGATTATTTCGCAAGTGGCGGCAGAGTTGGGAGTAAGATCTTAACAGTCACGATCCGGTCTTGGGTGAGCCTCTGTTAAGGTTATATCACGGCCTTTCAACGAAGTCATCGTCTTTCAAAACCAGTTTGGTCCAGAGACCGCCCAATGCTAACGTTCATCGGATGATCGCCACAATCGATGCGACCGTGTAACTAAGGACTCCTAGATCTCGTATATTATTCGTATTTTGACTTTGACACTTTCCGTTATGCCAAGACTATCATTTGAGTGTATTTACCCTACAACGGATGCAAGGGAATTGGATAGGTCAAGATATCTTGCCAAGAACATCGGATATCTAGGTTCTAGGTTCTCTCTACTAGAATAAGCTTACAGCTACAAGCCTTAACTATAAATAACACTTCTAGCCTATAACTTAGATATTAATACTATAATAATTAACCAATAGCTATAATATAAAGCTAATATAATAAGAACTTAAATAATAATTCCTTAACTAGCTTTTAAAATATATAAAAGGCTCTAATCTTTTAATTAAAAAAGGTTAGCTTAATACTATATATACCCTAGATCTTTAAAATAGTAATAATAAGATTAGTCTTTTATTAAAAATATCTTAATTAAACTTATATTAATAACTATACTTATAAGGCTATTATTATACTTTCTATTATAGTAGTATATAAAGTAACCCTATAATATAACTATAGCTATAAAAGACTTAATTATAAAGCTACTATAAGGTATATCTTTATATAAGACTTTAATTAGTTAAGTAATAAATTCCTTATTTAACTTACTTTATTTAACTATAAGACTATTATTTATATAGTAATTTAATTTCTTATAGGTATTATTAATATTACTTAATAAAAGAAAGTATTACTATTTTTTTTATATAATTTAAAGGATAAGAAAAAAATTAAGGTAATTAAAAAGCTACTTTAAGGAAACTATACCTAGATTATATTTATATTTAATATATAAATAGTAATTTACTAAAAGGGACTTCTAGGTATAGTATATAGTAATTAGAATTATTAAGAAATATTAATATATAAGAAAAGCTTAAAGAAAGTTTTATAATAATATATATATTAGTATTACTAAGGAGAAGGTTTAGGGTAATTAGAAGGTAGTAGTAGTATTAAGTTTATAAGTTAGTTATAAGATTAGAAAATATACTTTGGTTTTAATATAATAGAATATCGGATATTACTAGTTCGACGATAGAGATTAGTCGATTCGTCTGTAGTTTCTTTCCATCTAGACTTTCCAGAAGCCTTTCGTACTCAAGCCTGTCAGGCCTGTCAAACCTCATAAGCTTATGATTGAACTTGTAGTGCAGACGGTGATGTTCGTTCGCCGGGCCAATGACCTCTTCCTTGACTACCACTGACAATCAACAGAAAACCAATTTGAGTAGTTCTGAACCTTTATTTACTGCAATCAGATACGTAGAAATATTCATGATGAAGCAGCCTTATCAAAGGCTGGTTCTCTCGAGTTGGTGTTTTGGTCGACCCAAACTTCTGGACAGCCTGTCATATTCTCAGGTTACATAGAATCAAATGATTTTCACGCAAGTCTCGTAGTCCATTTCTCGCGTCTCTACAAATACGGGTGTTTATAAAGAACTGGTTGGATTAATGATTTGCGAGTTACATCCAGTATGGTGACGAGCATTAGCTCAGGAGCTTGAAAGACAACAACGCCTTGTCTTACATCTGAACTACTTTATTGAATAGCAGGAATAATAGACCATGGTTCGAAAAGTGTCAAGTTCTGAGATTATTGGTTTGGTCTTGCTAATATCACAAAGAGCCATACTGCTGACAAGCAATGTACATCTCTTGAATGTCTTTTTTCCCAAAGCTCCCAGGCACTTCCAAAGAGCTTCTCCTCCAAACTATGTACATTTAATGGAATAGCACAAGCTATTACGGCACTGCCAAACAGGTTGTAGTGCCAGGAGTACTGCGCGATCTGGCTGCAAGTGTCAGAGGCTTCACCTCCACCGTTTTTGAACATACGGCTCGAACACCACGGTAACCACTGGCAATACCGCTGCAAAGCATCTGGCACTGGCAGAACAGAGATAAAGCTGCTGAACAGCCTCTAAATCTTCTTGAAAATCTACCGTATAAATTCCCATCTCTTCTCCAGCAATCTCGACTTCATCCTTTCCTCACCACAACGATCAACCATCCCATCCGTTACCCAATCTTCTATCGACACTACCCTTATTCACAATAACCTTTCACCTTCACTTCACAGAAGACCTGTTGTCTCAAAACGCTGAACAAAACTTTCATCCATTCCGACATCAACGACATGTCTCCCCTGTACACCAAGTCTTGGGCTCCGGCCAACAAGACAATCATCGACATCGGCGGATCTACCCTCGACACTACTTTCGATTCGCAGCTCCCCAGCGCCTTCAAGGGAGAGGGCTACTTCCCAAAGGAGATTGCATACACTGCCGGCATGCACCATTGGTGCGAGATCGCCGACAACTCTTACCAGACCACTGATGAATTGGACATCATCAAGTCTACTGCTTTCGATGTCGTTAAAGACATGCCAGCTACCGGCGCGGTCATCATCGACCTTGGAGCTGCTAATTCTCGAAAGTTCGTTCCTTATGTCGAGGCATTCACTCAGCAGGGCAAGCCTTGCATCTACATCGCCCTCGATCTCTGCAAGGAGTCCCTGACCAAGCATGTCAATAAGTCAGCTACCGACTTCCCTCAAATCACTTGCATTGGCTTGTGGGGTAACTTCATCCAGGGTGACAAGTACTTTGCTACTCTCCCCAACCCCCGTATCTTCCTTTCTCTCGGTTCTATCTTCTTCAATGCCCCAGACCAGATGTGTGTTGATCGATGCCTTGAGTTCTCTAAGCATCTTTCTGGATCCCCTTACTCAAAGCTGATCGTCGGTCAAGATGGACCCTCCAGCACTGAGGCCTCGTCCACTCATGCTGCCTACCAGACCAAGGCTTACGATGCGTTTTTCAACTCTTACCTTCAAGGTATCCAGGCCCATGCTGACATCTTCGCCAACCCTCGCGTCGCCTGGACTTACGAGTCAAAGCTTGACAACTCTATGCACTACTTCAAAGTAGTCGCTCAGCACGATATGGTCTGTCACCGCTACAACGACTTCTTCATCCAAAAGGGTACCACCTACACTATGTTCCCCTCTTGGAAACGTGGGGAGGCCGAAATTCATGCCATCGCCAAGGCTCAGGGCCTGGACGTCAAGACTCTCGGGAAGGCTCCCAAGTCTGGGATGCGTCAGTATTTGATTCAGCCTCGCTTCTAAGCGGCATGAACAACCAAAAAAAAACTACCACCTTTACTTTGTTCTCAGATATGTTTCCCGGTCGGAGTCTAGGCTAGACATGAAGAAGTCACAAGACAAATGCGCAAGCACGGCACGAGGAGTTTAGGAATTTGTACTTGGACATGGGTAGATGTTTGGGCTTTTAGGTTCGGAACTTCTTGACTGCTGGATAAGTACATGGATAGACAGCTAGATCTTAAACTCAGAGTCCCCCCTGAATAGATACACGAGATTCAGGCATAATGATTCCCAACTTGCAATTGTGAAGTACCCAACTGGTGACAGCTCTGACACAACACATATTTTCTTAAGCCTATGTAAAATGTTGATCTCTATCAATTTCCAACTGCTGAGCTCTCACTATAAACACGCACGAGATTGGTATTTCCATTATATCCAGGTCGAATGCCGTGTTCTATCCAGCTCACATCTTGAACGACGTCGCGAGATGACGTAATCATCTGGTGGAGACAAAAACAATGCTATTCTTGAACCTGTAACTTCATCCTTTCGTGTCAACAGCATATCTTACGATCCAGCCAATCATGTCAAAACGAAACCTCCTCCTATGCTTCGATGCATTCGGAACTCTGATCAGACCTGTTCGTCCAGTTGCGCAGCAATACGCTGATATTGCTCGACAATGCGGTTTCACCAACTTTAACGACGACGAGCTGCAAGCCGCCTTCAAGTCATCCTTTAAACATGAGTCCAAAAAGAATCCGAATTATGGAAAAGAGACGGGTTTAGGGGCGACGAATTGGTGGACTAGCGTTCGTCTGCGGGAGCTGCATCATTAAAAACAACGCTAATATCACTCAGGTTATTCATAACACCTTCACGTCTTTGGCGAAGGATGACAAGCCGTTACCAAAAGATTTGGCGCCAAAGTTGCTGCATCGCTTCGCCTCGAAAGAGGGTTATGAAACGGAACCAGGCCTTGTTGAGGCTTTCAAGAAGTTGAAGCAAAATCCACCTCGGGATTTCGACAGTCTTGTCGTTGGTGTCATAACAAACTCAGACGATCGCATTCCCAGCATCCTCTCATCTTTAGGACTCGCCGTGAGCCCATTGAGATACGGCACCGATTCTGACCTCATCAAGCTAAAAGACAAGACCTACGATATCGACTTTCATTGTATGTCTTACGACGTTGGCGTTGAGAAACCAGACAAGCGCATCTTCAGTGCTGCAGATCACATGCTCGCCCAGATCATCAGCGCTCGTACCAGAAAGACCTTGGGCGAATCTGAAGGAGAGACCAGTAGTTGGCGAAAGGTATATGTTGGTGATGATTATTCCAAAGACGTACTCGGGTCAGCCAATGCAGGCTGGAATCCGGTGCTACTCGACCCAAAAGATGAGTGCGAAAACATCGCTGATCTGAAGCACTGGAGGTTGCCGTCAAATGAGAAGCCGGAAGGAGAGGTTTGCAAGATTGAGGATCATCCAGGTGCGACATTGGATGGAGTGTTTAGGGAACATGACGTTGCGACTGTTCATTCAATTCGAAATCTTCTTTCCTGGCTGTCAAGATGAGGTTAGTAATCGAAAGAAAACTGTGGCACGCGATATCGAGAGGGGATAACGACATAGACTATATTGGTGCGATCTATTGCATTTTATTCAAAACTTTCGGATTAGCTCGTCAACACGACCCAGTTGCTTAATTAGGCTCGCCGAGATGATTCATCCTTCATCATCCCAAAACAGGACGCTTCAGATCTGATAAAGTGGATCAACAACGTACCAAATATTTATAAATGGCCATTGTTCTTCTGCCTTCACTCATACATGTACCCAGTCCAATTTATGATACCCCCTAAAGTCAGTCATGGCCGCCATCAACATACTAGTCGTCGAGTCTCACCGCCTCAACATTACTACTTCTCAAGAACAAGCCATCCCTCTATCTCTTCTCGACAGCACAACCGCCAACTTCTCCAACGCTAGTGCCGTGTGGCTTTTTGAAAAGCCCACTCGCGATGACTTGAACTTATCCTACCATCTACGAGAATCGTTGGCTCGGACTCTTCGGTTCTATCCGCAATGGGGGGGCTATCTGAAGGCTGTCAAATCAACAGATGGAACCGTTCCACTAGAAGCAAAATCTTTTCCGCCTCATGCTCGACGGTTTGGACGTCTGTATGCGCATTATGGGACTGATAATGATCCTGGCGTGGAGTTCGTTCATGCAAAATGCGATGCTACGCTTGATTCTTTATATCCCGCAGATAGGACTTCAAAGCAACCTTTCTGGAAGTGCGACTCCAGTGTCTTTCAAAAGCTCATGGCCCCTGTCACGATTTCTCAGCCACTGAAAGATTTATTGGAGGACAAGAATGGACAATTGTTGCCTCTACTCGCCATTCAAATTACCCAATTGTCTTGCGGCGGCTTTGCCCTTGCTCTCAATGGGGCGCATCCTCTCGCAGACGCCACGACTCTTCTCGCTTTTATCAAACACTGGGCGAACGAAAGTCGCCAAGGTTTACGGAATACCCTTCCTGCTTCAAAGCCTGTGTTCAATCCTGCTCTTATCGACAACCAAGCAGCCGGAGACATCAATGCCGACGAACCGGACCTGGATATCATACAACGAGCAAGAAGTTTACCAATGCATAGATTTGACTGGTGGCATCCAGACTCGACGCCTCCTTGGCCGTTCAAAATACCTTCGCCTTTTGACAAACAGGACCTTGAGCCCGTCGGCAAACCAATGCCATGGGCCGAGTGGAATGTCGCCGAGCCTGTTTCAAACTACGTTGTTCATTTGAGTCAGAAACAGGTAACATGTCTCTGGAAAAGGACGAACGAGAACTCTTCACAGAAGCTAAGCCAACACGATGCAATACTATCTCACGTTTGGTCATGCATCGCTCGTGCTCGTGGCCTCAAAAATGACACAGATCCAATCCACTGCGATCTAGTCTATGGCGTTCGCTCATCCTTTCACCTCAAAGAAGACTTCCTCGGATCTCCAGTCGTAATGATGAACATCGGACTCCCTGCCTGCCAAGTTGCCAACCCATCCAGCATAACTCAGGTAGCAACCCAAGTCCGCAACACACTCCAGACGATCTCTGACCCTTCCAACATGGCCGCCCATCTGCACAGCCTGGCTTTTGAAAATTCTCCTCAGCGGATATGGCAAGCATTCTTGGGTAGACGGCATATCTTGGTGACGACTTGGGCACGAGCGGGGATATATGATGTTGACTTTGGGTTTGGATCCCTGTGTCGTTATGCTGAGGGCGTAGTTCCGGAAATGGATGGGAATGTGTTAATAAAAGAAGCATCGGGTCCTCTGGGGAAGTACTGGACGGATAATGGTGTTGATGTTTCTATTCACATCAGGACAGAAGATATAGAGCGGCTTATCAGGGATCCGCTCCTGTTTCCCGTCGATTCATGAACTCGAAAAATTTTCGTACTCAAGCAGCTTGAAGCTTGAGACTCGAAACTACGATAGTGGAAGACTATTGTATAGTCTTCGCAATCGAGGTTCTCATCCTCAACGAAGCACCAGCGTCCGAAGCTAGTAATGATATAAGGATCGTATTCTGGATAACCAAATCCCGCAGACGTCCCAGTTCGACCCCTGTTTGTCTTGATCCAAGTTAGATATGATTATCAGTTTCTGTTGGTCGGACCAGAACAGAGCCTTGGGCACTCAGCCCCACCAACGCCTGTTACAGGGCTGCAGGCAGGCAACCGCGCGCTTTAAGAATTGCCTGACTCGATGAAACTCACCCCAATCTTTCATCTCCAGCGTCCATCTGTGCATCGCTACGAACATACAGAGCTCTTTTGCTTTTCTCAGAGTCCAAAATGTCGTCTCCAGAATATGTCGGCCTCGATCGCCTTGAGGAGTATCATTACGATTCTTTGTCTTTAGCCCTCCACAATGTTCTTAACACTGATATCGCGCTTATGACATACGCCCAGATTATCGACGGTCTTCCAACCGCCGATGTTGTCTGGGACCGATATTCGGCCACGTATGAACCTTCTCATCCTATAATCAATCACAAAACGCTCTGTGAAGGAGCATCAGAGAAGGCCAAGGGTTTCCGTGCACAGTTCTCTATGGCTGGTGTGGTGGTTAATCTGGAGGTATACTCCCCAGCAACTTTCAATCACTGGCTATATTCCCTAACATCTTAAAGAAATTAAATTCGTATCAGAAGACAGAACCTTCGTCACGTGCCTTTCACCTACGACTGATTGAGATGACTGCGTGTGCTGTACATCAAATTGGTGTTCAACTGTCACAGCTAGAAAAAGTCCACGACCCTGCTACAACTGCCGGTCATGATATTGAGTCTACCATCAAGTGGGGGCGACCTCCCGATGATTTGTGTCGCTTTCCACCGAAGCCAACAATGTTCATCGCGACTCAGTTCACTGCTCATGACCGGTACCCAAATGGTGTCGATGATATGGTTGGATATTGGGCAGAAAATCGTATCCTAGGCGGGGTAGCACTATTTGACCATTCACAAGCATGGACAGGTGAGGATGAGCCCAACGTGTACTTTCAGTGTACCCGCGCTAGAGTCACGTTCCGTGTCTGTCAGCTTCTCGATACTCAACAGTCGGCCTTGATATCCTTCCTTCTTGCAGACCCCGAGGACGCCGATACCAACTGCCCGCTGCCTATCCTACCAACGTCTGAAAACAGAGTTCGAATAGACCCAGGAGATGCTATTCCAGTTAAGCAAGTTTACAGAGACATTTGGGAAAGGAAGCTTCCCCCAAGACGGTGGAGGGCGCCGCGACTGGAACGCCCTAAGTCATCTTTGGACTATCCAGAGTTAGATACCGATGCAGAGGTTGAGCGTCTCAACAGAATGTAAAGCATTAATAATGCACAAACTACCAAGATAGCTTGGGAAGATAGCACATTTTTTCCAAAATCATGGCGAGACTAACTCCTTTTTGTCATATAGTAACCGGTAAACCATCGTAAAAGGCTTTTGGGGAGAAGCTTACATTGTGAAAAGAAGTATTGTATTATCATCACTTCAGCCTTCTATATGTATCAATCGCCTACATATACGGTAGTAGACCGCCATAGAAATCCAATATGTTTTTAAAGGCAATGAAGCTTTGGGTTAAAGTCAACTGCCAGGAAGAGAGGTACTGATTCACTTATCAGATTTCTCGTCTGGTGGTTGGTTGCTATACGTCACCACTTCAGCTTATGTCTTAGCTCTCCTCATTTCAGTGCCCAAAATGTCTTAACTCGTCGGAGCTTGTCAGACTTAATCTCCTCTACGATGAATCTGTGACATTCGCTCTGAAGCTTCATAGTTCTTCTTCCTGTGGCCCTCAAGGTCGGACCAGAGGGCGATTCTGCTCTTTCATAAAACATGCCTGGCGAGAATCAACTTCAAAAACCTGTATGTGTCGATGCAAGCCTCTGCCGACTCTGCCGCTTCCCTATCAACAGGGAAGAAGAAAACATAATTGCCTGCAAGTTTAAGGTATCAAGTGATTTCTTTTGGGCTTGGCTAACCAACCGTAGTGACTCCAGATGATCAAGTATCATCCCCATTCAATATCTCCTACGAGAAATGCCCTGCGCCTCTTCACGTCGACAAGTCTCTCAACATTTCTTTCCGGCACTGCGTCTATCCATATTGCATCCATAACAAGGGACTTGCAATCGCTTTCCACGCTGGATGCGTTGAGATAGCTGCTCCTTTTTTTATTCCTCTCCATGAGTACCGCCCTGTTACCGAGCACTCTTACCGTCATGCCTCGATGAACCATGAAAGACGGAGAGGCCGTATTCGGGAGTTGATAGAGGGTGCCCTGAGTAAAACATATGGCAAGCTGTCGCCAGAGCTTTGGCATATCGTGTCCGAAGACGACGAGTTGATCAGACTTTATACCATAGCGGAACTTTCTTTGCAGCATCGCAAGACTGAGTGGTCTGTTGATCTGTCGCTCCCAGTGTTGGCCACAGTCGTCAGAATGGACGGTGTGGAGTACGTTGCTTCCCTCACGAATTACTCCGGCATTGCCAGCCGTCAGACGAAATTAGTAATCCCGTCAGAGTTCAGTAACTTCTACATTGCAAACGATCACCTCGGCATCAGGCGAGTCACTTCAAACCCGAAAGACTCCAGCTTAGATACAGTACATCCGGCCTATTGGAAAACAGTATCTGCAAACAGCCAGACGATTACTTTCCGTGGTGATGTAAGTTTATGGGACCGTTTGGTATACCAGAATCTAAATCCGCATGCGCAGAGCCTTAAGCTTCGAGAACTGTTGACTCCATCGATATATTCTCGAGTTCTGTGGCCTCATCCAGTAACGCCGTCTGAACTCGACTCAATGACATTTTACTATGCTGGTTGGGGCGAAGGAGATTTTGAAGCCAGGTTAAGAACACTTGTTTTCAATGAGCCTGGTACAACTGGATATTCCGCGTGTTGGGCTAACGATGAGATGGTCTCAATTCATGTTCAGCGCAACATGGAAAATCAAGAATCCGACCGTACACTAATGGATGAGCACTCTGAATTTGAATACCGAAGTCTCCTCAAGTGGACCTACTATCCTGTCCAAGAAGATGAGTTTATTCAAGAGGTCTGGCTACGAGGGTCCGAGAAATACGATACGACTCGGCCCCTCCCATCTCAAGGTCAGGGCGGTTTGCAATATCATCTGTCGACACCGTGGGGGTTGAAGAAATACAAGAGACCCAGTGACATAGCTCTTGCGGTAAGGTTTCCCATGACTCTAAAAATCCATAAGCCACTCGACTGACGATACCTCAGCTTGTTACAAGCAAAGGTCGAAACATTGTTGCTGGAAGTTTCCCAGACCATCATGGACAATACTCATCATATTCGAAACATCGTCACTGGGACTTGGTAGCGAAAACATCCGCGAACGCTCCACTGCGAGTCTTCTTCTCTCCCTCAGACCATGGAATTCCTCTGATAGCTGCAACCAAATTAGCAGACAATCATACCGCAGCTCCTCTGCCGAGTCAAACATCGCTTGGTACCATGCCACGTTTCAACCCGCTCCATACTCTACACTACTCATCCGCGTCTTTAGAAGACATCACAGAAGTCCTAGTCTGCAAGAGCAAGAATGAGAAGGACAAGGGCGTAATTCGACACTTTAACTTGGAAAACAGCCGTATGATTGAAACTCCTTACAAGAAGATCGCTGGACTATTGTTTCGGTACGCCGACGGTAGTCAGGCAAGTGTTGGGTGCTTTCGGTTTGACTGGGCCGAGACGCCGCTTGCAAGAAATGGCTCAAGGGGACTATTTGTTGGGACGAGGCCAGGGAAGATTGTGCAGATACCTCCACATGTAGCTGCCGTTGATATCACGCCTCAAGAAGCCGAAGGAGAGTTCACTTGGATGGAGATGCCATGGACTGGAGTACTTGAGTGGTGGTTCAACCCTGATAGCTTGGACACTAGCATCACGCATATCCTTTGATTTGCGGATGAAATCCACGGCTTGGAAAGAACTTGAACAGCAAAAAGACGGTTCTTAACCATTGTCGTCTCTCGAGTAGGAGACTTGCCTTATACGGGAATGCTCCGAATCCTGATTGTCAGCTGACATAAGACGTGAAGCGCAATCTATCCTCGCTTCTCTGCTGACGCTACCCCACAGGTTACCATTTACTTCCTATAAATTCCCTCTTCATAACTATTCATCTATCTCATCTTACCAGAAATAAAGAAGCCACTGAAATATCCGCCATGTCTGAACTCAAAGTCCACAGTTTCTACCGCATCTGGTTCACCTGGATCGATCCACTGACCGTTCTTCCAACCGTCTACGCTCTCATCTTCACCCCCGAATTCATCCTCGATGGCCTTATTCCACTCAGTATGTCTGCGTACAATCCAGACCAGGCCTTCTTATTTCACCAACTCGCAGCACTATTCGCGTTTGTCGCCATCATGCTAGCTGTGCTTCTAAGGGTTAGCTCTGATATCAAAGTATGGAGAGTCGTCATTGGCGGCGTGCTTCTCATCGACATTGCCATCTTGATCAGTGTCTTTGTCAGCATGAAACAGCAGGGTCGGTCGGGGCTGTCTATGTTCAGATGGCAAGATTGGGGGAACTATCTGTTCACTGGTTGGGTTGCTGTTGTGAGGGCTTTGTTCTTGGCTGGGGTTGGAGTTGGCGGTGTGAACAAGGGAAAGGTGGCTTGAATGCTGACAATGAGATTAGTCTCTTAGTTAATTGCTAGTTTGAGTCACGGCATCGGATGTCCTGGACGTCAGATTGTTGTTTGTATGATCAAGGGTACCTCGTGTTCTGCGGCAGTACATATAACAGAGTCTCTGATTCAATTCCAAGGGCGGTGCCAGTGTCAATACAGCAATGAAGCTGAAGAACATTCACATAAAAATATTCAAGTTACATTGTTCAATCATCATATATATTGGATCTCTTCGTCCCGTCCCCCTCAAACACCTCTTTCCCCCTTACCAACTCTCACATCGAGATTTCTATCAACTGTCCTCACACAACTTATCACCATCAGTTCATACTTGCCACCAGAATTTATCATCTTGATATCGACTCGCCTCTTCTACTTCATCCGCAATCATGGTCTTTGGGATGTTCAACCGCAACCGCAGTCGCAGTCGCAGCCGTAGTCGTAGCCCCGACCGCGACCGAGACGAAGACTGCCGTGGATGTCGTAATCGCAGCGACAGCCTTGAGCGTAAAATCGTCCCTCGCGGCTTGGAGACCTACGAGCATAAAATCAACCCGACTCTGGTCTACGGCCTAGAACGTCTCCGTGATGGCCTCAACCTCATCTATGGTCGCAACGCCTTCACTGTCTTCGGTGACATCATGCAGCTTACCGTCCGGGTCCATCTTCCGATGCCTGAGAACTTGGTCGCTTGTCTTCAGGATGAGGGCTTTCTCCGTCGCGAGCCAGTCGAACGTCTGCCTCCGGCTGTGAAGGACCGGATCAAGGCGAACGGCTGGTATCAGATGCGGCCTTATGATCAGGAGGAGCCTTATCGAGAGTAAGTCGTTGGAGGTTCGTGTTGATGACGTCTAGAGACTCGCTTTTGGCTGGCAAGTATTTTCAGAAGGATTGTTTGAGATGTTTGATGGACAAAGGACATGGTAAGTGGCATTTTTTGGAGTTTATACATGCTGAACAGACAGATCTGGGGTCGCGGATACACTGGTAGACAGAGAGCGCAATTGAGCGCAATTGACAATCGTCGTACTGAACACTATTTGACCATTTGACGAAAGAATGTGATTTCCTAAACCTAAATCTGAGTTACAATAACCTTTCTGATTGAAATGCAATAAAACCAAGTAAACAACACCAGCATCCCTTGAGCTGGAGTCGCGAAGACGCACGGGCGGCGTATATAAATACCACATCTTGACGCCATTGCATCGTATGGTCCTATAGTTTAGTGGTAATGACGTCGGATTTTGATACCCTCAGAAGCCTTCCGAAGACCCCGGTTCGAACCCGGGTAGGACCTCGCTTTTTGCATATTATCCTAGTGTGGGACACATTGGCTGTTAGGTTTCTTTTACAGCCAGCCATTCTATCGAAGGTCCTATAGTCTAGTGGTTAGGACGTTGGATTTTGATAACCATTCAAATTTCTTCCGAAGTCCCCGGTTCGAACCCGGGTAGGACCTCACCTTTTGGCTGTGTCGCTCATTGTCTTTTTTGTTTTGTCACATTTATCTCTTTTTGCTGGATTGAATTCCCTTGTTCCGTACGGATAAAAGTAGGTGCTCATGCTCTACTCCAGCGCGTCATCGAGAGTTCAGCTTGGTGTGGTCATGGAATGTTCTCTGTTACACAAGTCCGATTGCGACCGTACAGCATTGATTGAGGCTTCAGCCATAATATCATTAAAAGTTACGTATTGCTATCTACAATTATATACGATCCAAACTGCGCATCAATTGGCTCACACCTCAAAAGGGCACAGGAACGTTGCGCTCAAGGTATCCAAGGAACTTGGGGAGACGACGCTTTGAGGGAGCATCAGTAGATCGCTGAAGATCCTCAATCGCGCTAGCCCACTTGACAAGCTCAGCTTCAGCCCACGCAGTCTGCATTATTCCGAGGCCGAAAGGCATTCCAGAGTCCTTGGAGTAACCGCCGGGGATGGTGATGACGGGGTAACCGGCCTGGGCCGCGATCTGAGGAGCCTGGGCGACCTGGGGAGGGACGAGAAGACCGGAGAGCTTCTTGCCCTTGTAGGTGAGTGCGTCGTTGATACCCTTGCGGCAAGAAGTCTGGCAGAACTCGAGGGCTTGCCAGTATGTCTCGTCTCGGACGCCCTTGGACTTGAGAGAGGCGAGGAAACCGTCTTGGCCGGAGGCGAAAGCGGGAATACCCTTGCCGTCCTTGTACGGGTAGCCACCCTCGACACCGTCGTACTGCTTGTTGAACCTGAATTGTTAGTAATACTCAGTCAATTGAGACGTGGTGTGCTTACTTAACGATGTCCTCAAGGTTGCGGACATTGGTGTTCTTGACCTCGCTGAGGTAGGTCTCGATGTTGCGGTAGAAGTCGGCCTTGATGTAGGTGTACTCAGACTCATTGGGGAATCCTCGAGTAGTACCGTAATCCCAGTTCCATCCATCAGGGCTGACAATGGTCTCGTAGTTAGTGATCTCAGTGCCATTAATGATAGTGGCGCCAGCAGACTTGATCAGCTCAACGAGCTCGAGAAGCTGAGACTGCATGTCCTCGTCGGCAAGGGCCCAGAAGCTCTTCCAGGGAAGACCAAAGGTAGCACCCTTGAGAGCCTTCTTATCGGTGAGGAACTTCGCATAACCGCCCTTGGGGGTCTTCTGGGCCTCAGTGTAATTGTCGCGCTTGTCAACGCCGTGAATGGCATCAAGCACAAGAGTAGCATCCTTGACGTTTTTGGCAAAGCAACCGACAGAGTCCTGGTGCTCACTCTCAGGAATGACACCGGCGCGAGAAGTAAGACCAACAGTGGGCTTAATACCAACGAGGGCATTGCGGTTGGCGGGGTTAATAACTGCAACACCATCAGCGCAAACCACAGCATACAGCTTCAGTAACATAAAACTCACCACTACCATCGGTCTCAGTACCAAGCGAAAACGCAATCACATTAGCACCAACGCCAACACCACTACCGGAAGAGCTACCACCAGGGTTAACAGTCAAGTTGTAAGCGCTGCGAACCTGACCACCGCGCCCAGAGTAACCCTCAGAGTAATCGTTGCTGCGCATATCAGCCCACTCGCTGAGAGCAGCCTTGCCGAAGAGGACGGCGCCGGCGTCGCGGAGCTTCTTGACGACGTGCGCATCGCGGGGGACGACGTTGCCGAGGAGCGCCCAGCTGCCGGCGGTTGTCTCCATGCTGTCCTTGGTGGCGATGTTGTCCTTGACAGTAAAGGGGATGCCGTGCAAAGGACCACGGCATTTGCCCTTTGCGCGCTCGGCGTCGCGCTCTGCCGCAATGGCAAAGGCATCGGGGTTGACCTGGAGGACAGAGCTGCGCAATGTCAGCTATGTTCGGGATATCAATTGCATCAATTGACCATGCAATTGGCCATTTCAGTAAACTTACTTGAGGTACTCCTTGGTCTGATACGTGCGCATAAGGTAGCAAGTCACAAGCTGAACAGAAGTAAGCTTGCCAGCCTTCATAGCATCCTGCATCTCCGTGAAAGTAGCCTCCTCAAGCTTGAAGCCATTGCAATCAGGCATGGGGAACAAATCAGACGATCCGGCATTCTTCTCCAAGGGAATCATGTTGGGCTGGATCGCGAACAGAGGCTCATTCTTGGACTGCTTAGGTGTAGCGCTCACGCCCTGGGCGATGAGGCCCGTAGCCAACGACAACCCGAGAAGCTTCATGGTGAACAGGATTCGATGAGCAACAGAAAGGCTGTGGTGTTCAGAGCAAAGAGAGGGAGGGAATAGAAGCTGTTTTGTTTATTCCCTAGACAGGCATGGTAAGCTATGCACATTAATTAATCAATTACTCCTACAAGGGTGTCCGCCTCAGCGGCGAACTTGGGAATCGGCGAAGACGGGAAGACTGTGGGAACACATTCGGCCGCTAGACAACATCAACTAAACTAAGCAGAGAATGTCATGCCATGGCCTTGCATTCAATTCAATTTGCCCATGTCATGTCACTGGTTCCCTCGCATCTTTTGGAAAGATTGCCCACGGAACGGATCAGTCAAGCCGGGATGGGCGGGCGGGGGGCAAGCCAAGCCGGGGAGGGGGACCCTGACAGAAGCTTTTAGCGGACTGCGCCGCTAAAGAATTTAGTGGACTGTGGTTTACGGTAGGTCTAAACTCGATCGAGGCATTGCCAGGCTTGAAAAGTCGCGCAGATTGATAATGGCTCTTCATATTCGGGTCGTTGATGCCGTGTCTGATGGAGAAGATGGAATGAATATGGAAGGTGAAATTGTTTCTGTTACGAAAGAAGAGATGGATCCTTCTAGAAGTGGGATTTGACGTGCATGAAGTATTTGTGCATTGAGCTTGGAAGGATTGGATGGTGACAGTTCGCATTGAAGATCGTGTTCCAGCGTGTCGGGAGACAGGCCCAGAGAACTTCTGACGTGAGATCAGGGTGCGCCGAAATGAACTGGTCTAAAGCTCTACTAAGAGATACTAAAATTACTCAAGTTTTTTATCATATAGAACAGAAGCAGGAAGGGTTCGGGAACCGAACATCAAAAGAAGCAGAGAAGAGGCACAGAAATGATACAGCTCAGGTCCATTCAGTATCACAGTATCATAGAAAGTTAGGTATTCGTGAAGAAGAAGAAGAAACAGAAGAAAGTCGCTCGATCATTGCCGTCCTGAATGTCATCGCTTGCAATCCATCCCAATACTTTTACTTATACATAACACACATCAAAGAGACCATATCATTCCATTATTTCCACGACCGTCCAGCATCGCTCCCACTTTTAGAGTCCTGCGTATCCTCCTTTATCCTGAAATCCACCTGCACCAAAATGCCATCCGCACTGTTCTCACTCGTATTATCCGCTGACACATTCTTCGTGCTGCGATACGTCTTGATCCCCTCGGCAGACGTGTCGCGACTGGTGAGGACGTCGTGTTCGGGGCGGAAGTGGAGTGATCGCAGTGCTGTGCCGCCCTTGGAGCTGTGTTGCTGTGCGTATCGTGACTTTCCTGAGCTCTCGCCCTGGGTGATGTCTCGTCGGAGGATGAACTTGTCGAACAGGGGCTTGACGCCTGGAACTGAGAGGGCGATGAGGGTGGCGCCTATCTCACTGACTTCAATGGCCAGCATTGGGTTATCTGCGAGGTGTTAGACAAAGTATTAGGTGTTGATATGTGATTGACTTACAAGCCCAAGACATGTCGGCGTTCCACTGCCCTTCAATGACAAACACCAGCCGTGTAATAGAGATGCCAATGACACTAACACCAGGCAAAAGGATGCATCCCAATTGAATCTTTCGCTTTCTTGGCATCTCCAATACCCGAAGCATCACAATTGGGATACCAAACAGCAACAAGTCACAGACCAGCGACACCGAAGAATTGACGCTATAAACCAATCCCCATTGCAAGCAGGTATACTTGTCAAAATCAGGCTGCCACTCATACGGCCAAAGCCCCGTAACAGGCGTACAATGAAAGATGATAAGGAAAACCTGCGGTAAGAAGCCAGCGATCAAGATACCAAACACGATCTTGATGGAGAGTCGAAGACGGTCGTGTACGGCGCAGAGTCGATGGTAGAAGGCCAAACCGGACATTCGGCAGAACAACAGGGCAACGGTGTAGACGATATGGGCGCCAAAATCGAGAACTTCAGTATATTCAATCGTCGGCATGTCGAGAACATATTCGATGTAGGCGAAATGTCGTCCAGAACCCAGCTGGATGAGCTTGATGCACAGGCCAACGAATACTATCAAGCAAACCTAACCGATCTGTTAGTTTTCTTGACGATGCTACAGCAGTGGGGAGGGATCGACATCCGCGATGGGGTCGGAGAATTAAGAAGGAAAAAAAGAAGAACTTACCCATGATACCAAAGTTAGAGAATCATCGAGGCCAAATCGTTGGATGAGGAACGCTCGCGATGCAAGACGGCCAAGCACAATAATACTCGTTATACAAGTCACCAAGATAATACCCACAATGGCGGGTGCATCTTTGGACTGGTTGAGGTAAGCCGCCGTTACTCCCTTGGGGACACGTCCATCGGCGATAGCCTGGGCGACTTTGGGGTCCGTCATAGCGAACGAGGTGGGAGCGTAGGGTTTAGACTCTTGTGCTCTCCATGAAAAGAGACGGCTTCTTGCACCATCAAATTTTTGCTTCCTTAGAGCAAGAAACTAGAGGAGAAGCCGTAAACTCTGGATCGCGGGTGCCTTAAACTCCTTATACAAAGCCAAGCCCAAGCTACTGACCTACATATTAATTTACTACCTACTAAATGGAACCTAACGTTCCTGCTTTTCTGCCCCCCTTCGAACTAAATGGATTTCGGACTGTAATGCAACTCCACAGGGAGGGTGAAGGCGACCGAGTGGGAGGAAGAAGTGCAGCTCGGAAACGGAACAGCTGACCCGTGCGGAAGCTACGGGCGTTCACAGTTAGCAGATTTATTATTATTATCGTGGCTGTCACTGATACAGAGTTTTTCTGTCCCTTCTGGAATCGTAAATTATCCCACCCACTTCTCACTCTGGACTTGTTTCGGCACTTTGTAGCTGCAGACTGCAGTGAGAAGTGGTGTGTTGGGAGGTCTAGAAGGAGTTTAGTCCTGTGGTGGCCTGCGCGAGGGGCCTGGCAGCTAGGAGAGTTAATGACACACATGGCTTGCGAAGAGTTTTAAGATGCAGATTTAGTTTTCTGGCGTGGGAACCTAATCAAGTAAATATCTCGTATCTTGCTTGGTTCGAATTGGAAAGTGATCTACATTGTTGATCTCAGCTGAACCAACAACAGAGATGAGAGCTGTGCTTTGCTGAGAATCTGAGATGGGCGATGCGATGCGATGCGATGCGATGGTGTCAGTCTCGCGTTTTCATTTGTGAAACTTTAAACTCCGTATCGTACCTTAGTTCCTGAGCCGTGACTACGGAACCATTACCCAGAGCCCCTGCCCTGTCGTCAAACCTCGCCTACACAATGTAACGCTGCGGAAGCTGTGCCTCTGGATATTCGGCGGCAACACGGCCATCCATCTGGGACGTACGTCGATTTGCATATCGTCGAGTCTTGAACAATGCCATTGGTTCTTAGATAACTCTGTTGGTTCGTTGAAATGGTTCCTGGCAGTTGCCAAGACTTCTTCTCAGCCCTCCAAGACCGTCGACATTCTTTACTTGCTTCTCGAGTCTAGATGCCTGCAATCTTTCAGTTTCACGAGTCGAGTAACTTCACAAGCCAAAACAGCTTTTATGTAACCATCCATTCCTTTTTATTAAAATCTCTTTCTCCCTTACATAACACGACTCATCTTGCTCGCCTAAAACAAAACCAGAAAATTATCCTCCCGCTACCAAAATGTAAATCCGTCAGTAGTTAGTACTACTCCCTGAAGTGGCTTAACCCCCCCCCCCCCCCCCCCCCAAGGCTCCCGCTCTCTAGCCAAACGGTAACCCGAAGGCGCCCGCCCGCACATCCGCGATTTGAAGCTTGGCTCGGAGTTTTGACCTTTTGTAATCGTTCGATTTTGATCCAGATCTCGTACCAGCGAAGAGCGGAATAAAAGAGAAAAAAAAAAAAGCAATTATATCAAACCTTTTGCTATTCGGATATACAAGGCATGCCAATGCTGACGCCTCTGATTGAGTAGGATCATCATCCTGGAAGAAAAAGCTCTCGTTCTCCTGAATCACTAGCTTCATACTAAAATTCCAGCCGCATTCGATCTAAGAAAACAGCTGCTTTTCTCGTACAAGCTTCAAAACAGGGGTCCTGGTCTACACTTCGGCAAGCACGGCCGGATGAGCAGTCAGTGGGTGGTGCCCCCATTACGTAGCACCTTGTTGAGTTGGGCTTGTTCCTGTGAATTCTGGTCTAAGCTCGTTGCGATCTAATTAATATCAAAAAGTCGCATTTGCCTCTGAGAGATCCAAGCCTTGAAACTATTTGATGCCCAAGTGCCTTCGCCTTAGTTATCAATCATTGTGAAGCTAAAGAAACCAGTGGCTCTATCTAAACGTTAGTGTAATATGCCATTATACGGATACCTAGCTTAGCCTTGCAGGGCAATTCGTGTCCAAGACTCCAAGCCTCCAAGGCCTGAAGATGGTGTGCTCAGGGGTCCAAAGTCCACGCGTACAGCACTGTACATACTACATACTACATAGAACATTCTGCAATCTGGGCTGTCTTGCATCACCGTATCTCTATCACTTTCATTTCTTTTTCGCGGGCCAATTCCGCCATTTCTTGCATTGGTCTCGACGACCAGCAGTCCCCGATATGCACAAAGTGATTGTCCACTTTCCGTACCAATGAAAGCCACCAATGTCCTGGAATCAGAGCCACTTGGTCGCCGTGCTGCACGTGATGCCATTTTAGGATTTCCTCACACGCAGCAACATATACTGACGCAACGGTCATTTTGCTAGTATAATCTGGCTCGATCTCAAGAGGTATCACCCCCAGCAAAGCATAAACGTGATCTTTGGGGTCCTTGGTGCCGTACCTCCCGTATAAAAGAGGAAGAAGATTCAGCACGTCTTGAAGGGTAGACTCCTCGGCATCTTTTCCTCCATGAACACACGCTCGTGCCCAGTTGACCTCTCTTATCTTTGAGAAGGAATGCCACAAATCCCAGAAGCCGCGGCCGGCTTGTTTCGACTCTGATTCTGCCATTTCTTTCAGAAGCTGAGTGCAGGATTGAGCATCCAACAGGGACCCTAAATCAATGAATTCAAGCTGATGAATTACAACGACTCGCTTCGAGGGAACCAGCTCTTGGAAAATCCAAGCTCGCTCCCAGTATTTCAATCGAAACGTTCGGGACACGGCCTGCTCTGCGTCTTCAAACTCCTGTGAGTTGATTGGGTACTTTCCGTCCAAGAACGGATGCTGCAGGAACCATTCCAAATCTTGGGCATTCTTTTCTTCGATATTGGGATAGACGTTGTATGCTGAACGAACAAGGTCTCGCTCAAGAGCGGATTTGGCAGGGGTTTCACAGGTCTCAAAAGCAATACGGACGTCCGACTGTAGAGCCCCTATATCAAGACAGGAGAACACAATCTCTGCAGCAGGGTATATGAACCTCATTAGTTCGACTTGATGACTTTTCTCCAGTTTTTCATTTTGGTTGATAGGGAGTGCATCGGCCCAAACCCGACATGACTTGGATTGTCTTTCTGGGAATGCGTTGTTCCAGTGATATGGTACATATTCTAGTGCATTTGCAAGACTTGGTGTAATGAAATTTTCAATGCCGTTGACAGTAATTGCTTCGGATTTGCCTTTGTCACCCCAGAGGTAGGATATTGCGCTGAACTCAGGGTCTTGGTTGAGCGAAACAGTAGTGAGATTACAGACAATTCTTGGCTTCGTTGAGAGGATCTCGATGACCCTGATCTCTCGTCGTGACCGATTGAGAGGTGCATATAGCCTAGAATCATCACTAGGAGACATTTGTAAAAGTGGAATGAGAGATGAGATTTTTGGTAAAGGTAACAGCGACCATAGGCCGCATGATCGAGATTTTGAATCGGATGGGCTTGGCAAAATAGCCCAGATGTCAAGAGTGAGGCGAGTACTCCCTCATGTGGCTGTTTCGGTGTTACCATGTACTACCGTTGTTCGGGCTGTGCAGGTGAAGTGCAAAAGCCACTATACAGAGGTAATAAAACCTAAGGGATAGATGCATACTAAATAGAAATAACTGGGTAACTTGGAGATGGCCATGTTGAGCAGTGGCTATTCGGCTGGTAATCAAAACTTCAGATGGATTCATTTTAGACTTTCAGAGAGGCTGACGGTTATCACTTATTAGCCTGTATGTACGCTTATGACCGTTGCAAAGCTTATTTTATATAAGTACTTAGACTCCGTATATCTCTTCCTCTTTTCTTGAAAAAAAGGATAGAATTGGTATTTATTCGTAGCCTGTTACTCGGGTCGGCATCTATTCTGGATGCCGGTTACATCTCCACTTCAGCCTCAACTTGGACAGCCTCATGACTCCTGACCTGCAAACTCGATCTCACAGGCTATACTCGTCAAGGATTTTGGTGGACGTTCAGACTTCATTTTTGGAATAATTCTTACAAAGTTTACCACCTAGTCAGAGAACCTATACAGCTATGTCATCCGAAATCAGCTCAGAGCGAAAACCCCGCGTCGTCGCCCTCGGAAACCCAAAATACATTAGTGATGAGTACATTGAAGACTTCAAGAAGGATTTTGATTATGATGTTGGTCATAACAATTCCCAAAAGGCTCCTGCTAGCTCAAACATGCCCCGAAAGCTAATAAGTTGAACTCAGGTCCTTGATGCCAGTAACCTCCAAGAAGCTCTAGAAAAGCTGCCTCTCATGCTCAAGCAATACGGCCCAATCGACGCCTTCATTGTCAGAATGGGCAGAGCTCCTTATCGCCCCTTCCAAGATATTTTCAAACTTCTCACGCCTCACTGCAAGATTATCACCTCGGCAGCAGCCGGTTACGATGATTTCAATGTCGACTGGTTAACCCAAGAGGGAATTTGGCTCTGCAACAGCGTCGATGCCGTCGCTGAAGCTACCGCTGACATGGCTCTCTTTCTCATCTTGGCTGTTGTCAGAGACACATACCGCGGTGAGCGTTCAGTACGTGATGGCAACTGGAGAGGTCCTGTTGTTCCGAGTAGAGATCCTTCAGGCATGACGCTCGGAATCATAGGCATGGGTTCTATTGGAAAGTATCTTGCCAAGCGAGCTGTTGCTTTCAACATGCGTATCAAGTACTACAACCGTCGACAATTGAACGCAGGCGAAGAAGCAAAGTACAGCGCTACGTATTGCTCATCCTTGCACGACTTACTCTCCCAATCGGATGTCATCTCGGTCAACTGTCCTTTGAGTAAGGAAATAGAGAACCTTATCTCGACGAAAGAATTCGAGGCCATGAAAAACGGTGCTTTCATTGTCAACACAGCGCGGGGAGCTATCATCGACGAACAGGCTCTTATCGAGGCCCTGGAAAGTGGAAAAGTCACACGTGCTGGACTGGATGTCTTTTTGAACGAGCCTGATCTGAACGATTACTTCAGGACAAGTGATAAGGTCGTTGTTCAGCCTCATGCTGGTGGTCTGACGGATGTAGCGTTTCAAAGAGGGGAACGAGAGGCTTTTGAGAATATCAAGGCTTTTTTCAAGACCGGATCGCCTATAACGCCTGTCAATAATCTAAAGAAGTAGGCGTAACGAGATGAAATACGACACATAACTCCCAAGTTCTTTTACACCAGTGTATCATATAATAGTCATTATGGAGTACTGCCAAATTCTGTCGTGATTGGAAAGCCCCAGGAAGCTGGAAGTTCGTGATACCTGAGAATAAGTGTTATTTTACCCAAGTTCAGACAGAAGTAATAAATAATATGCTGCTACCCTCAGGGTATAAGAAAATATTAGACCTTAATATAAGGTATTTTAATAAACTCAGAAAAGGGTATTTTAATCTTATGCTAGGCTACCTAAGTCTCTGTGTCATTTAGGATCAAGATCCTGAGTATCCTTTCCTCCCCTAGTCCGCTCACTTGCCAAGTGATGAGTGACGTACAGTTTTACGGATCGTCCACTGATCCCAGTAAGGCTTTGGGTTGATTGGTGTATGAGAGGTTGAGAGTTGCATCCTCAGCTGAGCCTCTGAGGCTGGGGCCCAGTCAGCAATGCCGATCTTGATCTATTTCGATTCCAGGCAGGAGCATTAATTATGCTTAAATCCCAAGTTTTAAGGCCCCTCCCTCCTCTAGAATTTCCGATGCTCAATCGGACTTGGTATTGTATTGATTGAGTAAATATGGCTGACTACCAAGCGGAACGCACCGAATCCACGAGGTATTACCTACACTAAGCGCCCGCCTCTCACAGTCCTCCCATTCTAACTTCTCGTAGACGAGGTCAACACGAATCAATCGAGGGTCTAGATACAAATCCAGCAGAGACTCATTGTAGCTCTCGCCAAAGCTTACTCGACTCAGACCTCCCTCCCAAACCCTCAGCCGAACGAGGATGCCCTTCGCGGCGGCGCTTCACTCTATGGCAGAGCATCGGTCTCTTCAGCTTCCTCTCCCTCGCCCTTGGAACCGCTTTCACCCTTGCCTCAAGCGGCATCCTCATTTATCTCTGGCGTGGTGCTGATCTATCGCATGATCGCAAAGAACCTGAGTTCTGGACGACCATTGTCACAAACGGCTGGGCAGCCAGAGTCGCCACCATCTGCTCTGCGGTCATACGCACCTCGATCGCAGTCCAAGTCGGTATCGTTGCAGCCTCACTTTCTGCAATTGTCCTCGAGACTACAGGCGCTCGCTTCAATGACGTTCCAATCCTATCCTCAGAGAGAGCCTCAAAATCGGGCTTCATCAATATCTGTCCAGCAGTCCTTAGGCAAACGACAGGGAGTCCATTGAGCATCTTGAACTCGTTCATTATCATCTTGGGCCTGACTATCATGGCTGTCTCCACATTCATCTCTACTATCCTTCTCTCTGACTTTACTACATCAAAGGTCGCTTCCCCAAGCGTGACGCACGACCGGGCCGTCGCCTCCAAACACCCTGCCGATTGGCGCTTCAACTACAAAGGCCCTACGTACTGGGGATCTAAGCCATCTTCCCAATGGCGATTTGCAGAGGATCGAATTGGGAAACCTCGATTTGGCGACACCGGCGACGTTTATCGTGCCATGCTGCCGTTTTCGGAAGCGGCCTCGAGAACATCGCTCGAAGCGTACGACGGACCTGCTTTGGTTGCCAACGTTCGTACCATTTGTCGTCCCCCTCCGTTGCAGAATTCGAGTATTTCTGCTCACGGAATGATTAGTCCGCACTTCGGAGACGCGAAAGATAGTGTGTCAGCGGTCCTAAATACGACAGGGCCGTCTGAGTGTATGCTGTATTGTCGAGATAAGGGTAGATTGACAGGCTGGCCTGTGTCTCTGTGCGACTACTCCGGCTCTTTCATGCCACAGCCCGAACTTTCCATAGATTCCAAGACAGGAAGAAAACACAGCTTCCAGCAAATGCTCGTCGTCAATGCGACGACCAATATTGCTGCCGATGGGTTTAGGGATACCAATGGAGGACCCCCACCCGAGCGTCTACGGAACTTGGCTTATGAGATGAGCGATGTATGGACCAAAGCATACGATGCTAATGGGGATCATGTCATGAGTGCTACGTTCTGTTTCGTCAATACATATCCTGCGCAGATATATAACGTCAGCATGACCGGGCGCCATACCACCATAGAGCCGAGTCTCAATACCAGCAAGGTTGACGGTGCTCATCTTCAACTTGGGAACGGGGAAGACTTTGCAAAGCGCGGGATTCTCGACATCGATATCGGGCCGCGCCTGAACGTCAGTTCTCGTCTTGTAGACTTTGTCGAGGGCGTTCCAATGGAAGACGGACCAAGCCACGATCCATACTACAGAACTCTAGGGCTCGAACATCCATCAATGTCCAAAACGACTTGGGGTATGATGTCACCAGCACAGGAAGTTGAACAAGGATGGTCGGCGAATCAAGCACATATCTCGCTCTTTCAGAGTATTATACAGAAGACAGAAGATCCTGCCGTGGCGGTTCAAGGTCTGATTACTCGACTATATCAGATGGTCTATTACAACTGGCTCGAAGAATATGACCTCAAATACCCTGTGAGCGCTACACGTGCGGAGGATCGGCTTATACCGACCAGATGGACTGGACTTATCATTGTTCTCGTTCTTGTCGCAGTACATCTTGGGCTTGTCTTTACAACGATTATTCTCTTTGTGCTCAAGACAAAGGCTTCGGCGCTTGGGAACACTTGGCATACTCTTGCGCAGACAACGCAAATGACTGATAGCGCCAACGGGGCTGATATGATGTTGGATGACGAGGTAAAGAAGTGGGCGAAGGTAACTGGTAGGGACAGCGACGTCTGTGGTATCAAGAAGTCGGGTGAGGATGGCAAAGTTGAAGTTCAAATGTTGAGGACGAGGAGCTGAGGCTTACGTATGTAATTGACAGCGATTGACAGCAATTCTTCTATAGATCTCAATATTCGATGATGATTTAGAGTTTCTAGTTTCGTTCGAACTATTCGTCGTTTGTTTAATCGTCACGTAGTCCACTAGGCTGTTTTACATGTCGTCAACTTGAAGTTTACAACCAATTCGAGGTGCATGTACTACATCTCATGGCCAGAAGCCACTACGTCTGCACGATAACCTCAAAAGACGAAGCTAGACCTTCATTCAAGATGCACAACTCATGTCCAGAACCCAAAAAAAAACAAGACGAATCGAAGTGCCTTGAAAATTATACAATTGATCGAGTCGCTCGCGAGCAGAGCAGAATCTGAGAGCACCTTGCAATGCCGCTGCTACCCGAAGATCTAAGGTTTCATGGTCTAACGGTTATGACTGCGGATTCTGATTCCGCCAGCGAGGGTTCGACTCCCTCTGAGACCTTTCTTTTTGTACTCCTACCAATCACTCACACAATCTAGTTCTTCTCATAAGGATCCTTGAAGAAGATGACCTGCACGGTCATGTCATCCCTCACATTCCGGCTCATGGGCGGATACGTCGTCATTGCTCCCAGAAACAATCCTCGTCTTGATCCTCCAAGAGCATTCTTGACCAAGCAGACAGCCGCGTTGTCCAGATCCTCGATGACCTGATGCTCTGGTGTAGCTACCCATCCCTCTTCCAATCTTGTCTCAAACTTGGTCTCCTTGAAGGGTTCGGGCTTGCCGTTCTTCTTGGCGACTAACCAGCGCGACACGCACGACACGGCGTCCTCGTTGCTCATCATATCCCAGAGACCGTCGGAAGCGAGAATGACGAAATCTTCCGTCTGGATCTTGCGTGTTGTTACTTCCGGACGGGCTGTCATGTAAGGCGGCGTCTTGGCACTTGGTCGCGGTGAAGTACCGTAGAAATCGTCCTTAACTTTGCGAATGAGCTCTTCAGGCCACTTCCATCTGTGATCGCCAAACGCTCTCGTGATTGCCATCCCAAAGAGTCGACCGGACGCGGGGTTAATCATGTCCTTGATCTCTCCAGGGTGCTCCTTGTCGAGCCTTTCAACCTCGTCCTGGTTGAAGCCAGTCTGGTCTTTGCTCAGAACATCGACTGCGTATTTGCTTGTGTTGGGAGACCACATGCCGCGAACAGCACGGGAGTCGCCTGCGACAGCGGTGCGTAGAGTAGAGGTCTTGGGTTCATACATTGTTAGGAGGGCACAGGATCCAGCTATAGCGGGTGCAACGGCGACGATGACGGGTGCAGAGCCTTGGTCTTGGCCTGATTCGACCGCTTCTTGTGCGTTGCTGAAAATACGATCGTCAAGACGAACGAATGCCTTCTTGATCGCATCGTCTACTAGCTCGTTAGAGCTGCTGGGTGTGATGCTTGACAAGGCATTCGACACGTATGGGACAAGAGCAGTCCTCAACACTTTAGATGTTGCCCATCCTCTGTCGTCTGTGTTAGCATCGCTCGCATCCAATGCTTCCAGGTCACTCACGCATGCCCATCGTAAACTCCAGCATACAGAGTGTTCGTTCCGCCGACACCCTTGGCTATCTTGAGATCCCATTCGTCTTCTATCGGATTATTGCTGCCGAGACGAACAAAGTCCACTCGTCCTTTGACACCTCCGTTGCCGTCGAAGACAAAAGTGTGAGCATCTTCACGCAGCTTGGCATCTGCATCCTCCATCATCAATTCTTTGACAGATGAATTGATCGGGATTTGATCCTCCGAAGAGAACTCCTTCAAACTGGGGACTTCATTCGTCAAAGATTTTGCCGTGCCTTTGCCGCTTAAGAGATAAAAGCCAGTGCCGGTGCCAATGACTGCCGCCGAGGACCAGACATAACGAGCGTTGCTGGACGTTGATGTCTGAGTTGACGAGAAGCGCACGCCGATCGGTGCTCGCTTGAGCGATGAACCGAAAATCCTTAGAGTTCTAGCTGGTATGCGAAACATGTTTTCTGATGTAGTTGGCAACGAGATGTTGAACGGTGAGGCGCGTGATGAGACTCTTCGTGGAACACAGTTGGCACGACAACTTGATCCTGGTCTTTGGGTGAAAGTGAGGCTGTAGTGGGCAGATATTGCTGTCTCTGATGTCCGAAGACACGAATGAAGTGAGAATATCCAGTAAACAAAACTGACGAATTTGATGATCAATTGTTGATAGTTGAAGAGTGAATACCTTGTCTTTTGCAAATGGTTCACATGGTGTTTCTGGTCTCAAGCTTACCCTAAACCAGTCACACAAGGGCGATCGATGTGCTGCACTTGCGAGTTTCAAGTTCAAGGGGATGCGAAAGCAGAAGGTACGATACGATACGATACAATCTGTACAATCATGAGCAGCTCTAAAATGCAAAATGGTTTGGCAAACTTCACAAAAGCACGAGACATCATGTAATCACAAAGAATCACAAAGGTATTCATTGCCCAATCCATTATACACAACGCCAAACCAAAGCATGCAATCCTCAGCCTTCTAAATCTCTCCCACTCAGCTATTGGCAATCTCCTCCTGCTCGTCTTCCCACTCTCCATCCTCCTCCATCTTCTCATTGACCTTGAACTCGGCATCACCTGCCAGACCCTCACTGTCAAACTCATCCACATCCATATCGCTATCGTACTCATACTCAAACTCGTCCTCCTTGTCGTCATCCTTCTTGCCGTCTTTGGCCTTGGCTGCCTTCTTGCGCTCAACGTTGGCCTTTTGCTCCTTCTTTCGCGCCTCCTTTTCTTGGTGGCGCTTCTCCCATCGCTTCTCGAGCTCCTTGATCTCTTCCTTGCTCTTGTGCACGTACTCGTGCCACATGACCTTTCCGTCGGCAAGACCCTCTTCGACCTTGGTTAGGCGGAGGCGCATTCGGGGTCCGAGTTCGACAAGCTTGACAGCGCGGCGCTCTACGTTCTCCTCTTCCGCCTCGGGCTCGGCTTCGTTCTGGGCGGCTGCTTGTCGAGCCTTTGCAGACAAGACCTTTCGAGTTGTAGAGTCCAGGATCTCAACCTCAGCATCTGTATCCATCTCACTACCGCTGGTCGCATCCGTCATATATCCATCGCCATTCTCACCACCGATCAAGAAATCCGCTACATCCTCAAGTTTACCCAGATTAGGCATCTTGCCCTTCCGGCTTGTCTTTGTAGTGACGAATTGCTCAGCAGCGTTTAATCTCCGTAAAGGCTTGGACACTGTGGTGGATTTTGTTGTGATAGCATAGTGTCGGAAGTTGATGATGAATGTACCGTCGTCTTCCTCCGATTGCTCGCGGTTCAGCAGCAGGACTCGTCGGATCGACTTGAGCGGTGTAGCTTGGGGGTTGATGGGAGGGAAGAGGGATTGGAAGACGGTCGTGGCAAGCGATTCAAGGTGCTTAGGAACTTTCGACTTGCTAGTCGAGTCTGGGCGGGTAAAGTTGTTCATGACCAGCTGTAGATGGTCAGCAAAGGCTTGTCAACAACAATTGACGGTTTCTTACCAGAGGAGGAGTGATGAATTCCTTGCCGCCACCCTTGGGGTGCTTCTGAGCTCTTTGGACATCCTTGCACAGCGAATATTTCTCCACGCGAAAGTTCATTGTAGGTCCTCGAGGCGTCAAAGCCATTCGCAAATTGGTGTTTCCGCTCTCCGATCTCGAAAACAGCATCAGGTGAGTGACACCCAAGGGACCACACATGGAAGCGTAATCCTTTAATCTGTTCCCACGTCTCTCCTTCAATCGAGCCGCAGTACCAGGCTCCATGACCTTTCGCACATCGGCCGCAAGCTGGCTAACGCTGGAACCGACTTCACCAGCGCCAATTCGAATAACCATGCTCTTGGGATCCTTCGCAGAAGCATGGCCGGCAGAGTCAACATCGGGATTGCTGGCACCCAAGTGGGTTCTCTTCTTTGTTCGTTTGCGCGCCATTGTGAAGATATTTGACTTGTTTCGAGGTACTCGTCGAAAAGTTGCTTTGGAGCTGCTCTCTGTCGCAAATGGCAGAAAAGAAAAAAAGTTTGGCGGGGACTGCGATAAGATTAGCGCACGTGCGATAAGCGATCTCCACTAAAGTTTTATGTGAAGTCTTGACAAAAGATGATCTTTTTTTTGAGTTGGGAACTATCTTTTACCTAGACATCGTTCACAATGTTCGGCGCAAAACGAAGAAAGGTCGCTCACGATGCGCCCAAGAAGAAGAAAGAGGTCGTTGCGGAGAAACCTGCTCGACCTGAGCCCGAATCTTCTGAGGAAGAGCAGTCTGAGGAAGAGTCCGCTACTCTAGAGGAGCCTTCTGCTGAGGAAGCAGTTGAAGATGCCCCCAAGAAAACCTTCAAAGATCTCGTATGTCGTGATAACTGCTAATTGACTTTCTTTGTCTAACAATCGTCAGGGCATCGTCGACGCTCTCTGCGAAGCTTGCGAAAAGCTCAACTACAAGTACCCCACGCCCATCCAAGAAAAGTCCATCCCCGTCGCTCTCGAAGGCCGTGATATTATCGGTCTCGCCGAAACAGGTAGTGGAAAGACAGCTGCCTTTGCTCTCCCCGTCCTCCAGGCCCTTCTAGACAAGCCTCAGCCTCTGTTCGGTCTCGTCCTCGCCCCGACTCGTGAACTGGCAACCCAGATCGGCCAAGCCTTCGAAGCTCTCGGATCGCTCATTTCTCTACGATGTGCTGTGATTGTCGGTGGATTGGACATGGTTCCCCAGGCCATCGCCCTCGGAAAGAAGCCTCATATCATTGTTGCGACACCTGGTCGTCTTGTGGACCATCTTGAAAAGACCAAGGGCTTTTCGCTGCGAACGCTCAAGTACTTGATCATGGACGAGGCCGATCGACTTCTGGATATGGACTTTGGACCTAGCATCGACAAGATTCTCAAGTTCATTCCCCGCGAGCGACGCACATACCTTTTCTCTGCGACAATCAGCTCCAAGATCGAGAGTCTGCAGCGTGCCAGTTTGAGGGATCCTGTTCGTGTGAGCATCAGCTCCAACAAGTACCAGACAGTCTCGACTCTGCTCCAGCACTATATCTTTATTCCTCATGTCCGCAAGGACGTCTATCTTATCTACCTGATCAACGAGCATGTTGGAAAATCCACAATCATCTTCACTCGAACAGTCTGGGAGACACAGCGTATTTCCATCCTGCTAAGGACCCTTGGATTCGGCGCCATTCCTCTGCACGGCCAGCTCTCTCAAACTTCCCGTCTAGGTGCCCTCAACAAGTTCCGCTCTGGCACACGAGATATCCTCGTTGCTACCGATGTCGCCGCCCGTGGTTTAGATATCCCCTCGGTCGACGTTGTTCTCAACTACGATCTCCCCCAGGACTCCAAGACATACATTCACAGAGTCGGACGAACAGCCCGTGCTGGAAAGTCTGGTATAGCCATCAGCGTTGTGACGCAGTACGACGTCGAGATCTTCACACGAATCGAGGCTGCTCTCGGCAAGAAGCTCACGGAGTATCCCACCGAGAAGGAGGAGGTTTTCACTTTCCAGACCCGAGTTGAGGAGGCTCAACGCCACGCCAGGGTCGAGATGAAGTCCTTCACCGAAGAGAGGGGCAAGAAGGGCAGCACATTGAAAGGCGGACGCAAGAAGGGCGGCAAGCGGGGGAGAGACGACATGGACAAGGAGGAGGGTTAAGAGCTGGTGCCTGGACTGGAGTTTCGGCAGTTCGGCGTTGTTTTGGTCGGGGGAAAAGTGTCAAAGTCGAAGGATTCTTCGATGCTTGCTTCAGTGTTTCAATGTCTATCTTGGCCAGGAGATGTGGACTGCTCACCTATAACATGGAGTAGCCATAGGTTGCTTGAGGTTTACGATGAGTACGTCGACGAAGGATCCTCTAATTTAGATGACGACCTAGTTCATTTACTTACCATCACTAAAGATATTTCGTGTTTCAAAGTTGCACTCAGCTCTCCCACTTTAATCACAGTTCATCAGCCCAAACTGCCAAGCCCGCTTACATTCTCCTTGTCAAAGCTTCAAAGATAATGAGAATCCAGGTGAGCAAGCCCAATTGACTGGACTTTGGGCAACCTCTCATTGACTTCAGCCCTTAATCCACTATCATTCTCAATTATAATACCAACTTCTCACTCTTCAGCCTTATGAATCATCCCCAAAATGATCCAGTCCTTCCCAGCCAAGCAAAGTCTGAAACAACCCCGTCCCAGGTAAGCGGCCGCTCTGCGCAGGGATCACGAAGATCTTTACAAGTTTCAATGCTCGTGCTTTAACCCCGAAAGGCTTCGCGCAGGCCCCGCGGTTACAAACCCGCGAGAATCGGTCAGCTTTTGTTTCGCCAGCACCAAGCTCCATCTCTCATCCCTGTTGTTTTAAAGGCGGCCGCTCCCAGATGTTGCACCATCTTGAGATGAAAGGAGTTTTGGTGTAATTGTTTCGTGTAGCAAAGTTGTATGATCATATATATAGGTTGATGAAATGTAGGATGAGAAATGCTTTGATCTGTAGTTTCGTTCGTTGTAGGTGTATTGATTACACTGTCCATTCATTGATCTTGATCTTGATATCGCTACGTTCTTTTCATCATGTATACTTCTACTCTTCTTCTCGCTCTCGTCGCTTCTGCGAGTGCTCACATTGCTTCTTGGAACAAGGGCATGTACTGCAAAGTAAATCTCCTCCTATAATTCATCATCCCATTCTGACTCTTTAGGGTGGCAATGACTCTTCTGTTGACAATGCCAACACCAACCTCGCCGTGAACCCTCTCTACGATCTCCCCAAGTCCAAATGGTGGATGCAAGCCGACCGCGGGTGCGATGCCGTGCCTCCTCCTAAAGGCGAGTTCCTCGAGCTTCCAGCCGGTAAATCCTTCATGACGGAACTCGCCAACAACCGTGCCTTCACGACACTCTCTTACAAGGGAGAGTTGACTACAGAATGGCAAGATGGCAAGAACCGCTCTATGCCGTGGAGAGGTCCTGAAGGTGGCTGTCTCATGGACGGTGGTGATGGCTCGGGTGGAGAGTTGCACACCAAGAACATTGAGTCAACTGGTGGAACAGCCTGGGCCATCTCGTACGAGAGCGATATCAGCAAGGTCACCATGGATAACCTTGTTGTTTTCTCTGTACGATACTAGTAAGACTCTAGCGCAAGACTCATTATCCAAAACTGACGAAGCAGTTCTCCTTTCTTTCGCGAGACTTGGTACGACGTCCCAGCCGATATGCCTGCATGCCCTGAAGCAGGCTGCTACTGCGCGTGGCTTTGGATCCCCGATGGCTGTGAGTCACTCCTCTTGCATACAAAAGCATAACTGACGCCATCAACAGGTGGCCAGCCAAACATGTACATGCAGAACCATCGCTGCAAAGTCACTGGAAGTACTTCCACCAAGAAGCTCGGCAAGCCTAAGCCTCCTGTCTACTGCCGTGACAACCCTACCAAGTGTGTCCCTGGACCCAAGCAGATGATGGCATGGAACCGTAAGTTTATCTTTGTCGACTTTGTGGCTGTCAGTGACTAACATCGTGCAGAGGCTGAAGGCAACAACGTCAACCCCCCAAATGGCAAGACTCCTACTTACAACCAGCGAATGGGTTTCATGGATGGCGCTCAGGATGATATCTTTGTCGATATATAGATTGGAAGAGCATGTACGAGTAGTGATCAAGTCCTTCCGGAAGGACTGCTTTCTCTTCTATTATCCATATGGTCTGGTCTGGCCCTAGGAATTAAATTGTATTTATCCTTAACCTCATCGAGTCTCATCCAAGTGTTTTCAGGATCAAAATTGTGCAACGGCATCCTTTGAGCCATGCTCTTGGCAATAACGAATCGTTTCTTTGGCATTTCCAAGTGTAATAATGATACAGCAAAAGTCAGTCCAATCCCAGCCTCTATCTATAATAGTTAGAACTGCCCTGAGACGCCAATTCGCCGTACACAAAACATAATCACCACGCTTCAGCCCTTACAGAATCGTCTGCATCCCAATCCTCTCGTCGTTCATCGCCATCAACCTCATCTTCTTCCTCTTCCTCTTCGCCATCCACCAACTCTGTATCCTCGTTGCCCAGAGTCTCTTCACCATCCTCGCGACTCTCGTCATGTTCCTCTTCTTCTTCTGCTACCTCCTCGGCCTCTTCCTCACCATCACTCTCCTCGGCTTCATCGTCTCCCTCACTTTCACTGTCAGCGTCTTCACCGCTTGACTCGTCGGTGTGGTGTCTCAGATTGGGGAAGATAAGCCCGGGAGGGACCTCCTCATCGTAGTCCTCAGGGACATCGCTCAGGTCACTCTCATCATCGGCTGAATCATGAATGCTGCCTGGCTCGCTCTCAGCCTTATCATCGGCGTGCTCTTCGCCGTTGTCATCATCCGCGCCATCTTCGTGATCTTCATCATGCTCTTCCTCATGGTCTTCGTGTTCGTCTTCATGCTCATCTCCAGCATCTTTCATATCAACATCAACGTCGTGACCAGCTTCCCGCCGAATCTGAGCATCAGCTTCCTCGTCGCTGCCCGCATCGCTTGCATGCTGAATAGGCGTGTGGCTACCACGCTTACCGCTCGAGACACTGCCAACTCTGCTCTTATTTGACTTGGGCGCCTCCAGTGCTCGGACGACTGCTTGCTCAGCCTTACGCAAGACATCGGGTCGTCTGACGCCAAGCTTTCGTGCCCGTGGTGCAGCCTCGTGCTTCTCTGTCTCCATGGGAGTTGCTGTGCCTGTGATGCTCTCCTGTCCATTAGGCGCATTGAGAATATTTGCGAGCGAGCTGGTGGCTTTTGCCTCTGCTTGCGCTGCTTCGAGCTGGGCCGCGACCTCTTTAGCATGGTGTCGCTCCTCTACAACCTTGCTAGGGTCTGGGCCAGGCAGCGTCTTAGCTATCTCAGAGTAGATCCTGGAGTAACAGTCGTTCAGAAGATCATCAATCGGTGCCACTTTCATCAGATTGGCATTGAGCTTTTTCAGCTCGATCGTTTCTTTCATGCAGTTGAATAATGGGATATCAGCACCGTCGCTTGCGGCCCAGTCTGCGATTCTCTCTCCAATGACCTCGAACTCCTCGCTGGAAAGAGACTTGAACACATCGTCCGAGACTGGTGATACATGGTAACCCTCTCGCAAGAGCTTGAGGTAAGCCATGCAGCAAGACTGCCATAAATCGGTGAAGTGGTAATAGTCTGCACCCTTCTTCCGAAGACGTCTGAGAAGTTGCTCCAGATTATTGCGATCTGACATAATGACCAACAGCTTGGTCATGAAGCGGACGTATTGTTCTGTGTAAACGTGATGTCGACCGGGTCGCTCCGCATCGCACTTCCAGACGTTCATAACCATCGTTTTAGTGACCATGCTGTCCCGAAGAATGCTGAAAGCAGCCTTTGCTTCCACCAATCTGTCGCTGCCCTGCGCCTCGTTAGCCTCATCGAACAGGATTCTGGCGTGCCTGATGATGATGCGATGCTGCCAGTTAGACTTATCCTTGTCTCTGAGCTTGGTGAGAATGCGAATAATGTACTCCTCCCAATCTTCAGGCTCTGTGAAGGAAGCAAAGTGGTCATCAGGGTTGACAGGTAGGCCAAATGGCTGCTCAGCTAAGATGGCAGCAGCGTCTTTAGATGGTATGTCTCCTCGAATCACCAGCTTGTGCAAGATGGAAACTATCTTGTAATGTGGTTCGAGGATAGGATCACTGTTCCGACCTCTTCGAGCATTGTGCGCTACCGTGACTGCTTTCTGAAGTGTTTGGATCAGTAGTTCAATGCTGATCTTGGACTTCATGTCTTTGACATCAAGTTGGTCATCAGATGTCTGGTACATCTTCCAATAGCACTTGGAGAGCATGTACGGGTTCCTGTCGCTGTTAGATTCGGCATACACCTGCGGAGGGACTTCAACTTACTTCCAATCGGTTGGCTTTCGTTGCATTGCCATCCTGAACAGCTTGGCTGCAAATTTCCAGACTTTGTACTCATTCATTTGCGGGTGCAAAATCTTCTTGAAGGTTCCCGCTCCCATATCCTCGATAAAGTACCGTTCTTGATCAGAGTGATGGAATGGTTCCATAGCGAATGGTTCACGGCTCGAGGCATACATTCGCATAGCAAATTTGTGATACAGGTCATGCAAAGGGTCTCCATCGTGCGTTTCAACTTCCACGTTACGGGAGTGTGAAAGCGCGAGGGTATAGCAATGGATAGCATTTCGCTGGAACTTGACCAACTCGGGTCGGTCCTTGTTCATCTTATCGGCAGTCCAGAGAACTGACTCATCCAGCTCGTAGTCAAAGCATTCGGCCAACCGGAACCAGGCATCCCACCTGTCTGCAGTGAACTGAAGTTGTAGTCTCAAGAAAGTCGCACCAATACGCAAATCATCGGTTGCGCCAGGAGTCTGTCTACGATTCAAATCGACACCCTTGAACTTGGTGAGAGCCATCATGCCGAGCAAAAAGAACCAGCCATGAGTCGCGAGGATGGTCTCGGGCGTGTTCACAGACACAGCGTCGACTGAGACTTCCCCAGTAAGGGCTCGGTACAGACGCAGTGGGTGTATAGGCCTCTTCAAGTATTCGGTAAAGTTGCGGAGATTGTGGTACATCTGAGACGTTGACTTTGCTTGGCCAAGAGTCTGCTGCATGTGGTCGATTGTTGTCTTGAGATCTGACTTGAGAAGATCTTTCATCGGCATGCGGTTCGCGAGGATAGTAACCCTCTCCACGAGTTGCATGGTCTGTCGCTTCTCAAGCTTCTCGGGGGGGCAGGCGTGATCCTGGACTTCCCAGACGCCTGCCCCAAGTTTGAGGCCATGTAGATCGTAGAGCACTTGTCCAAGATAGTCTTCCCAGTTCTCAATGTTCTTAAGCTTGAGAAGTTCGACACGCATAACCTTGAGGAAAATTTTGTTTGAAGCTTTGCAAAACTTGCGAATGCCAATAACCTGGTGGATGGCGGCGAGGAAGTCGGCCAGGTCCTTTTCGGGCCCGATTATGCAATTGTCTTCATTTATACCAGCCCTGAACATGGTGTATTGGAGACACCATGCACGAATCTGCATCTCCTTCAACCTGTTCTTGAGTGATTGGAGAGCTGTTTTCGAAGCAGCATTGCCAGGTCGATCTGTCTTGAGGCCAATTCGAACCTCATCTTCACAGAGGCTCGACACGTGCAGTAAACAGTTGACCTTGGCGAGCGCGGCAGTGGCAGATTTGATGTGAGCGTCATCAATAATCTCGAAAGCGGTGTTATCATTGAGCGCAGAATACAGCGCGCTAATGAGGAGCTCATCCAGCGATTTCAGAGTGCGCATAAAGAGCAACTTCCTGGAGTCGGCCGGAGTGTTGGCATATGTTTCGCCTTCCAGATCTGACACGATCAACTCAATGCTCTTCAGATAACAAGAGAATTGCTTGGTAGGATAACCGATAGCATGGTAAGCTGTTCCCAAACGTGACCACAGAAACAACCTAAGCTCTGTGCTACTGTTATGAAGAAATTTCCACAAATCTTGGAGGCTCTGACTTGCACAGTCTGAAAGTGACTTCTTTTGCTTGTCGCTTGAGCTTGAGCTTGAACTTGAACTTGAATCATCATCTTCAGTACCCGGACTCTCGGAGTCTGCCTCCTGGTCGGGGACGCAGACGGAAGAAGGGTTGAGAACAGGCTCTAGCGTCTCGATGACAGAGACTGGATCCTCCATGTTATCCTGAAAGAGACCGAGGAAAAAGTCCATTGTAGTGAGCTTGGAAATTTCGCGATCCGCAGCCTCTGGGGAGATCGTTGGCATGACTACGTTGTTTGGCAGCGAAATGGTTGGGATCTTCTCATCTGCCAGGTGATCCCGTAGAGATGTCCACATGAGAAGAATGTGTTCGCGCACAGGCCGCTCAGAATGTGAAGACACAAGAACTGAGGTCCATAAGAATCGTGCTGAAAGTTCATCATTTGAAGGGCGATCGAGTGCCTGGATGTAAGCAGAAGCAACATTAAGCCATCTCCCGAGTCGGTATTTGGTCTTCATACGAGTGGCATAATCCACAACGCTGTTGGGATTGGTGATGAGTTCGTATATGTCGATATGAAGTTCATAGATCATAGGGACAATGGTTTCGAGCTCGGCCAGCTTCTCGGGTGAACCAGCAGCCAACTCCAACTTTTCATTGATCCTTTGATACAACGCGGCGTCCGAATTATTGAGCATCTGGACTACAGATAGCTTCATCTTGTCGGACCACTTGGCTGTTGCATAGCTCTCGCTGACAGCTCTGACCCATTCGTATGCGACATCTTCAGGGGTCATCCACGATCGAGATTCTCCGATCTTTGTAGCAAACGACCTTAAGCCCTGTGTCTCATTGAAACTCGGCGTTGAGTTCTGGTCTTGCGAACTTGTCTTCGCATGCTCCAAGAAAGATGATGGGCCAAGGGGAGCTTGCTCATTCTTGTGCAAGAACACCTTGGCGACCTCCTCGCGAAAGTCAACAATGGCACTGCTCAGATCCCCTGCGGCCAGATTTGCGATCTTACCCGGTCGGTCTTCAACAGCGCATGAATCGATGAGCTCAGTGATGAAATCGAAGGTCGACTTGTCGTCCACTCCCAGATTTTCGAGTACGCTCTTGGTCATTTGGAATAGGTTTTGGTCAGCACCTTGATAAGGCTGTAATTGATTAGCAATTAATGCGCTGGGATCAGTTGATTCCTCAGCGTGTAGTGTTTCTCTTCGTCGAACTCGTTTACTGCGTTTCTCGGTCGCATTCTCTTCTTCCGCGCCGTCTGGCAGTCCTGCTGCAGATTGCGATCGTTTCCTTGTTGAGACTCCGTTGGTTTCTTTTTTGGGCTGGTCACCAGCCTTTTGGCTGTCTTCGGTGGCCTCAGATGCAGCTTTTTGATCCTTGGGTTCTGCTTCAGGGCTACTCTTCTCAGACGGTTCCGCTAGCTGAATCGGCCTTCCTATCGCAACTTGAATTTCTGAACTGATGCTCTCAGAATCGTTCGAGGGTGTTTCTACGACAGCCTCATCCACGTTGCTGTCCAAGAGTTCATCAAATATGTCAAATACCTCGGTATAATTTGTAAGACGATTTATGATTTCATCACCAAGACTTGCCCAGGACGATACTGTCTTAGGATCGCTGCGGCTGGCATTCTGGGCATCTCTCATTTCTGTGTCTTCTGTAGTCTGATCCTGAGTAACGGGGTCTTTGGGTGGTATTAATGACTTAGTCGGGTCGGGGAGAAAGGGAATGGGATCAAGGTGACGCTTGAGAAGAGCAGGCATTTTCTTCTTTAGCCAGGGAGCCATTATCGGATGCGATAGAGCCATATCGTCGCCAAGAAGCTGCAGTTGGTCCTTCAACTGCTCACCCGCCATGCCTTCTGCTAAGGAGGGAGGCTCAACTTCCACAACAGCAGGGTCGTCATCCAACTCAATCGCAGCCTCAAGACAAAACCGCTTGAGACGGTGGCTATTCATGGCGCCCGCGAACCGAGCAGCCCTTCTCCAGAGCTCTGGGTCGGATGGGTCCTGATCCAAAGCAGTCATCCAGCTATCCAAAACTTTGTTTGCATGGTCGTCATGATATTTCAGTCGAGTCTTATCCTTGAATGCCGGGTTTGAGGTCGATTCGTCCTTGTACTTGTCGACAAAGAACTGGCCGTAGTTTTTGTACGATAAATAGAGCGCTTGAGAAAGACTAGCTGCGACACCATCTGCCCCTCCAGCATCGACATCTAATCCTCCATCTGTGAGGGAATGGTCCAAGTTGGACACATCTGGTTGACCGTCTGCATGTCGCTCTGCTCGTTCGTAGTCGGTTTTTGCTTCTCGATATTTGAAGATCTCGGATTCGAATAGCTCGGTGTAGGCGGTTTCGGCAGCTTCGCGCGATCGGGGCCCTTGTGCATGGAGTTTCAAGGCATTCTGGAACCTTTTAAGAGCTTCATCGACCTGGAATAGGTCAGTAACCGTGCGCGATTGTTTCGTTAGCTGTCAATCTCACATGAATCTCCTTTGTGGTATCGATTTGCTCGTCGATATTGTCCTCTGGCTCGAGGTTGATTGCTTGGAATGCCGGCTTTAAATATTTAATTAGCAAAGATTCTCTCCAACATCTGGGAATCGTACCATATTGGCGGTCGCAATACTTCTAGAGCAACAGCCGACATTCGTGTGTGCGACAGAAGATATATCCTTACAAAGTTGGCTATTTTGATGAGAGTTTGGGGTCAATTCGGCATGCTTGGCGGACGTCCACCTCATTAATTGCCCTGATGAAAGCGCGTTCTAAGACGCGGATCATTTCAGCCCCATTACGCCACATAGAGACTCGGTTTGCTGCGGTAGGAGCACGTGGATGTGGCGGTGTTTTTGAGCTGCACGGCCCCTAACGTGGCCTGGACTAACTCAGTACGTAGCTCCCGGTCCAGCTATCAAGGAGAGCAAGGAGCAAGGCCAGATCTTAGGGAGGGACCAGCAACCAACGGTTGGCTTCAACATCTTACGCCAGCTCCGCAGTTCTCGTTCTCGACTCGAGAACAAAGAGATCGCAACCGACCTCGACTTTTCCCCTCTTTATTCCCCGGACGAGTCAATTTCGACAATCCTCGCTACAATTTCGACTCTGATTTCCATTAGCGGTTCGCGAGGAGCTCGTCGTCATGGTCGCGCCAGCGGTCCCTGAGTGCGCAACACCATCGATATCCTTGGCGTTGATATAGCTAATCTCGAGATAGAATCACCGAGGAGATCCTCCACGAGTCGATCGATGCACGAACCGAATCCCTCTCTGGCTTAAGAGAACTTGGTCCTCCCGATCTCGTCCATCTTCTCAAGCATGCCGTGCGAAACCCAGCTAAACAGGTATGCAAGCTCCTCGGCGCAAGGGAGACCAGGAACTGACTTCTTAAAGACTGGCGTCTACCACCATGTGACCGGTGTCGATGCATCCTCTTCTGCGAGTCTAGCAGCATATATTAATACCCTGACCTACAAAGAATCCGGGCCAAATGCGACAAACAAGATTGTCGAGGGTGTCTACTGGTACGTCATGACGCCTATGCGCCTCTGCATTCGCGATTACAGGTCCTAACTCTGCATAGCTGCTACAATGCCTTCTCGCGACTCGACATGCGCGTGCACGTATCGATCCCCGGAACCGTAGAAAGCTACTGCGTTGACGAACGAGGCGAGAAGAGGAAGGCATCTGAGGAGCTTTGGCTGGAGACTTATCTATGCAGTGTTCTTCGAGCTTACTCATACGCAGACGATGGTAGCGGTGATACCATTCGAAAGATTATGGGTGTTCGAAGATTCAATCCTGTTACAAACACTGAAACCGAGCATCGTTTCCTCCATGCCGCAGAACAGCTCTTCTTCAGGGGTATGCCACCCCAAACTGGCTACTCTACCTAAGCTAACCAACTTCCTAGGATGGCAGCTGGGTTCCGATTCTGTGGTTCAGGTGCCTACCAACGTGTCGAATCACCTAACTACGGGTCTGCTCAAGTATCTCGAGACAACCGGACGCTATGCCTCTGGAATAAACTTGTTTGAGAAGCTTCGAACGCAAAGCGTTGAGGTATCATCCCTACTAGCGAAGGTCATGTTTATGGGACACGAGGAGGTTGCTGGTGTCCGAACGCTTCACCAATCTTTGCAAGAAACTCCCATGGACTATGTCATGCTCGACACACAAGCTGAATTCCTGTTGCACAAGGCCAAGAGTGCCCCAACACCTGAGCTCAGAGACGAAAGGCTGAAGATGTCTCTTGGTTGCGCGGATCGCGCTACTGTCGCCGCCCCGACCGAGTTCAGCACCTGGGCGAGACTGGCCCAGGTATATGTAGCCATGGAAGATTGGGACAATGCGCTTACCATTCTCAACTCATGCCCTATGTTCACCTACCAAGACAAGGACACACCCCTGATGCCAGAACCGAAGGAGGTCCACTTGCCAACTCTCCCTGAAACTCGCCTTGATGAGATTGACAGCGAGCCCGAGTCGCGATACTCAGAACAGGTCGACCCTAGCTTGCTCAACCTGCGAGCGGCATCCTACAGGGGCACTTTTAAGAAAGCGTACGATATTCTGACCGAGATGACTGCCAAGATTGGTTGGGACCAGCTTCTGAAGATCAGGAGTAATGTATTTGTGATGGAGGATGAGTACCGCTCAGAGAAGCAGGAGGCTACTCAGCCTGCCTCCTCGGCAAAGCGAACTCCTAGCACAGATGGTCTACGGGGTACACCTGATCAGACTGTCAACCAAGATGAAGAGACTGAGGACGAAGAGGTTGAGAAGCTTGATGAGGCCGCTTCCAAAGCTGAGGAAGCTGGTGAGGTCCCTGCCACCAACGGTACCAGCGAACAGGATAAGATCGAGAAGCCTTCTAATATCATCGACCCAGGCGAAGCAAAGGCGGACAGTGAGGTAGGCTTTATTTCCACCCCCTGCAAGACCGAAGCTAACAATCCACAGACAACCAAGAATGATGAGCATCTGTCCAAGCTCAACACCAAGCGCCTTTGTGAGCGCTGGCTAGACAGCCTGTTTATGGTTCTCTACGAGGACCTCCGTGTCTACACAATCTGGCGTACCCAGATGGCCCAGTACCGCGCCCAGCAGATGCAGTACAAGAAGTCGGCAGAAGAGTGGGAGATCCTCGGTTCTCTCGCCGAGCGTCTTCAGCACGTCGACGAAGCTGTCGAGGCGTATCGCGCCTGCCTATCAATCCGATTCAGCCCCAAGGCCCTCGCCGGCATCCTTCGTGTCTTTGAGAAAACTAAGAGCACAAGAGAGACTGTGGCGTCCGTCATCCGACTAGTGACATGGCAGTACCGATGGTACAGCGAGTTCAGCCCCGAGCTGCTGCACACGATACGGACTCTGATCGAGGACGAGGGAGCAGTGAAGGTCCGTAGCATCATTCAAGCTACCAGCTTGCCGCAGAATGTGCTGGATCTCACACATCACTATGCTGCGCTGTGCGCAACATTCAGGAGCAGCGGTACCGACGGTTAGGACTGAGCGATATGGTCTGTTTCAAAAGGATGTTTGTGGATGATGGATGTTTAGATATACATTGGGGAGATGCGTGCGTGGTATAGGAAGCAAGCTAATTGACGATTCAAGTCCTTGGTAGGGTAAAAGTTCCGTTCAGGGAGTTTCTGGGTGATGTGTGATTCAGTGTTTGAAGAATAGCAATGCGATTTGTATTTGTATGAGCAGCATGTCCCTCAGCGATTGGGTTGTTCTCGGTTTAAAGCTGCTATGACTTGATTCTATGTTGAACAGCTACGATGCCTGATGCTCTTAGGCTAGATCCCTTCTCATCCATGGGTGACAGTGGTCTCCTCTTGAGAGACAGAGTGCTTTATCTGCTGTGCCCCGGCAGCCAAACTCTGCTAACGTAGATCTGTTTTAATTCTATATCCGATTACTTGCATTCTCTCTACTGTTTGTCAGAGTCGAGTCTGTCTGAATCTTGTCCAATATCTTGGCGTAATAGAGCAAGGCAGCACATCTCTTCTTTTTTTTACCCTTTCAACACTCACCTACAGCACAGTATCCTGCGTTTCTAAGAGCATTTCTTCTAGATTCCCGTTTATATCCATGGTAACGGAGGTGCCTTCTTGAAGCAACATAAAGGTTCATGCTCATGGCTTGACCTTGACTGCTCCACTACGTTTCACCAAGAAGGCAGCCCCACAGAAGCTTGAGAACGGAGGCAAAATCCTTAAGATCTTTATTCTCAGTTGGAAAAGAATTAGGCAAATTTAGTATATTTTAGCAGTTATCAAGACCCATTAATCTTGGCAGCCTGGGCTTAGCATCAGAAGTCTTTTTGATTTTGGGGGGATGGATTACAGCTAAGGTAGCTGGTAGGTACGCTAAGCTTCGTAGGTACATCGAGAGCTGTTGCCTCCAAGCGCAAGGTGCAGTACCCCACCATCGATCGTCATACCTCACCTTTCCTTTCCTTCTACCTCCTGCTTCCACTTCAACTTCAACTTCAACTTCTACATCACGCAAACAGTCTATTGCTCAACTCTTTCTCAATACCGACACCATCAAGAGAATAGCCCCGCAAGTGAACAAGAGACACACCATTATCTCCCATCCACAAGCTAGCCAATAGCTACATCGTCCCACTATGTCCAAACGTATCACAAAGGTAAACCCTCCTTCTTTCCATCCCCAATACCACCGATTAACATATTCTAGGAATTCGGCGAGATTTCCCAGAACCCGCCTGAAGGTTTCTCCGTCTCCCTCCCTCCTGATGAGACCATCTACACCTGGCATGTTACGCTCACGGCACCTGAGTCAACTCCCTACCACCCAGGCAAATTCGGAATCGTCCTGACCCTGCCAATTGAATACCCCTTCAAGCCGCCTGTCGTCAAGTTCATCACTCGAATTTACCACCCCAACGTCACAAACGACGGCCAGGGCAACATCTGCCTTGGCCTCCTCAAGCCCGAAGCTTGGAAACCCAGCACACAGCTCCGCGCTGTTCTCGAGGGCCTTCGCAACCTCCTGGAGGAGCCCCAGATCGGCGACCCCCTCGAGGAGCGAATTGCTCAAGAGTATCAAAACAACCGTGCCGAGTTTACGAAAAACGCCAAGAAACATGTTGAGCTGTATGCAATGGGTTCGCCTGACTTCCCTCCGGTTGCCTAGATTGGCAGTCTTGGAAACAACGGGCGCGGCGTCGTAGTGCCAGGACCTTCCAGTACGCCTGCGCCTACCGCTCCTGCACCTCAATTGTATTTCAGACCACATGCAGCAGTCGTAGCAAGCCTGACGCACGTTACACACCCTAGAATAGTGCACCCCGGAGCGCCTTTGGACGATCTAAGTCTAGAGCAAGGAGTAGAGGCATGGGAAAGAATGGGGGAATCAATTAAGACAACGAGAACAGGAACAACTCCGGGCTGGTGAAGTGGAAGATATCGTCGAATCGGCTGACCAGGCGGAGGGGGAGCAACAATAGCGACGATGGTTCAGAAACTGGCTGCGTCGCATCGGGAGGCGTCTTGCTAGGTTCTTTTGAATTTTGTAGCGAATTCTTGAAAAGTGCGAGATGAGCTAAATGGAGTAGCGAACGCACAGGATGTATCGTGATGCCTCTTCGGGCTTTCTATCAGTATATCATCATTGGAAATGAAAATACACATGAACTACAGCGGCGAAAGACGACTTCTCTCCAATCATGAAGTCCTCCAGATCAGCGTGGACTCGTGCATATCAGGTAATCTTTGCCAATCCTTTGGTAGCATGGTAAAAGACGTGCTATTATATACGTAACATTTCTCAAGGGCGAGCCTGACAATATCATGAAACTCGTTGTTGATTGAAGCAACCGTAGCTGAAGTTGGATCTTAGTCCCAAATGATACAACGCTAGCTTTTGACGCTTTGTTTTTTGCATCCTACTTACAAGACTCCATTCTCGAGATCAGTGTAAGTGTCAGCATACCTATTCTCCCCTTCTCGGTTATTTCAGCGCAACATGGCTGATGTATGTCTCACTTTGGCCATGCTCACAAGACTCATCATGAGACATTACCATTCATCACGAGTAAATACCCCGATCATCTCTGTCTCAGACAGATCGAAGCGTGTAGACAAGGGTGAGACATCAACAGACCACGCGCGTAGCCAAAGAGAACGAACAGAACAGTCATGTAATAATCTTTCATTCCATTAGGGTATCAAAAAAGGTTATCCCCCAAATCTACTCCTCGACAATAAGGTTCTACCCAGTTCATACGTAATTTTCCCCCCCATCTATATGAAAACCAGACACCGCCTGGCTTTGCCAGTCCTTTGCATCCTAGCCATACCTCCATCCGTAGGAAGTCGTTTTCCTTCCCTACAAGAGTGCTGTGAGGTTGGTGGTGCTTTTCTTGTCTTGTCGCAATGCAGCCGTAAACCATCGTCATCAAGTATAAAACAGTGTTTCCTTTTTTTAGGTTCCATTCCATCCTGTACATTCCAGCCGTCCAACGCTGATCCCTCCCCGCTGCTTTGAGACATTGTAAATGAGCTCCCCCAGATGTTGGGGTATGCTGAAAATGAAATAAAGGAAATTTTGAAAGGAAGGTTAAATATGAAAGTGAATAAAGAAAAACGAAGACACAATGCCGGCTAAATCGAGAAATAGACCATGCCTTCCATTGAAACGCCATTCCATGATAAGGTTCGGTGGCTCACACCTGTTTCAGTGCGAGCCAGGGTGTACCGAAATGAGAAAGAAGTGAGATAGTAAAAGGAGATATTGAAGGAGTGTTGAAGGAATCGAGATGATGTGATGATGTTGACGCGGCTCAGATGTTTAATTTCCTGGTGTTTCGGGTTGGGGTAGACAGTGGTGGCTGTCCTCTAACTCCGCCTATCCGACGTTCCATGTCTTGCCCTGACGGACTCGATCCAGCTGCGCCTTAGCTCGTCGTTGTTGGCGTTTCTCGTCAATCTGGACCTGGCTGAGGTGCCCGAAGCCATTCCGTCGTTTGAAGCAAGCCTCCATTAGGGCGTTAGCGTCGATCAGTCGGCGTGGCATCGATTGCACAACACCAAACATCTCCATAGGATCGGCTACAGCCCGAATCTCGCTCTCGCCTAGCTTGAAGATGGCCAGTGCAATGCGGAACAGGGTCTTGGAGCCCTCGTAGAAGAAGACATCCCACACCCGGAGAGTAGTCTCAATCGGGAGCGTGCCGATGAAGCAACTCATGAACCAGGCCGTCATGCAAAGAGTGATCGGTGGAAGTCGGTCAGTTGGTGTTGACATGCGTGCGAGTTCCTTGCGACGCGAGCGAGTGAGGCGGATCGACTTGCTTGTCGAGGGCCGTGAGTTGGGATCAGCCTCAAGCTCACCGCCGACCTTGTCCCATACAGCAGGCATGGAGGTACGCATCTCAGTCATGAGAACGCCCAGATCAATCTTGGATCCCTCGAGACTCATCTCATGGGTGCCGGGGAGGTAGATGCGTGTAATGACATTGAGAAGCCAAAAGCACTGCTCCTCGGTATCGACAAACAGAAGAAGAAGACCGGCAAGAAAATTCAAGCTCTGGCAGTATCCGATTCGAGGGTTGTAGACAGCAAAGGCATGAAGGACGCGGCGGAGAGAAGTGATGATTGGTGTCTCTCCGTCCACATTGGGAGGCGCTGGGCTGGATCCCCGAGTAGAGTCCGACATTGTTGACTGGCTTTCTCTAGCGCTGCTTGATGCCGTGTCCATCCCGCCGGGAGGCTTGAACTTAATGTTGTCAGGGAATGTCCGATGCAAATCTCGCTCGATAGCCTCAGCATCAACGTCCTTAGCTCGCTTAGTTGTTAGCTTATCGTAAAGACCCGAGTGCTTTGCCAGAATGGCGGGGCCACCAGCGTAGTAGAACCAAGCTGCACCGCGCCATTCGGGAGGAATGCCCTTGCGAACAAAGCGCTTTGTCTTTGCGTTGGGAGCAGGGAATCGGTTGGGGTGATCTGTCATGAGAGCATTATCCTTGAGGTAGGCATTCCACTTCTTCCGACGGCGTGCCAGGTACTCGGTGTATCCAGCATTCCAGGCATCGTATTGCTGCCGCGTGACGTACTGGTTCTCCTTCTTGAAGCCGTATCGGTCACGAGCGCCAGGGTCCTCAGGCTGGACGGGTTCAGGTGCAATAACAGGTGGTGGAGGGGCGGATACTGGCTCAGGTACAGGCTGAGGCCCTGGAATGGGTGCGGGTGCTGCTGTCGGTGTTGGTTCAGGTGCGGGCTCCGAAGCGTAGCCCATATTGCGTCCAGATTCAGGGGTTTCGGGTCGCTCGGAAGGTTCACGAACAGGTGAGAGGGGCGCGGAGACGGGTGGTGCGCTTGTAGGTGTTGGTTCGACAGCAGAAGAAAGTTGTTCATTAAGAGAAGGCTCAGAGTCCAATGACTTGGCTGAATCTCGCTTTTCGTTCATTCCGCGACCGTAGTTTTCCGCGATATGAGGTACTGATGATGTGAAGGCAGGGTGGGTGAAGATCATCTTGGACATTCGGATCTCCATGTCAAGGGTCGAGTTGGACTCTTGTACCTTGCGTTGAGGGAAGTCCTCGTCATCTGCATCGTCTCTGATGCTGTGTCGCTGATCCATGTCTGAGTTTGATGTCACGGGGCGAGAATTTCTGTTGTGATAATCAGGGTAGTGCACGTCGTCTTCGTCGTCGTCGAAACCTTGCTCGTACATGCCCATAACATCCTCAAGGCTCGGTTCGTCGTGCTCGGGGTCGTTGTCGTTGTCGTTTTCAGGGTTGGCTTCTTGCTCCCCTTCGCCTTCAGGGCTCGGATATAACGATGTAACGGAGCTGTCCTTTGTAAGGACGCTACTTCTCTCAGTTACTGCAGTTCCTGGAGCAGTAGATTCTGTGAGTTGGGAGCGAAAGCTCGATCTAAATTCTTCACCACTCATCCACGGGGCGACGACAGGGCTCGGTGAGGCCGACCCCGGGTTGGAGTAGCTTAATGGTGGCCGTGCGGCGGAAGCTGTCGCACCATTGGCCGTCCGAGCACGGGGCGCTCGAGGCTCATAAAAGTCGTTGGAAGGTGGAGAAAGGACCGAGTGGTAAGTAGATGAAGACTGACAGGATGAAACTGAAGGACCGCGGGGACGTGGAGGAGCAGGCCATAAGGGATGTTGCGAAGGTGATACAAGCTCGAGGTACTGGTCGGCGGGATTGAGGCCGGGGGTAGAGGGCGATGTAGCGGTCGCAGTCGCGGTAGCGGTAGCGGTAGCCAGGGTGCTGTGGACTGGGCGTGGCTTAGCCGCGTCTGTCATTGGCTGGCGGATACTTTGCTTCCGCGGCCGCGAGAAGTTCTCCACGGTGGGTGGCAGGCTGTCGTAGGCGCGCAGGTCAGCCAGTGACGATTTGGATGTCAGAAATGTCGGAGACGTGTTTCGAGATTCCACAGGAGTGCTTGCCGCAGTGTCGTAGCTTAAAGGTGACGGCGAGTGCGGAGAGTCAAAGGGTGATCCTGCTCGCTGTGATATTGACTGTCCAAGAATAAATCTTGAAGGGTTTGACATCGAATCCCATCGTGGTGAAACTGGCAGAGGAGGTAAATGTGACAGAGACTCATCAGAGGGTTGGCGAGTATGGCGGTAGGCGGATCCAAACGGCACTATCTGAACCCGAGGAGATGCTAACGGAGACATTGATGGTGAAGTCATAGGCGATGCATAAGGTGATGCATCACTTGTCGAGGTCCCTGGTGCAAGGCTGCTGTTCTCACTATCCCGCTGTCGATTACCATATAAGGCAAACTTGCCTCGGGTTGCATTTGGTGAACCCGGAGCGTCGGGTACAGAAATAGCGAGGGGAGCCATGGTGTGATGCACTTGACAGGTGTGGGATCAGGATGCTGCTGCTGGGCGCCAGAGGCTGGCAAAAACTATGGTCGCCCAGCGGGCAGGAATAGATTTGCTATACAAAACGGGGTTTCGGTTTGTGTGCAAGGGTATCGAGTTTTTTTTTTTTTTTTTTCTAGTCGTGTTCGTCGTTTCGTCGGTGATGTGGTTGGTAACGTTCGTTCAGTTAGTCACTGTACTGCGTCCTCCGGCAAGGTGCGCCGACCGTAGCAGCGCAGATATCTGAAGATGAAGAGATCGTATTTAAGAAAATGCAGCAGTAGCTCTTGGCCATTGCTGTCGGTTCTAGAACAAGATATTCGATCTGCAACTGAAATTTGGGCAAAGGCCGGGTCAGAAGCAAAAAGAGATGGTTGCTTTGGTAGTGAAGGTTTCGGCGGTTCGTGGGCGAGGGTTCGAGTATCGTTCCAGAGTTTCGAAACAAGCCGCACAAAAAATGATGGCGAGAACCTAAGTCACAAGCACAGCTATCTAACCAAGAAGTCGATCCAGTGTTGAAGAACGAATGTGAGAAAGAGTCGGTCTTTGGAGAAAAGGCGGATTCGGTGTGGGCTGTATGATTCCTGTGGAAAATGATGGGCGTTGAGCGATGGACCCCACGGTTAGGTTAAAAGAAAGGACGCCGAATTTCGTCTTGACACAGACAAAACAACCCAGCCGGCATCCAGTTCCAGCTTCGAAAGTGAGGAGAAGAACAAATGAATGGCTTCAGCCTGTGCTCAGGTCCAAGTTCAAGTCCAAGTCCAGGTTCAAGAGCACATTAAGAGCGAAAAACTCGCAAATACGCAAAGGAAGCACAGCCAGCACCCTGCACGGAGCGTTAACTTTCTGTACAGGGACGGGGAAGCCGGATTGGATTGGCAGGGCGGGTAGGTTGAATTTCGAGGACAAGGATATTCCGCAGCCCCAGCCCAGGCCCAAAAACCAGCCGGCAGGGGGGTTAATTCGTCGCTAACAGCACCAGCAGGGGAGCTTGGGCGCCGCTGTAATGAGAACTCCGGCTCTAAAGGGAGAGGAGATGTACCCAAACGAGTGATTGAACCGAGAATCAGAGGTTGAATCGATTTTGCAAACTTGGAAGTCGAGAAGCTAATAAGTTCGAGGGAGGGACGAAGCTTGGATCGTGCATTTATTTTGCTCTTGTTTGTTCAAACGGGGGAGTATAGTAGTATATTAGACAAAAAAGTCTTGTCTTGGGCGGAGTGGACAGCCCCCGACGGAGAGAAATCCAAGGAACAGAGAAATGAGACAAGGGAGAGCGACTGGACTCAATCAGAAGAGCCACAAAGTCGCAGTTGCAGTAGCAGGTGGCGCGGGGAAAAGAAGAAACGAGACGAGACCCAAGAAGCACATCAAAAGTAAAAATCCAATGGCCAATGGTGGTTGCATCCACCACCTGCGTAGGTAGGCTACCACCAAAAAGGGAGCCCTGGGAGCAATGGAAGAGGCGCGAGGTTGACAAAAAAGATCGAACGAGGCCCTCCAAGCTAAGATTCAATGTGATTTGTACGACTGTGACCGCTGGATTGTATGGGTGGTCTGCGGCACATGCATGCCTCGTGGCTTTCACTTCCACTTTCACTCTCACGGTCTCACCCTGCTTTTGCGGCGTCTTTTCCGTTTGGTCTATCTCGTTGGACACCCTCTTTCTTCTCTCAAGTCTATCCCCGATCTATGACCAAGACGAAAATGAGCCGACCAAGAGGTCACAGACAACACCCATTGGCCGAATGGTGTCCCCGGGGAAGCAACTCTGGTTCTTTTGCTGGGTCCCTTTCAGCTGGGAAGGTCTCTTTTTTCGCACGCTAAATTGCTGGTGAGAGGGGGGCCCAATATCGAGTCAGTTGACCTAAACAGGCCTGGAGGGGATGGCGGGGGGTCTGGGTCTGGGAATGAGAGCAAGGGTGATGATTTCATGGAACCAGGTTTGGGAGAATAGAGAGAGAAACATTCAGTCAGTCAGTCAGTCAGTCAGTCAAGATCGAATTGGTTGGTTCAATGGCGTAATCATGGAGGAATATGCCTAGTGGTGTTAGTTATCATACTGAGAGGCTTGTGAGAAACAGGGGTTCTGTTCTAACGGCTCATGTCATATGCGAAAACGGTGCTTGTGAAGAAGGGAGGGAACGCGTTTCTGGATAGAACAGTCTTAGCCAACGTAACATGAACCACACCGAAAGGCAGAGAGGCAATCCAGACGATCTGGTGTTTGTGATGAATCTCAAAAAAGAGGTGCAGGGTTGGCTTGTACGAGCAGGAGATCATGAGCAAAGCAGCCATAGACTGTCACTTCTCACATACCGCAGTCCATATCATCTACACTATAGCGCCGCTATGATGATGGCCTGCATCAACTATATCTTAGAGGCAGCATATAATATCACGCAACATATACATACTTTTCATCCCTTATGTTCGTCTCATTCACTCAAGCCTCATTGGGGTTCAAAGTGCCTTCATTAAACTTGCCCCTCTCACCAAAACAGCCTCTGAGCACAAGTTGAAGCCATTGAGATGCGACGCAGCGACGGCACCCACCACCTCAACAGTTCATTGGGCGAAAGGGATTTCTCACAGGTAGAAAAGACAAAAGATATCCATAGTAGGCAATCCGAATAATATGCATCTGTTCGCGAAGAGAGTTTTTGAAAACCACCGTCTCAAGCCCGTCTCTCTAATTCTCGTTAGCCCATCCTCCGGCAAAGGGGCCCGACCCAAAGGCGCTGCACCGTCTCAACGGGTTCCTCCCGTCCACGTTAACGTCTCTCCGTCAGTCCAAAAGGAACACAAGCGGCGTCGCGGGCTGGATGCCCAACTGATAGATTACCCACATCGGGTAGTCATCTCCCTTTTTTTTTCTTCTGCTAGTGTTGAAAAAGGCTCTGCTAAGGCTTATTCTGCCTTGGAGGCAGCATCAGAGAGCAGGCCATTTGATGGCGTCAAAAAGACAGATCAAGAGTGGATGGGGTGAGAAAAAAAGGCAGCCAATTACAACGGTTTGGTACCTGGATCTTATTCCGCTGCAGGGACACCATGCAACCCTCCCTGCTTTTTTCTTTTCTATCCCCATGCATTTTAGCTAAGCCAAACATTTGGAAATTAATGAAATGGCTTCAGGTCGTATCCACGATATTATCCATCAGCTATTACGTCGATGAGAGAACAGCTTCCAAGGCACAAAACAAAGAAATATTTAGCCGTTTATTCATCCATCCATGATCCTAGCGAACTTAACCAGGCTAAGTTAACCCAAGTGCACCGAGTCCATGTTCCTGGGGCCGTGTTGTGTTGCATAGCGCTGCTGACGTACCGTAATAATATGAATGGATGGATGGATGAGTCCGCGCGGGTTACCTGACCAATCTCGATTTTATCACGATTGCATTACTACAGTCAGTGTCCCCAGCGATTTGAAATCGATTTTATGCGGAGGGAAGACTGATCATCTCTGGTGGGATCCAATTGACCCTTGTTGCTTCCGGTGAGCTTCTGGTCGAGTTCGAATTCTTGGATCTACATGGAATCGAGATGACACGCAGGGATTATGTAACTGTCAACTCGTCTCGCTCCGTGCTCCGTGATTATTTCGTCTCGTCAACAGAAGAATCTCTGCGTCTGCCTTGCGCTTGGCGATTTCTTGACAATCTCCACTGGCTTCAGGGGAATCTTTCAGTGTAAGAATGACTTCAGCGTGGCGAGATAGCCTGACAAAAAGGAAACCTCGACGTTTTACAAACTCCTTCTCAGTAAAGAAATACCACTCATGCGGGGGCATCTAAGGCTCTGCTAATCTCTCTGTTCTGCAGCTACAAAGTCTAAAAAGTAAACATAACATTACCTTAACCTAAGCTTGTGTGTGCAGTGATCGAAAATAAGACTGGCCTTGACGTGACTTGGTCATCAACAGAGCGCGTTCTTCTGGAACCCTTTGAAGAAGTCGGCTAAGACTCCCCGCTTTTTGAGTGGAAACCTTGTCAATGGGATGAGCTGGACCGTCAAGCACGAGGCATCCATCGACAAGTGCATCTTTTAGGCGAAGGAGGCTTGCTAGCATTTGAGTACATACGTATGCTGACAATTGCTGAGCACAGATTAATTGAAGGATCGCAAGGCTTAAACAGTAGCTCGTCATAGTTGCGTATTCCATCGATGTAGGTGTAATCAGACGTCCTCATGATATGAGATTTCGCATTCCAGTTAAGAGACTATACAAGACATGCGTTAATAGCATGTGAGACAGCGTGGTGAATTGCACAAGAAATCAAGCATGTTTCTAAGATCCATACTAGATGCCGAAGCTCATCTCGGTAACGTCCAAATTACACATGCCCACTCCGAACCACCGGGTCATGATCTGTTCCCCCGTCGTCATCACCCGCCCGTCGTTCAGGGAAGAGTGACATATTCTGTTTATGCAAATACAAACAAAACGCTCTACCACGCGCGTCCGTGTCGTGTCTTGATATGATGACCGAGGCGCAGCCACCCCGAACTAGCAATCCAGCGGATCACGCCTCGTTCAATACTGAAGGGTCTGGTCTCGTTCAAGAGATCCAGATTGCGCAGTCGAATACAACGGTTCCCGTCTTGGCCTCTCGATAGTAGAGACAGTTGAGGTGAAGCTAGACTCGAAGTGAATGCAAAAGGGTCGTGGCCGAGTTCAGGGTATTTCAGCTGCATTCCGTGCAACCCCGATTCGCTCGGGAACGGACGTGTCAGTCGTCATGTCTTTCAGTACGAAATCCAAATGAAGGGTCTTCAATTTACTTTGGTTATCGTGGCTTGGTATTACCATTGTAAGCCTTGAGTCCAGGGTTCTGGGATTTCTGGTCACATATTGAGCGACCTGGCGGCCTACCCGGGACCTGATGATACCTTACGGATATCTGAATGCATCAAATAACCCGTGACTTGATACAGCTGCAATACTCAGAGTCAATTGTTCTTTAAGCCACTGTAGTCTTCCAAAATAAACTATTCATGCAATGTTGAGATCGACATCAACTGGAAACAACGCCAGTGAGAAAAGGGCAGGCGGAAACACGGGACGGAAGCAGGGAGAGCAAGACATTGTCTCCGCTCAGACCTGAGACTGTCCATGTCTCTTTGCTTTTTGCCTTCCCTTCCCTTATTCCGATATCAAACTCTTGCATTGATCACCTTAATACTCTTCTTTGAGTAATATCAGGAATTTGGTCTCGTCGTCCAGCCAGCGAGAGGCGCGGAATCAAGCACATGGCCGTAAGCTTTGAAGGGCAAATCGTAATGTCATGCAGCTGAGCGGCGACAACCTCACGTGCCAGGGCGCGCAAGAATTGTTATCAAAACAAAAGCAAAAGGAAGAAAGGAATTACCAAAAAGAACATGTCACCAAAAAGGCCGTCAATTTTAAGCGCACCCACGAATCCAAACTCCTAAACCAATATTCTAATAAGGGCTCTAGGGTAGCTCCCGCTATATATAAAACGGATAATAAAGTTAATAATTAAAATAAGTAAGTAAATATAAAAGTAAATAACCTTAATTACTATTATAATTCTTCTTTTATAATTATAATAAATAGATATAAAATACTATATATAAAAGTTACTATATTAAATTACTTAACTTTCTTCTTTAAAGGAATATTAATCTTACTTATAAAAGTAAATCTAAGTAAAAATATTATTTTTTTAAGTTAGCTAGAAATAGCTATAATATCTTTCTATTTACTATATTATATAATAGCTATATATATATTATTCTTTAATAATATACCTTTCTTTTTATTAAAAGTATAATTAATTCCTTTATTTAATTAATCTTATAATATCCTTTTTTTATTAATAAGTAATATCTATATATTAATTATACTAGTAATTAAGCTAATTATAAATCTTCCTTTTATTATATAATAACTTTACTTTTACTTAATAATTAATATTATAGCTATATTAGTATATAATTATATATAAAATATAATATTATATTAATTATATTATTAAATAAGATTTACTTATAATAGCTATATAACTTATTATATAATATAATATCTATTACTTAATTAGATTAATTATTATATTAACTATAATTATATTATATTTTATTTAATACTCCCCTTTAAGTTAATAGATCTTAATATAGATTATTAAGCTTATATCTCTTTATATTAAAAAAGGAGATAAACTTTTTATATTATAGTTTAGTAAGCAGTTTTATTAAGCTATTAGTAGCTATTTAATTAATAGCTATATATTCTAGCTTAATATAATTATCTATAATTACTTTTTATATATAATAGTATTTAATATATATTTACTTTATATATATATAGAATTTAAAGTTATATATTAATTTAATTATACTTTAATTATTATAAAAAATAGTAATTAATTTATTAAATAATTAATTAAGCTTTTTTATAAAGCTTTATATTTATATTACTTTATAAGTTACTATAAATAATATATAGTATTTAGCTTTAATTATAAACTTTATAATTATCTTTTATTTTTATAATACTTATAAAATTAGTCTTTTATATATAAAGAAAATATACTTAATAATTAATTAGCTAGTTTTAAAGTTACTTATATAATTAAAATCTATATATTTATAGATTTTATAAATATTATTAAACTATTTTTTACTTAATTTATTATAGTAAATTCTTAAATTATAATATTTATTAAAGTACTAAGTAATTTTCTTTATATAATTAAAGTAATTAGCTATTAAGTTTATAATAAATTATATCTATAAACTATTTATAAAAGTAATATTAAGTTAAATCTATATAATAAGGTAATTTATTTTATTAATAAATTAAGTAAATAAAGTATATACTTTATTATTTATTAACTTACTTAATATCTTTATAACTAGGTATAAGCTTATATTTATTAATATATTAACTAGTTAATATAATTTTAGCCTAATTATAGTAAGAATATTATTAATATATATACCTTAAAAGCCTTTATTAAATCACTATTAATACTACTGTTTATTACCTTGGCATTAGTTATCATTTTACAGGGTAAATGTGCTTAGTTAGGCAAATTCTGTTTAATTAACTACAGCTTTATTTACCTACTAAAGGGCTCTTTTAACTTTTAGATAAAACTCTTTCTTATATACTAAATTTTTTATCCTATATAATTAACTTTAATAGAATTTTCTAAGTAATTCTATTATATATAAACTCTAAATATTACTTATAAAAAGCATACCTTTAGGTTTATAAAGATTATACTTATAAAATTAATAATTATTATAATCTAGGGGCTATAATAGGTCTTTAGTTTATTAATCTAATAATCTGTTATTAGGCTTAAGGTATTAATATACTACTACTTAATACTTAAAAGCAGTATCTTACTTTAGTACTAACTTTAGATAGCATTAGAATTAGGGTTTAAGTAATAGAGTATCTTATACTTAAATCTAATTAAGCTAAGTAACTACTTATTTATTTAACTATTATAATTAATTACAGATACCTTCTTTACTAGCTTTTATATTTATATTCTAGCCCTTAGGGTTATACTTTAGATAAGGTCTATAATATTATTATTACTAATCTCTTAGCTATAGCTAGGTAGGGGTAAGGATTATATACTTAGTTAGTTAATAGTTTAAGGTTATAAGCTATTTAAGTTTAATATCTTAACTATAATTAAGGTTAGTAGTATTAATTTAATATAATTAGGGTAAAGAACTTATAGATAACCTAGGCTTAGTTAGTTCTTTAATAATTTTATAATTATTATAATAACTTTATTAAGTAATAAATAGATTAGGAAAGGTTAAGGTTATAAGGGAATTGCAGACCTTATTAGTTAAGCTTTTTTATAGCTCTTTAGCTAGTTAGGTAATATATTTATCTTAATTAAAGTTACTTAAGATACTATAGCCTAAAGGTAACCTTATTAATTAAGTTTATTAAGATTTTAATTTAGCTAGAGACTTTATAGTTAATACTTTTATAGCTATTATTAGAATATCTAGGTCCTATTTATTAGTTGTTATTAGGTTAAGGCTATAAAATATACCTTAAAAGATTAAAATACTAATTTATATTTTTTAAATTATAATTTTAAAAAAGTAATTTAAAAATCTACCTTTTTTAAGTTTAAGAGTATTTTTTATTAAGTTATATTTTTTTTTTTTTTTAATTACTATTAGCCTTATTTAGGGCTATTAAGCTTTTAACTTTTTATATAATAGCTTAAATAGTAAGGCCCCTATAGTAAGCTAGAATTATAAAGCTTAAAATTAATTAAGGTTTATTTACTTTAAGTAATATAACTGCTGCTTTAATTAAGTAATATAAATACTGCCTCTTAGCAGCTATATTAACCTTTTTCCTTTACTTTAGTTAAAAGATCTTTAATTAACCCTTATAACCAGGCCTAATATACTTATTACACTTAAGTATATTCCCTAACCTATTAGTTATAATTACTAATATTTATTAAAGCTATTAATATAATACCTGCTATATAAAATAGCCTATAGCTATATAATTAAGCCTACTATATAACTAGCTATAACCTTAATATAGCTATTAGGCCTGCCTTATAAGTAGCTAATAAAGAAGATCTAGAAAATATTTATATAATAGTAACTATTATTAAAAAGAACTTTTTATTAAAGTATTAATTTAACTTTATTAAAATAGCTATCTTTAACTATAAGTTAATTAAGTTAATTAATTATATAAATTATTTAGCTTATTTTAATATAATTAACTTAAGCTAGGTCTATAATAAGCTTATAAGCCTTTTAAATTTAAAGAAAGTCTTAAAAGAAGGTTATCTCTTTTAATTAAACTAGATAGCCTTTCTTATTACTTTTATAAGCTTAAATATATATAAAAAGTAACTTTATAATATAGCTAAAAGGGTTATTATTATAAAGGGGATTTTATTATTAATATAAGGATAAAGGCAAGGTAATAGCAGGGTTTAAAGGTTTAAAGGAAGAAGGTTGACTTTTGTATAAGTTAGTTAGCAAAAGCTAAATTAACCTCTATTAATTAAATGTATATGCCTAAGTATATGACTAATCGCCCTTATATCTAAATAGATAAAGTGAAATTAATAATAAAATAGTAGTTAAACTAGGGGAATTATTAAGTTATATAACTTATTAGTATTTTATTTAAATTTAATAATTAATAATATATTATTAATATATATTATAATAATTTAATTAGTATTTTTTTTAATATATATAAATATATTAGTTTTTAATTATTTAAAGCTAATTTTACTTATCTTTTTATTAAATTTAATTTACTATTATCTTTTAAATTATTTAAGTTTATATAATACTTTATTTAGTAATATAATAATATCTTTAAATTAGCTAAGTTTCTAGGCTTAAACTTTTCCTTTTAATAACTTTATAAATTAAGTAAATATAAAAAATTACTTAATATAAATAAGTTTATTAAAGTTACTATTTAAGTAAGTAGCTATAATATTAGCTTAAGATAGATCCTTTTCTTTTTAAATTAAGAGGGTAATAATTACTTTCTATAAAGTAAGTCTAACTATTAAAAAGAATATTTTATTATAGTTAATTCTCTCCTTTTATTAAAAGCCTCTTATTATAAGATATATTTTTTATTTAATAATATAATTATATTTATTTTATTTATATTAAGTTACTTATTTTATTATAAAAAGGTAATAGCCTTTAGGAAGATTAGCTTTATTTATAAAGTAAATTATATTTTTTTTAAATAAGTTAATAAATTTAAAAATTATTACTTTTTACTAAAGCTTACTATTAAGTTAATTAAGTATAGCTTTAAGAGTTAAAAAGTTAAGGAACTTATAGCTTTAAGTTACTATTTTAAGTATAAAGTTATCTTTTTTTTATTAAAATACTCCTTTAAGCTAAGATCTTTTAATTTTATCTCTATATTTATAACTACTTTACTTATAAAATATAATATATAAAGTCTAGTAAATCTTTTTAATTTAAGAATTATATATTTTATAAATAAATTAACTATTAAATCTAATTAAAATGCCTTTTTATACTCTTAAAGCTAGCTTATTAAATATAATTTAATTTTCTAATTTAATATTAATAAAGTATTTTTTTTTTTTTTTTTTTGTTACTATTAGCCTTATTTAGGGCTATTAAGCTTTTAACTTTTTATATAATAGCTTAAATAATAAGGCCCCTATAGTAAGCTAGAATTATAAAGCTTAAAATTAATTAAGGTTTATTTACCTTAAGTAATATAATTACTGCCTTAATTAAGTAATATAAGTACTGCCCCTTAATAGCTATATTAACTTTCTTCCTTTACTCTAGTTAAAAGAATACTAGGCCTAGTATATCTATTATAAAATATATTTATTAACTTAACTTTCTTTCTATTAGTTATAGTTACTAATATCTATTATAGCTATTAATATAATACCTATATAAAATAGCCTATAGCTATATAATTAGGCCTATTATATAACTTACTATAACCTTAATATAGCTATTAGGCTTATTATAAAGGTAATTAATAAAAAGAAATATAAAGAGTTATATATAATAATAGCTACTATTAAGAAAAACTTCTTATTAAAATACTAATCTAACCTTATTAAAATAGCTATTTTTAATTATAATTTAATTAAGTTAATTTATTATATAAGCCTTTTTAATTTAATTAATATAACTTAAGTTAATAATAAGCTATTAGCTTTTAAAGACCTAAAGATAGACCTAAAAGAAAGTTATCCTTTTTAATTAAACTAAATAGCTTTCTTTACTGCCTTTATAGGCTTAAATATATATAAAAAATAGCTTCTTAATATAGCTAAAAGGGTTATTATAGTAAAAGGAAAGCTACTTCTAAATTAGTAATAGGCTAGTTATAGTCTAAGACTATAATAGTAAAACTGCTAAGATAGCTAGGTAATATATCTATATATAGAGTTCTAGGATAAAGGCAAGGTAATAGCAGGGTTTAAAGGAATAAGGTTAACTTTTATATAAGTTAATTAGCAAAAGTTAAATTAACCTCTATTAATTAAATATATATACCTAGGTATATAACTAACTGCCCTTATATCTAAACTGTAAATATAGTAAAATTAATAATAAAATAGTAATTAAACTAGGGATAAAGCACTTTATACTAATTACTTAAAGGTAAAATATATTTAATTTATTATTACCTAGTTTTAGATTATTTTAAAATACTTTATATAGTATTATTTAAATATTAAATCTATTAACTTAGATCTTTATAGCTATGATATTTATAATATTAATTATATTTAATAATACTTCCCCTTAAAGATATAAAGGGATATTAAAATTATTAACTATAATTATATAGCTTTTATTAAATATAATTTAATTAATATATTTATAGAATCCTGCTTACTTATAGCTATAAGGCAGAGTTATTTTATAATATATTTTTATATTTTTTATAAATTCTTAAATTAAATAATTATAAAATTCTTCCTTTATATCTTTATATAAGATTATAAGATATTTTCTAGTTTATAAGTACTATTATATAATTAATATATATATAAAAAGGAAAGCTTTATCTTTAGTTAATAAAATATTACTTTTCTTAAAGTAAGACTTATTATTAATTATAAAATATAAATATTATATCTTTAAGCTTATTAGTAACTTAAAGAAATAAAGATCTATATATATATAATTAAGTGCCTAGTTAGACTATAATTAAATAGTTTTTAAGATAAATCTAATACTTTTAGCTAGTTTATATATATTATAAAAGTTAACTTTTAGTTCTTTTATATTATTTATACTTTTTATATATTTTACTATTTATATTATATTTTTATAGCTTATATATATAAAGTATCTATACTAAAGTTAAGTATCTTTTACCTAGCTTAATATATTTATTACTATAAGACTAGCTTTTAACTATAAGTTACTTTTAACTTTAAGTAAAAAGCTATAAGTAGGAATATTTAGTTAAGTAATTTTATAATTATATATATTAAAAATATTATTTTAGATAATATATTTACTATTTTAATATATTCTTTTATTTAAAAATATATTTAATAGGAAAATCTTAATTAAAAGTATAGCTTTTAGCTTTATATTAATAGGTTTTTTATTAACTATAATTTATATATAAGCCTGCTTAATTACAGTTAAGTATATTATATTTCTTTTTATTATAATTAGGAATTTATAGTTAAATAGCTTTTAATAACTATTATAAAACTACTTTATATTATTTACTATATATATATCTACTTTAATATCTTAAAGCTATTAGTCTTAGTAAATATCTAATTCTATATTAAGAGATTAAATAATATAAATTCTAGTCTCTAGATATTTAATTTCTTTTTTATTAAGTATAGTAATATTACTTAAGTTATCCTTTAAATAAGTAAGATCTATTATATTAAGTATATTTTAGTCCCTTTTTTTACTTTAAAGACTTAAGTTTAGTTCTATACTTTTTAATTACTATTTTTAATCTTAAAGTTTAATTACTAATTATAAAAAAATAAATAGAGTTTAAAGAGTAAGATCTATAGATTTTAAAGCCTTTTATTTTTAAGAGATCTTTTTATACTTCTTTTTAATAGTAATAAGCTTTATAATAATTAGAGTTTAAGGTTTAATAGACTTAATAATTAATTCCTTATATTAATAATTAGTTTTATTAAGTTCTTTATATATATTATCCTTATTTTTTATATAATTATATAATAAATTATCCCTAGTTTAACTACTATTTTATTATTAATTTTACTTTATTTATAGTTTAGATATAAAGGCAGTTAGTTATATGCCTAGGTATATATATTTAATTAATAAAGCTAGTTATTATTAACTTTAAGTTAATTTAACTTTTACTAACTAACTTATATAAAAGTTAACCTTATTCCTTTAAACCTTTAAACCCTACTATTACCCTACCTTTATCTAACTCTATATATAGATATATTACCCTTTTACTATTATAATCTTAAACTATAACTAGCCTATTACTAATTTAAAAGCAGCTCCCCCTTTACTATAATAACCTTTTTAGTTATATTAAGAAGCTACTTTTTATATATATTTAAGTTTAAGCTTATAAAAGTAGTAAAAAAGGCTACTTAATTTAACTAAAAAGGATAACCTTTCTTTAAGTCTCTTTTTAAATCTTTAAAAGCTAATAGCTTATTATTAACTTAAGTTATATTAATTAAGCTAAAAAGGCTTATATAATAAATTACCCCAGTTCAACCACTGTTTCATTATTGATTTCACTTTATCTGCAGTTCAGACGCAAGGGCGGTTAGTCACATGCCTAGGCACGTGCATTCAATTAATAGAGTCGTCATTAACTTCAGGTCAATTTAGCTTTCGCCGACTAACTTACATAAACAGAGTCAACCTTCTTCCTTCAAACCCCGCCATTACCCCGCCTTCACCCTCAATTTCATACAATTAGGAGGATACAGTACAGATAATCGGCCTTAATAATCACATTCTTAAGCCACTCTTTGTACAAGGCTGAACCTATTAATGCAGTAAAGAAAGCTACCTCCTTTATATTAAGAGGCAGGCCTTCTCTTATAGCCCTTTCTAGCTTATTTAATCTAGCCAGCTCCCTAGCTAGCTAAACCGGATAAATAAGATAACCTAGGCAGGCTAGATCCGTATGACTGATTAAGTTAATCAGAGTGCAGTTAAAAACAGCTATCTTAACTAGGCTAGATAGGCTTTTAGATAAGAAGTTCTTTTTAATGGCTGCAGCTATTGTATGGAGCTTGTAGCAATCTTTGCTATTAGCCCGGCCTAGTACCAATTTAATTATAGCGATAAGGTTGTGGTTAGTTATATAATAGCCCTGATCAGGCTCTAGGCTCTTATGTATAGTAGGTATCCTGTTAGTAGCTATAATTAATGTCAGTAACTGTAACTAACAGAGGGAAAGTCAGGTTAGCGAACGTACTTTGCAATAGGTGCACTAGGCCCGGTATATTGCAAGGGTTAATTAAAGATCTTTTAGCAGGGGTAAAGGAAGAAGGTCAATATAGCTACCAAAGGGCGGTACTTATATTACTTAGTTAAGGCAGCAATTACGCCACTTAAGGCAGATAAACCTTAACTAATATTAACTCCTGTAATTCTGGCTTACTATAGGGGCCTTACTATTTAAGCTATTGTATAAAAAGTTAAAAGCTTAATAGCCCTGAATAAGGCTAATAGTAACTAAAAAAAAAAAAAAAATATAATAAATTAACTTAATTAGATTATAATTAAAAATAGCTATTTTAATAAGATTAAATTAGTACTTTAATAAAAAGTTCTTCTTAATAATAGCTACTATTATATATAACTTTTTATATTCCTTCCTATTAGTTACCCCTATAGTAGGCCTAATAGCTATATTAAAGTTATAGCAGGTTATATAATAAGCCTAATTATATAGCTATAGGCTATTTTATATAGTAGGTATTATATTAATAGCTATAATAGATATTAATAACTATAATTAATAAAAGGAAAGTTAAGTTAAGGACTATACTTTATAATAAGTATACTAAGCCTGTCTTTTAACTAAAGTAAAGAAAGAAAGTTAGTATAGCTATTAAGAGGTAAACCTATAAGCAGTACTTATATTACTTAGTTAAGGTAATAATTATATTACTTAAGGTAAATAAACCTTAATTAATTTTAAGCTTTATAATTTTAGCCTATTATAAGGGCCTTACTATTTAAGCTATTATATAAAAAGTTAAAAGCTTAATAGCCTTAAATAAGGCTAATAGTAATTAAAAAAAAAAATATAATAAATTATACTTATAAAGTATTAATTTAATTAAATTATATATATTTTTTATTATATTTATTATATTTTATATAAAATTACTATATAGACTAAAGTAATAGTTATTTATAAATCCTTATACTTAAGAAAATATACTAGTATTTATACTTTACTATAAAGTATTTTCTATAATAAAGTTATTTATAGTAAATTTATAATAAATTTACTTAAGCTCCTATTAAATAAAGTGCTTTATTTAGACTATAAAAAAGGTTAGTTTATAAAAAAGGTTATTTATATTAAATATATATTTAGTCTATTATATATTTATTTTTATTTCTTTTTTTTTTATTTTAGCTTTTTATATTTCTTTTAATAATTAGCTTTTTTATATTTTTTTTTTTTATAATAATTATAAGTAATACTAGGCTTAAGAGTGCTATTTTATTTATTAAAAAGTACTTTATTATTTAAGGAGTTATTTTACTTTTTTAATTTCTTTTTATTTTTATTTTTAAGTTATATTTTTACTTATAGTTATTTTTTATAGCCTTAACTTAGTAATAACTAATAAATAGGACCTAGATATTTTAATAATAGCTATAAAAGTATTAACTATAAAGTCTTTAGTTAAATTAAAATCTTAATAAACTTAATTAATAAGGTTACCTTTAAGCTATAGTATCTTAAATAACTTTAATTAAGATAAATATATTACCTAACTAGCTAAAAAGCTATAAAAAAGCTTAATTAATAAAGTCTATAACTCCTTTATAACCTTAATCTTTCTTAATCTATCTATTACTTAATAAAGTTATTATAATAATTATAAAATTATTAAAGAACTAATTAAGCTTAAGTTATTTATAAGTTCTTTACTTTAATATTAGATTAATACTACTAACCTTAATTATAATTAAGATATTAAACTTAAATAGCTTATAACCTTAAACTATTAACTAACTAAATATATAATCTTTACCCTTACCTAACTATAGCTAAGAGATTAATAATAATAATATTATAAACTTTATTTAAAGTATAACCTTAAAAGCTAGAATATAAGTATAAAAGCTAATAAAAAAAATATTTATAATTAGCTATAATAGTTAAATAGATAAGTAGTTATTTAGCTTAATTAAATTTAAGTATAAAATACTTTATTACTTAAACTTTAATTCTAATACTATTTAAAGTTAGTATTAAAATAAGATATTACTTTTAAGTATTAAGTAATAATATATTAATACTTTAAGCTTAATAATAGATTATTAAATTAATAAACTAAAGATTTATTATAGCCTTTAGATTATAATAATTATTAATCTTATAAATATAATCCTTATAAATCTAAAAATATACTTTCTATAAGTAGTATTTAAAGTTTATATATAATAAAATTACCTAGAAAATTCTATTAAAGTTAATTATATAAAATAAAAAATTTAATATATAAAAAAGAGTTTTATTTAAAAGTTAAAAGAGCCTTTTAGTAGGTAAATAAAGCTATAATTAATTAAATAGAATTTGCCTAATTAAGTATATTTATCTTATAAAATAATAACTAATACTAAGGTAATAAATAGTAATATTAATAGTAATTTAATAAAGTTACTTATAGTTATATTTTATTTATTAAAAAGTAAAAATATCTTTATAGTAATATATAAAGTATAATTAATAAGGTCTTATAATAAAAATAATATAATATAATACTTATTTTTTAATATATTATATATAAAGTATTATATATAATATTAAAAAAATATAATAACTTTAAAAGTAAATCTTAAGGTTATATAGCATTACTACCTTTAACTTTATAATCTAATTAAATAAGTAGCCTTAATTTATAAATATAAAAAAATATTTCCTTTAGCTTTAATAAGCTAAATACTTTCTTTATTATTACCTAGTTAAAGTAATTAATACTAAGGCTTTAACCCTAAAAGCCTAATTTTAAATAAGCTAAAGATTATAAAAACTAGTATAAAATATAATATTATATAATTAATATTAATAATAGCTATAACTATTTAATTAAAGCAGTTAATACCTATATATCTAGCTTTTTAATTAAAATCTATAGCCTTAAGCTTAATATTATATTAATCTTTTAATTTTTCTTAAGATATTATAAAATTATAAAAAAATACTTATTATATATTAATAAACTATTAATAATATAATAAGTTAATTTTATAATTTTTAACTATTAAGTATAGCTATTTAGTATTAATAGAAATAGAGCTAAAAATAAAGCCCTTAGTAATTATATTATAAATTAAATATATATATTAAAAGACTTAATAAATTACTTAAAATAAGATTAATACTTATTAAAGTAATAGCAGGCTTTTATTAATAGTATTATATTAAGTAATAATAATAGTTAATATTAGCTATAGTTTATAAAGTTAAGATATATAGTTATAGTAATTAAATTATAGATATAAATATTATATTATAAGAATTAAAGGCTATTATAGTATAAAAGAAGGGAAGTAAGAGGTAAAAAGGTAAATTAAGAAATAAAGGTTTTAGTATTAAAGGAAAAACTATAAATATTAGCAGGCTAAAGCTAGCTTAGTAGGTTAGTAATAGATTAAATTAAGTTATAAGGTAATATAAAGTAATATAAAGAATATAAATTAAAGGTAAATATAGCTAATTAATACTTAGGATATTTTATTTATATACTATACTAAATCCTTAAAATACTTATAAATATTATAATTAAGTAAACCTTTTTAATAAAGTTAATAAGTTTAGTAAAACTAGTTATTATTAATTAATCCCCAGTTCAACTACTGTTTCATTATTGATTTCACTTTATCTGTTTAGACGTAAGGGCGGTTGGTTACGTGCCTAGGCATATGCATTCAATTAATAAAGTCGTTATCGACTTCAGGTTAATTTAGCTTTCGCTAACTAACTTACACAAACAGAGTTAACCTTCTTCCTTTAATTCTGACTTTTACAGAACCTTCGGTCCTAGAACCCTGCTATTACCCCGCCTTTACCCTCTCTAGTCAATTTCGTACGATCAGGAGGATATAGCACAGATAATCGGCCTCGATGATCACATTCTCGAGCCACTCTTTATATAAGGCTAAGTTTAGACCTGTTAATATAGTAAAGAAAGCTGCCTCCTTTATATTAAGAGGCAGGCCTTCTCTTATAGCCCTTTCTAGCTTGTTTAATCTAGCTAGCTCCCTAGCCAGCTAAACTGGATAAACAAGATAACCTAGGTAGGCTGGATCCGTATAACTAATCAAGTTAATCAGGGCGCAGTTAAAAACAGCCATCTTAACTAGGCTAGATGGGCTTCTAGACGAGAAGTTCTTCTTAATAGCTGCAGCTATTGTATAGAGCTTATAGCAATCTTCGCTATTAGCCTGGCCTAGTACTAATTTAATTGTAGCGATAAGGTTGTAGTTAGTTATGTAATAGCCTTAATCGGGCTCTAGGCTCTTGTATATAGCAGGTATCCTGTTGGTAGCTATAATTGATATTAGTAACTGTAACTAATAGAGGGAAAGTCAGGTTAGTAAATGTACTTTACGATAGGTGCACTAGGCCCGGTATTCTTTTAGTAGGGGTAAAGGAAGAAGGTCAATACAGCTGCCAAAGGGCGGTACTTATGCTGCTTGGTTAAGGCAGTAATTGCGCCACTTAAGGCAAATAAACCTTAACTGATATTAACTCCTGTAATTCTAGCCTACTATAGGGGCCTTACTATTTAAGCTATTATATAAAAAGTTAAAAGCTTAATAGCCCTGAATAAGGCTAATGGCAACTAAAAAAAAAAAAATTATTAATTAATAAGATAATATAAGATAAATAGTAAAAGAAAATATTATTAAATAACTTACTATTTATTATTTTATAAGAAAATATAATTAATTAAAACTTTTTAATAAAAGTTAAAATATATTTTTAAGTTCTTAAATTAAAATTATTAAATTTAGCTAATATATTATCCTTATATAAAGTAAGTAAGCTAGTAAATTATTTTTCTAGATATTTAAATATAATTAAGCTATAACTATATTATTAAATAATACTAAGTACCTTTTCTTTATATATAGTAATAATTATATTTAAAAGAGATACTTTATTATATATAATAAAGCTAAAGTTAAGTTCTTATTTAATACTTATAAAAATACTTTTAATTACTAGTTTTTAAATAGGCTATTATTTAGCTTCTTTAAGATATTAATCTTTATTAACTAGAATCTTAAAGTCTTTAAAATTAATAATCTTTTTATACTTTTTATTATTTAAATTATACTTATTTATTAGTACTTATTTCTTTTACTTAAATTAAAATATAATAAGTATAGTATTAAAAAGTAATATTCTTTATATTAATATAGGCTATACTATAGCTAAGTCTTAATAAAAATTAAAAGAAAGTATAGATTAGTATAATAATATAATAAAGTTATTATTATTATCTAATAATAATTACTATAGTTATTTTTAAAAGAGTTTTTATTAAAGATAACTAATAGCTAGATATAAAGGTATATTAAAGTAAGTATAATAAAACTAAAAGGCTATTAAGTTAAAGGCTTTAGTATATTATTTTTTAAACTTTATTTCTTAAAGGAAAGTAGTATTTTTTTTAATAGTACTATCTTAAGTAATTAGCTAAAGTAAGCTTATAGCTTAAAAAGACTTTAAATTATCTTTTTCCTAAATTATTATAAAAAAGGAGATAGTTAGTTATTTTAAAGCTTTAAGCTAAGTAAACTTACTTTTAGCTTAAATACTTTACTATAAGGTTAATACTTATATACTTAATTAAAATTATACCTTAATAAATAATATTCTAGCTTAAGTAGCTAAAGTAAATTATTAAAATATACTAAATATAAATACCTTGCCTTTTTTAGTATTAAATAGCTTAATAAGTAACTTTTTATTAACTATAATATTAAATAAAAAGTAGTATTATATTAATAAGTATTATATTATAAGTAATATAATATAGTTTAATTAATATAATTAAAGTATAAACTATTTTATTTAAAGATATAAAATAAATTTATAATAATAAAGTAATCTAAGCTTATAACTTATAAAATAAATAATAAAATTAATAATTAAAATAAGTAAGTAAATATAAAAGTAAATAACTTTAATTACTATTATAATTTTTCTTTTATAGTTATAATAAATAAATATAAAATACTATATATAAAAGTTATTATATTAAATTACTTAACTTTTTTCTTTAAAGAAATACTAGTCTTACTTATAGAAATAAATTTAAGTAAAAATATTATTTTTTTAAGTTAGCTAAAAATAGCTATAATATCTTTTTATTTACTATATTATATAATAGCTATATATATATTATTTTTTAATAATATACTTTTCTTTTTATTAAAAGTATAATTAATTCCTTTATTTAATTAATTTTATAATATCCTTTCTTTATTAATAAGTAATATCTATATATTAGTTATATTAATAATTAGGCTAATTATAGATCTTCCTTTTATTATATAATAGCCTTACCTTTACTTAATAATTAATATTATAGCTATATTAATATATAATTATATATAAAGTATAATACTATATTAATTATATTATTAAATAAGATCTGCTTATAATAGCTATATAACTTATTATATAATATAATATCTATTACTTAGTTAAATTAATTATTATACTAACTGTAACTGTGTTATATTCTGTTTAACACTGTAGCATAGACCACCACGACACATGACCAGATATCAAGCTCCTTATTATATCACTCTTCGATGACGCCAACTGTTTCGGTCGCACCACCGAACCCTCCGACGCCGACGTCGGTTCTGTTCAGGGGCACTCGTCTCACCTGCGCATCATCCTTGAAGTATTACGAGCCGGAGAAACCTGCGCCGCCATCCGCTCCCGGTTTTACTTATTGCCAGAGTGAATGAGGTCCAAGCTTCCCCCAAGCTCTTGGAGAAGTGAGATGTTACAGAGCTTGAAAGAGAGCTCCGTTCGTCCTTGTTGTTGACTCGATAGCTGCTGACAAGGGCATGTATCAGCCCCTCGAGGACAGAAACCAGAACGGAAAATCATTGCACTGTGCCTTTCTCACGTTGGTTCCATGAATTTACTCTGTACAGCACCTCATTAAACGAAATAAGGGCGGAAGAAAGGCAATAGCAAACAAAAGGACCCAGTTCGTTCAACTTCCCGGCGAGAATGAATTTCCGAGACACTTCCACCCAACACTGAGCGAGCCTGGGCTACAATGCGAAAGTCCTACGTCACATATCCGGCAAAGCTGTTTGTTTGCCCAGCCACTTGGACGGAAGTCAACTGGCGCTCCCCAAGCTCTCTTCCCTCACTCTCTCCTCAAGCCTGCGGGCATTCCCCCGCCTTTCGCGTTTCTTTACAGTTCCTTCTCCTCTTGTGCCTTTGTACTAAGACGGGAGAGGCAAAACCCAAATCCGAGAAGCCAACAGCCATCGATGCTTTCCGGGCACATAGCAGCAGATAAACTCGGCTAGCTCTCTCTTGATTGGACGCACGTCTGTTGCGCGTCTTGGTCGCCCTGATCGGACCTGATCTGGTGGTTCGCAAGCGGCCAGAAAGCTTTTTGCCTTGCAGCAGCAGCGTAATATGGCATGGCAAGGCAAGGCAAGGCAAGGTAGGTAGCTTACCTCCGGGTAGCTTGTCCACACCATAGCTGGGCCACCCAATCCATCCTTAGATGACAGGCTCGTGGGACTGTACCTCTGGGCGTCGCATTGTTTCCTTGCATTCCCATGTATTCATACACGAGTCTTGTTAGTGATGTCCGTACATAGTGCCATGGAGTGTATCCAGTGATGTTGGGATGACTGTGAAAGCCGCAATTGGCTGGATTGAGAGCTCTCACACAAGCAAGCTCTCGGGCTGTCTATCGCTCCATTGTCACTGTAGCTGTTGCTCTCGCCCTCCAGCTCCAGCTCCTCTCCTCTCCTCTCGCTCTTGTGTAGTGCGCACGCGCAGCCTCTCCCACCCTTTGCCGTTCCCACTCCCCCTGGATCTCTTTCCCTCTCCTCTCTTCTATTCTTGCTTTACCTAGCTTCTCTATCTCGTGCTGTGCCTTGTCTACCTTAAAACCCTCCTCTACCACCCGAGAGAAGCACCCTGATCTCCTGAACTTGTCAATCGCATCGTACAGACTCCCATACATCACACAGACCAGTAACTATCACCATGTCCCGCAAGAGAAAGCAAGAGGAGGAGGAGGAGCTTGTCTCCCTCCCTGAAGACGATGATGGTGAGGAGGAGGAAGAGTGAGTACCATTTGCTTCCTTTTTGCATGTTACCTTGTTGCGATCGTCTTTTGAGGAGCTGCCGATTGTCCAATCGCGCGCATTTCTATCGTTGCGCTATTCGTTGCGCGACCTACCAAGATGCGCGCGCAGGGCTGATGTCGCATGCCACCGCAAGATGCGATCCAATGCGATGCGAATTATCTCGCGATTGAAACCATTCCCACGTGTCAGCTGCGGTATTTTCCGATCGCATTGTGTTTCTCCTTGCATTTGGTATTGTTTGCTGTTGTGCGATTTCGCGATCGAAGCATGTTGTTGATGATTGAATTTTGGTGATGACGATTGGCTGACAACATGTGAATAGGTACGTCTCCACCGCAGACGAAGAAGAGCAAAGCGAAGAGGACGAGGATGCTGAGGAGGAGGAGGAAGATGAGGAAGACGAAGAAGCTGACGCACAGGGTAAGTGATCATCGATGTTCTGGAAGAGCTCGCCAGCAGCACATACCTCCATCCCTTCATGTTCCATTTTACCAATTACATGGTCTCTTCCAAGAGCCTGGAAACCAGCCTATGATACCGAGCCAAATGCTGACCATATCATTTCAGCCGAGCCTCCTGTAAAGAAGCGCAAGACAGCCGAGGCAGACACCAAAGAAACCAATGGCGACGCCGAGGAGGAAGAGGAAGAGGAGGAAGAAGGCGACGATGACGCTGAAGCTGAAGGCGACGAGGAGGACGCCGAGGGCGATGAAGACACTGCTGATGTGTCCGCTCCAGCCAAGGACGGCGTCAAGACTGCTGAGGCGCCTGCTGCTGCTACTGAGACCCCAGAGCCCAAGGCGGTTACAGCTGGTGGTGACGAGTAATACCTACGAGGCGACTCGT